>NC_090929.1:328132003-328435033 GCF_040938575.1 Ambystoma mexicanum
ACCCTATCCGTTTCAATACACATGTCGACTCCCTTGCCCTTTAAAGGCTGGGAGTTCCTTTGATCACACTCAACCCTCCCCTCCTCAATACCAACACATGACTTCTCAACTACTGCCACTTCCCCCCCTTTGTCCTGGGAGAAGAGATTTGCCCACTGCACCTCTTTTTTTGTTTTTTTCCATTTGAATTTTCTGACTGTAAAACACTAGGAGTTCTTACATTAGCCGGGACCATGGCAGCTGACATTCCAGGTTCTGCTTCTCCCTGCACCCCAATAGAACCTTTATGAGGGGAAAGTATAGCTTCATAAAAATTAAGATTCCTAAGATAGTTTCTTGAACTCCTATTTTCCCCTTCTTCTTTTTCTTCTTTTTAGGCAGTTGGTTGTCACCCCCTACCTTAACTTGTTTTTGGGAGTATGAAGAGATAGGGGGTCGATCACCAGTACCACATTCCCTAACTTTATCACGGGGAGCTGTTTATCTCTGGGCAGATAACTATGACTGATGTCAGAGGGCCATCCTTTGGCTTCTGAGTAGGGTCTTCCAAAGCAACCCTCGATGAGTCCCATGTATTTACTAGATATTTACAATGGCCCTTTACCTCCTGCACACCCAGTTTTATTTTGCTCAGCTGCAAAGTATGTGCTTCTGACTCCACCTTTTTGTTATCGTAGAGATTGGAAAAGGAACTAAGGAGCATATTTAGAGCTGAAAGCTCTGGTGCAGTTAATCTCATCTGCTCATCCAGCTCCCTCAAAGTGTAATGCACACCCCGTGAGGTCTGATGCGTACCTTGGGTTGGAGCGGCTCCCTCTTACCCCCGCCAAGCAAACTAGTTTCATGCTCAGTGAGGAATGATAATCCTAGATCCCCTCCACAGAAGCATCCATTTCCCCCTGAACAACACCCTCCAGGGATGTCATATTCGGAGGATCATGGTTGTCTACCAAGTTCAGTGCCATCAGACTTATACTTTTGTGCCTCATCAAAGTTCGCTTCTATGTCATTTCATCGACAGTCCCTAATAAGATGGGTTGTTACGAATTATTTTTACCAAAAAAACTCAAAATGTATTTGTTTAAATTTTTGAGGGGTTCTCCACATCCCCTATTGTATTTTCACTATTCCCAACCCCCACCACTTAAATACACTTTCCCACCCACGCCTATATTTTTTTAATGAGTTTTTTCTGCAAAAAATATTCATTAAAAAACCCATGGAATAATAGACTGTTGATGAAAGGACGTTGTACCCAAAGTTCTTTGCCCTACTTCTGGTCTAATGCCGGTACTGTTCCCAGGCAACGGCCTTTTGCATCACCACTGAAGAAAAAATCCTCCATCTTCATTTGCTTGGTAATTGCTTTCCCAATATCAAAAACAGCCGCAGATTTATTCACGTTCTCCTTCCCGATGACTGCCTCCAATATAGGATTGATAGCCTTAACATCCTGATTTGGACAAGACACCGGCACACTTACAGAGTCATAGATTACACTCATCCCGTCACCTGCAGTTTGAATCGGTGAGATAGGCCCCCAAATAGTGAGGGCTAAACAATTATTGCGTGCGACTCCTACACCCCCATTTAATTGGCACAGGCAAGGTTTTGTTGTCACAAAGTCGCTATTTCCCCACACTCTATGTTGTTCGTAGTTGCAGCCTTCCTACAGATCCCATCTGTGTCTTCCTTAGGAGACTGAATGAGAATATCTTGCGCCCTATCGGTCCCTTGACATGCAGACCGGTAGGACGCCCCTCCCCTCACAGGGGGCCTCCTGCCACAAAAGTAATGGGGCCCTCCAGAGCCAGCCCCTGCATTGCAATACTATTATATTGGCCCCTAGTAGTGGCCTCTTCTCTATCAACATGTACTGCAGAGCGAAGAGAGCCCGATCGGCGCTTACTTCCCAAGTCATACACGCTTCTCCTCATCGGAGTATGCCAATCTTAAGTCAAAAATTTGTTACAGTGAGGACTGGTAACCGACTATTTCCACGGGCAACCGTACACATTTTCACCGGAGCAAAAAGGCTGGCGTCACACATGACAGTTCACGGGTTGTGTAGGGGAGCTAGTCCTTTAATTCCGTTCTAGTAAACTTTGGAGCCAGCCGGGATTATCATCCACCTTCTCCACAAACATACAGACGTAGCACATTGCCGCTCGCAGTGCAAGAGCCACTCGGTACAGCACTGACATAGCAGGGAAGCCTGCCGATATACAAGGCACCGGCTTCCGGGTACCCCAAGGCAGACCAGGGGAAACCACTTCACTGGACTGCTGCGACTATGTCAATGCTACATCCTTTAAAACAGTGCATTGCTTTTCCAACTGCTCTGTCTGCAAGCGAACACTCTCTAGTGTACACCTCCAACTGGTAGATAAGACATTGCAGTACTGCATTCCTTGCATGCCAGACTTGGATTGTTAAACAATGGCTTCTCTCTCTTCATTTTCTTGCATAGCATCTGATGAAGATCTTTGGGACTTCAGAAACGAAGACATTTTTCCATTACAGCATGATATTTTCAATTAGTCCGATAAAAGGAATAACCTACTATATTCTGCCGATTTCCTTTGCTACTCATTGTGCAATCTTGTGTTAATGTCCATTTGCAAGATTCTGTAAAAGCTTTGCTGTTCAGCAACAATAGGGATCCAATGGTGCCAGATAACCAACCACCCTGCTTGACCGTATGTCTCTATTGTGGATGAAAGAAACACTGGAAAGAGAGCCAAAAGGCCACACTTCCTGGCCTTCTTCTCTGTTTACCATAATACTGCCACATGGAATGTCAGTTATGCTGCCTCCAAAGTTTGTTACCTGCAGGGGTCAAGTCCTAAAAATAAAAGTGTGGGGACTCACAAACAAACGCTATGGGATGTCACATCGCCAGAAATTAGCATATCAAGGTAAAATATGCACATTTCATAAAATTGGCTTTGCATAACCACCCAAATTTCACAGGACAAATTGCATTTGCCTTTCATTAAACCAACATCCATGCAAAACCAAGAGAGGATATTTTCTTCTAATACTGTTTTTGAAAACGTTAAAAGGTGTGCATGTTTTAAACTCCAAGAGCCAATACATATGTTTTCCCTGGAACTCGCAGAACTGAAATGAGACATTTAACCTTTAGTTGTTTGTTATTTTTCATCAGGTTATATAGTGCAGTGGTGACATGTGCCGCCTGCAAGCCTGACGACTATGGTTCGGCTTCAGTTCATAAATTCAATGAGGACATTCAATGCTTCTCATTTTAGCTGGGGGGGGGCTGACTCCACCCTCTGAAAAAAGTGGGTGGCTCTGTCCACCCACATGTACTTTCGACTTGAGCCCTGGTTACCTGACATTTCATTAAGCTACTAATTGCAATAACAAGCAGCAGTCATCGGTTAATAGAGCATTTTGGTTGATCCAGTTATATAATAAAACAATATGCCCCGAATGGCGGGGGCATTACCGACTCAGGTAATGCCACAGGGCCCATAGTTATAGGCCCGAGCGAAGTGAGGGCCTTAAAGAAAGCCCCGGGGCCTTACCTGAGTCAGTAATGGCCCCGCCGCGAGGGGCATATAGCTATTAGTACCCCGGCCCACAAGAACTGCGTGACCGGGGCAATAAAAGCTTTTTTTTTGTCCTGAAACGCTTTGGACAAAAAGACAAAAGAAAATGGCAGCCGGGAATTAGGACCGAAAGAATTCATTGAAAATATCAATCATTTATATGGCCAAACAGTCGCTCAAGTCAAACCGTGTTGACGCATCTGATGTCAATACATTTTAACTAACATTGCAGTACATTATAGTAACTTAATGGTTCTCATTGTTGATTATATTTCAAAATTGTTTTTCTCTACACTTTTTCAGTGTTATTTAAATGTATTTTTTCTTTAAATCTTCAGTACACGAGGACCTCTGCCGCAAGTCTTTATGTTCACTATGTGAGAGGGCACTTCACCAATAGCTCTCGATAACACATTTTGAATTAATTTGAATAACCTTAATTGTTGTGAACTTTGAAATTTAGGAGTATTGCGCACTCACTGTTAAAAAGTGAATTAAGTCATCCACCATAGTGTTATTACAGGCACAAACAGGTGTTATGGCCTGGGTCTTACTCCTAGATCAACTAATAACCACTGAGGCTAGTGGTAGGTGACTTGTTCTGAATTGGAATATTAAACCCCTTTTACCTGGGTTGACAAACCAGTTGGTATAATTCTCCACACTCAGTTGTGGATCGTGCGCCAGAAAGAAATCGCACAATAGACTTTTCCATTTTGCAGCTTCACTGGGTTAGTTCTTTATTCTCTACTAGCTGTACCCGGCCACGTGTTGCTGTGGCTCAGTTTGGTTAAATGGAAAAGAAAGAAAAGAGAAAGCACACGTTTCTAATATGTTTAATTTCAAAATGCTTGTGGGTATACAATATTTTTTGTTGTTCCATTGTCTGTGCAGCCCTACCCACACTCACCCACCCCCTCTAAGTCCCTACCCCCACCCACCCAACCCCCCTCTCTGCCTACCCCCACCCAACCCTCCTCTCTCCCTACCCCCCTGAACCCTACCCTCCCACCCACCCCCTCTCTACATACCCCACCCACCCACCCCCCTCTATGCCTACAATTGAATCAGCCTGGTTAAGTGGAAAAGAAAGAAAAGAGAAAGCGCACGTTTCTAATATGTTTAATTTCACAATGCTTGTTTTTAATCAATGGCTCTGGCAGTTCTCCAAGTTGAGGCAGTTTAATTTTTCCGGCGGCGCAACATTCCTTTAGTTTCTCAATTAAATTTCAGAGCCTTGCAATAAGGACACACTTCATATTTAGTATAGCATGTGTTGCTCTTACGTCCAACAGATGCCGCTGTTTTTCAAGAAAAGCATGTTTTAACCTGTCACAGGTGTGACATCTGTATGATAGAGATACATAAAAACATGCGCGTATCTGAATGCATCATTGTGTCAAAATTTCAAAGCAATTGGTGAAGAACTTTCGGAGATTTAAGATTTTGAACAAACGAACATTTACATTTTTATTTATATATATAGATGAAGGCTGCTTTAAGTTTTGAAGTAATAATTGCCACTTCCTCAAATGGCCTAAGTAATGAATTACTGACACCCAGTAAAAAGGAGGAGTTGCTGTATTGCAGCCAAGGGTTGCGACACCCCCACATTTGATATCATTAGGTCGTTCATGAGCCAGTGTGAAAGATGATCCTCATTTGCTTTGGTACGCCACAGTCTTGCCATAATATTAGTGGTTTCAGACTTAAGGTATCAGAAATATACCCCCATCTTGCTTCCAAGTGCAGCAGATATGGAAGAACACCCAGTAGTAAACCGAATAACCAGCGCACAAACCCATTTTCTTTGCATTGAATTGGGGTTATACTTGAGTGACTCCATATTTCAGCCACAAAACTTGCAGTTGGTGCAGCTTTGGCACTATAGATGGGGCACGCGGTCTCCAGAGAACACCCACCTGAGTTCTTGCTAAATCTCAAAACTGACCCAATTGTGCTAATTTTGTTGCACAGCTTGCCACCTGTGAATCCCATTTCATGTTGTTTTTAATAACAATCCCCAGGTAGGAAAATTCATTCACCCCTTCCAGAGTCCCCGTGGCTGTAAAAATCCTACGCAATTTGCCCTTATGATGACCCATGCACATCACCTTTGATTAACAATATTGAGGCTTAAATCACGGGCTGCTATAAACTCAACGAAACCAGAGACCAACAATTGTAATGCTTTGGGTGTTCATGCGAGTGAAACCACATCATCCCCGTAACCCAAAGCACAAATGAATCTACCTGCACCTTATGGCGTGTCTGCTGCTATGGTCCGTAACTCACTGCATAAAGAATTTATATATAAATTAAACAATAGAGGTGCCAGGAGGCAACCCTGCCTGACGCCTCATGTAGATTTAATAGCCGGCGGCAAATCACCCGTACGATATATGCAGCCCTGAGCACTCAGATTTTCCTGCAAAGATACCAGAATGTTTAAAAGGGGTTTGGGCAGACCACTAGGAGACACAAAATCTCAAATCTTCTTCCGGTTTACCTTATCAAAAGCTGAGCTAAGACCCATAAAACCCAGATATAACAATATGCCATTCTGTAGTATATATTTGTCTAAAATTAAGGGTACATTTAAAACGTGTTCTATAGTGCCCACTCCCCTGCGAAAGCCATACTGCTCCATTTGACAGGATCCACTCAATTAATCTTTTATGGATCAATCTCCTGTACCATTTTGTAGATTAATCAATCCAGGAGACAGGTCAATAGCAGGATGGATTGGCCCCCTATCTCCCTTTTTTAAAAACGGTACGATTATCGCCTTCTTACAACTATCTGGTCACTGGTGAGAGAATGCGTCTACTGAATATGTTGAACAGTTTTGGTAATACTGGGACCCAAATTAGTGGATTTAATTTTAAAATATCTAACCTAACCATGCCACTCCCTGGTGTTTTCCCATTCGCCAAGGCAAATAGAGGTTGTTGCACTTCAGGAGTAGAAAACACTAAAGGATCGTCTTCTCCAGACGACGTCCCAAATAAAGTTGTTGAATAATCCACGACCTACACATGCACTTGTACCTGGGTAAGATTATATAATGTAGAAAAATGATTCACCCACTCACTAGATGCACTAGGGCTAACTAACTCATTTTGTTCATTCTCCATTCTGCTCGCAACTATCTTCCAAAATATATCAGAATTCTTGCTTTGGACAGTGTTCTCCAGATCCCTCCATACTTTGCGCTTCAGTTTCAGATGTTTATATTTTAATCTCGCATTACAGATTGCAGACGTATTTCTAGCGCACTTTTTTACAGCACTAATGAGAGTGCCCTTCAACCTACTACATTCTTTTGTATACCACGTTGCCCTCTGTGGTTTTTGAGGACAATAGTGAGAGAATCTTGTTGAAATAGTTTTCGCAGACACCATTAAGTTGTCAAATAGCAATAAGGCATCCTCGCGTGTACTATCACGTGTGAGGCCGCCTTTGGTTAAAGATAAAGCACAACCGACCAACTTGTAAAACAGTTGCCTTTCACTTATATTATCCCATTTTATTGGCCTTACTACCGGACCCTGCCTTGAGCCTGCCAACCTTTTATTAAGAATGGTATTACCGCACCCAGCCCCAAGCGTCTGAATTAAGGGATCATGATCGCTTTCCGTCCCAGTGTCTAAATCTGAGCTCAGATATACAAAGCCAGTCCTGGACTGACAGAAAGAAATAATCAACTCAGGTCAAATGTTAATTTGATTTTTTTTTATAGGTATCAGTTCAGTAATACTTCTCTATATTTTGGGGAGTGTGTTATCACAAATGTATCTGTACTTACAATTTGATAATGGGCCTGGTGTCTCTAATCAGTTCCTTTTCATTTTCCTATAAACAATGGACTAAAATAGATGTAGTTGAAACTGTAAAAATTGTTTTATGTTTTATTTTCCTCTATAGTGCATGGAACTGCATTGGGCCTGATTATGAGTTGCAGAGAAATTATAGGAAAATACATTTACTGTTAACACCACTAAACCCTGAAAATTTACGGCAGGATTAGGAGTGGCAGTGCTAGTGCTCATTTTGAGGTCCATAGGACTCCATGGGGATGTTTTCATATTTAACTTGAGCAATATTTCTAATGCAGCAAATGTCATGGCTTTTACGGGAAAGTGGAGGATTTACCTCCAGCAATATGTAAATTGGCCATGTCACCTCCAAAGTGAGAATTCAATGGTGTGCTTAAATTAGGGATAATTCCGTTACTGCCAAAAAAGTCGCAGTGACAGAGTTACCGCCAGAAAAATACTGCACCAGTGAACTCATCATCCTGAATCTAAAGCCGGTCCCTTACACAGTCCTTGTCCCAAAGATGGGCCTCACTGGAGCCAGTGAAGTGTTATCAACTTTAGAACAATTTCATATTGTATTCTTTGTAATGTTTTTCACACATGATAATTCTATATCCCTATGATAGAAACATTCAACTCTATCCTGCAATTTGCTTTGCAAGTGGTTCTTTACCCCCCTTCAAAACTATAATGAAGGCTGCTTTCCCTTCTGGGTCATGAATGGTGCATGACCTCTTGCAGGATTGATCTCTCTTGAGCTCAAGTGTTGCAGTTGCATCAGTGTCTTGCACATACTTTAGTGAGGCAGAGATTGCTAGGCCCATGCTTGCTGTGCTTGGGCTACTGCTGCTGAAGAAGTCGATGTGGGCTTGAAACGTGGCATTGGAAGTCCCAAGTATTCATTAAGGAACTGTAACATTATCTGAAGATCTAGTGAAGTATGCCAGGCAGAATGTGCTTGCTTGCTTCATGCACCCTGTTAAAAATTGGAAAAGTCATCAAAAATGTTTTTTTAACTTGATCTGAGAAACTGACTGCTTAGTTTTCAAAATATTATATATAATTTTGAAGATTTTGCAATCAACAATAGTTTAACCTAAAGTTTCTTTCAAGATATTTTCAAAATTTCATTATGAAAATCTATCACTTCCCAAAAAGTCTGGTGTGTCTATTGGATGGATGGATTGTACTACGAGTGATTCTGCCTCTACGTGTGTCCTGCCTGTGAGCTGGGACAGATGCTGTCCCTTTTAAAGAACATGCTCCCTCTCTTATTTATAATAAGTTAAATGAAATACATTTTCAACCTACTTAAGAGAATAATTGAAGGTGAATACCTACTTCAGTACTGCGATGAAACCATACCCATCACCCCACCACTATACTAAAAATTCTCTGAAGCAGTTATACCACTGCTCAAAGTTACCAGACCAAAAATGCATCGAAACAATCTAATATATCAGCTGCTGGCTTAAAGTGCAGGTGCAGAGAAACCAAATAATGTATGTGAAAAATGGTTTTCCTTGACATAACTCATGGTGACAAATGCAGTGCCAAATACACATGGGAATGTATCAAACTGAAATAGCAAATTTGATGTTAAATCTGAAGGCAGGTCCAACAGCAGATAAGGAAACCAGACAGTTTCACAACATATTTTCACAACACTCCTACTAGGTGTTACACCTGTTATACCTAAAGGTGGGAATGGAGGAAGCAAAGAGAAATGGAAAAAGATGGAGGTGTTATAGACCAGATTCCCAAAACAAGGGGGCTCATTTCCGAGTTGTCCGGAATATGGTAAAAGTGCTGGTAGTAACTTTTATTGTCACTTTTACTGGACCGGTCAACTATGGGTGTGGCGGAACACATTTGCCAGAATTACTGGTGCCAGTATCAATGCATCCAGTATTACCGGCAGAGAAAATACGAGATGGGCCTGAAAACTGGCACAATGGTATCACTGGCATATCCTGAGCCTGGATTTGCCGGTAATACCAGCTGATATTTGCTGGTATTACCAACAAAAGCTAGGCAGAGATACCTCCACCTGAAAGCATGCAGTAAATGCATTCAGGTGTGGGGAATGAGGCCACAGGTGCACCCAATGTACCCAGGTCCACCCAATTCACTCTGGAAGATTACCACACCTTCCCCAAACACACTTCCTTACACCACCATGTTGCCACTGATCGCAATCAGCATTGACATGCAGCTGCTCCAGGCCAAAATAGAGCTGCAGGAGCTGGAGGACCACCATATGGAAGAAGAGGCAGTGGAGAGGAAGAGGACGATTGTGAGGAGGAGATGCCACGCAAGGCGTGCGCCCATACCCTGTGTAAGAGCCGCACCATGGACTCTCACTGACATGAAAATCCTCACCCTTTAGCTCCTTGACAGGGAGAGGATTGCAGATCTCCTCAACCTGATCCAGGAAGACACAGGGAGCAGGATTGGCATCAGGACAGCCATACCATTGCTGGTAAAGCTGGTGTCGGTCTGCACTTCCTTGCCACTGGCACGTTCCAGCACACTGTGAGCCAGCTGCACAGCATTTTACAGCTTGCATTCTCTAAACTGCTGGGTCATGTGCTGGATGCACTCCTGTGGCATGTGGCGCAGCACATTGCACTTCCCACCACCCTGGCAAAGGTGAAAGCCATGAAGGCAAGATTCTATGCGATTGCACACATGCCCAATGTGGTGGCAGACCTGCAATGCATGCATGTTGAGCTGGTGGCACCTCAGGCCTCGGGGGAAGTCTACAGGAACCGGAAGCAGTTCCATTCACTTAATGTCCAAGTCACCTGTGATGTTGACCTCATGATCACCCACTGTTGTACCCGGTTCCCTGGCTCAACCCATGATGCCATGGTCCTGCGGAATAGCATGCTGCCAGCATACATGGAGGGTCATAGAGGCCAGAGGACCTGGGCATTGGGTGAGTACATGTTCCATCACACTAACCTTGCTATACAAGTAGCATGCAGTAGGGTGGGGGCACCCACACATTGAGATTGCATGCCCAGGCAAGGCCAACTACATGCAAGACTCACCCGCACACCCAACACATGACATGCTGCAACCCACCAGAGTATGACATGAGTCATGATGCAGCAGGGAATGTTAAAAAAATGCTTCCCCAACAGCACAGCCACACATACTGGACTACAGGTACCAGAATGCAACATCACAGATCCCACTAGATGCATGGTCTGCAAGGGTGGGGGGCTGGCCACCTAGAGGCATCCAAAGTATGTCCAGGTGGTGGCCCAAGAGCCATGGAAGAAGTGCAAAGATGACTGATGGTTACCGTCCATACAAAGTCAAACTACACACTGCATAATATACACAAGGAGAGTAGTTGCTACTACAGAACCCTAGAAGTCTGAACAGCCTGCCCAGCCCCATGTACCCTTTTGCAAGCTGATTGGGGTGGGGAACAACCAGGGGTAGTGACCACCAAAACCAATTGAGCCCATGGGCCTGTCAAGGCCTGAAGAACACTGCCATACATGTAATGACATCCTGATAAACTGCAATTGAGGGACATGACATTAGCATTTGACATGGCATGTAACCACGGTAACATGTATTTGAATCCATCAACTGATCTACACAGGTGACCTGAATGTGCAACCCAGAACCCCATCAGGAACCATGCATGGGTGCAATGCACAGCCCCAAACCACCCAACATGGCATGCTGTCCTGTAAATCACTGAACATGGTAGCTACAGGTGTCGACTGTGAGCTGTGTGCAAGATGTACCATGACAGATGAACACCCCCCATAAGTAGTTGACTCCACTTGCAAGGTCTGGAATGAGTAAAAGTGTAGTACGATGACACATGGGACATACATGCACAGACTGTCTATTGAAATGCTGCTGTTACAGCCAATGCATCCACAGATCACCATGATTGACACCTATGCCTCTTCCCCTTGCAGGTGACTCAAGATACCTACGGTTTCCATGGCTGATGACTCCTCTGAGGAATCCGCTGATGCCACAACCAGGCCCAAGTCATGACAAGGGTGTCAACTGAGCGCATCTTCCTCCCTGTGGAAGACCCTTTTCTGATGCCGACACCGGACTGGGGGGTGCGCTTGTGTACAGGATGAACAAGGTGGGTCAGATAGTGCTGGCATGTTGCACAACATATGCATCTGGCGCAACATTCCCCTACCCCCGGATGTGGACATGCCACCCCCTGAGCTTGACGCGGTGGCCACCGGTGGCACACATGCACACACTGAGTATGTAGAGGCCAGGCTCAGGCGACTGGCTTACCAGGAACTCATTGACAAATTCTTTGTATGAGGAGACCAAATGTCACTACCCTTCCACCTTTGTGAAGTGAATATTGACTGCGCAAATTAAACACTGTCACTCAATATGGAATGTCCTCTCATTGCTTCAAGTGAATTTGTTTTAATCTAACAACATGCAATATTCCTACAACAGCATCGCCCCTCCCCTAAAACCCACCCTCAGCACACCATTCTCAAATACCCACCCTCAGAACCCCCTTCCCAAATACCCACCCTCAAAATCACCTCTTCAGTGTCAAAGTGTAATTTCCCTGGCCTCTTGCACTTGGGGGCCTGCTCCCGCTCCCTGGTGGTGAGGCGGCACAGTGAACGGTGCCTTCGGGTCATGGGTGTAGTGGAAGTGGATGGCTCAGACCCCTGTGCACGGATATATTGGAGGGTCAACTGAATGGCCTGGTTCAGGGACTCTGCTGAGGGCAAGGTCGAATTTGTGTACTCACACACCCTTTGGCCCAGTGTCACCATGGCATCAGTCGCATGGCCCAGTGAGCGTGCAATCCACCGGGTGCATCCCTGCAGCAGTCCCGTATTGCCTGCATTTCTTGCAGCTGCTGGCCTGCATGCACACATGTGTATGTCTGCCTGCTGCCTCTCAATGGTATCCAGCCTTGCCTGTATCGTGCACAAGTTGGACTCAGACAGCGAAGATGGGCTGTGCAGACTTGGTGGCTGGGCTGAAGCAAGATGTTGTGTCACCCTCATACTCCTCCTCCTCTTGCACTTCAGTGGAAGGGACATGGGCAAAAAGTGCCAGGAGCTGCACTCCATGTGATGGGGATAATGGTGTGCTGATGCTGGGGGGAGGGGCATTGTCCGCTGGCATGGGTGTTGTTTCCCCCTCAGGACTTGATGGTATCGCCACAGCAGTGGGTGGTGAGGTGGTGCTGGTGGTGGGCCAGCAGCCATGCCCTGCTGCTTGCTCCTGCTGGTGGGTGCTTTGGCCTGTGCAGGGGTGGGGGCAGTTGATGTGGCTGCGGTTGAGTATCCACCTCTTTGCTGCTCTTGGACAGGGTACCTTTTGGAAATGGTTTGGGTTTATTTGACCTCAAACCTTTGAACTAATCACATTTGATCAAATTTATTTGACCTTTTTTCGGTCTAAAATGCGGGAGGAGACCCCCGCAATCCACCCACTTCCCCTCAATCTAATCTATACCCTTACCCACCCCCATATATATATATGTAATTAAATTTGACAGAAAGAAATGTTTTAGGTCAAATGTTTTTAGGTCAATTATGCTAATACTGTTGGAAATGTAATGACATGTTGTTAGTCATTTAGTGGGGGATTGTCTGTGGGCTTGTATTACACTCATGCCACATAATGTGTGTCCCAGAGTTAAATATGTCAGGTGGGTCGCTTGGGTGCTATTGATGTGATTGGTGCGCATGCATGTCTGTGGTGGTGGTGCCTGTTGAGTATGTACACTGTGCATGCATGTGCACATTGACTGTTGGCCTGCTAAGGTGGGTTTTTGTTGTGGGTGTGGTGGGTTATCACTTTCTGATGTGAACGATCTTGGCAAACATGGGTGCTTGTCAAATGTCCATGTGCATGCATGCATGTTTCAGTTGTATTGCATGTGCATTGGTATTTTCACCCACATCCCGATCGCACGCTTAGAAACCAACCTCTTGCATTACGTGTGTTATAAAAGAACAGTTATAATTATAATAATTATAACTATAATCCCCAGACATGTGTGCACACTCACTGCCCATTTGCTGTGCCTGCCATGTGTCAAAACGTTTCCCATGCCCATTCTGTGCAGCTATGCTGGTGTATGCATTCAAATGGGAGCTACATGCACATGTACATGCAGTTGTGCTTACCACCATTACCTTGTGTCCCTGCTCCAGCCTCAGCACTTCCTATCCCCTCAATGCCCTCCATATGCAGGATACTGCTGGTGGTTTCCTCCCACAGCATGAGGCAAAAGGGGTACACTGTGCCTCCTCCGGTGGCAGCACACTCCCTCCTGTGCTTGGCAATGAGGCTACAGACCCTTGCCTTCAGGTCATCACACCTTTTCCTGCAATCCCTGTTGGTGCGGGGGACAGTTCCAATAGTCGTCACCCTTACCACAACTTCGGCCCATATGACACTCATCCGCTGCACGCTGGGGCTCCTTCCTGTGCCTGCTCCCGCATCTGCCAATGCGGTGAGCTTCACCTCTGAGAACTTAGACTTGCAGAGCCCTGGTGCCTGGGACCTTTTATCCTGTCAATTGTTTGGGCATGGCACCTCTGGGCCTGGATAGCAGCAGGGATAGGGGAATTCAGGGTGGATTGTGTTTTTAAAATGGCCACCACATGCCTTTCCGTTCCATCAGTGATGTATTATTTCCAGCACCGGTAATATCAGCAACAGTATTACCGGCATGCCGGTAATACCAGCAACACCATCAATGCGCCTTTATTACCGGAGGTTCGGGGGCCGGTAATTCCTGCACCTATGTCTGTATTTTCTTCATGGCTCTTTAGATAAGAAATAGTTCACTATTTATAGGAAGCAGTCATATTGTCCTGTGCTGTAGACAACCAATGCATTGTTAAAGTGGGTGGGTGAGGTGTGTACCTGGGTGTGGGAGAATGGTATGATGCATTCAACTGTCATGGGGCTTCAAGGCGGTTGTCAGGATGTAGGACTGTATATCCATGTCATTGGTGCAGGAAAATGCATCAAACAACAGGTCATCCAGCAGTCTGGGGACCTGTGGTAGCCTGAAAACAGAGAGCCTGATTCAGGACTCTACTGCGAATTGTAAACTAGGACTGTTGATAAAATCGGGCAGGGTGGGATAATATTGGCCTTTGGCTACTACACACAGCTAGATGTTTCAATTTTTCAATTTTGGGACACCAAGATGCAAAAAGTGACTGTGAAACAAAAGATATTGGCAATCCCAATTCTAGAGCAACAATTCTTTACCTGGAATGGCTGCAGTCTTTCTCCCAGAGGAATTCTAACAGATTTCCATTTTGTATCCCGCTCTCCTTGTACATACCAGGAGAGATGGTGTGTTCCCAGAGCAGTGTCTATAACGCTGGCGGAAATTAGACCTACCGAGGTAAAACAAAAACAAAAAAACAGCATTAATGGTACTACAACAACAGTCTTCAATATTCGGCACACGCTGTTTGATTCCAATTATTGACTGAATGTCACGTTCGTCTCAAGCTGTGAGGCGTAACTTTATCTACTCTATGGATGTCATCCAATATCCTCAAACTGACACTGTGCAAAAAAGAAACATGATCAGAGTTTGGGAACAGGCTTGTATCATTCTACTTCTTATTCTACGTCTTATACGGCATGATGCTAACCATTCTCATTCTAGAAGTCCGGCAGCAGGCATAAACAGTTCAGCATTCTCATTCTGGGAGTCCTAGAGCAGGCACAAACAGCTCAACAGTCACATTTCGGGAGTCAAGTAGCAAAGATTGACAGCTCAGCATTCTCATTCTGGGAGTCCTAGAGCAGGCACAAACAGCTCAACAGTCACATTTCGGGAGTCAAATAGCAAACATTGACAGCACAGCATTCTCATTCTGGGAGTTCTGGTGCCGGCAGAAACTACACATCTTTCTTGTTCTGGGAGTCCTAGAGCAGGCACAAACAGCTCAACAGTCACATTTCGGGAGTCAAGTAGAAAACATTGACAGCACAGCATTCTCATTCTGGGAGTTCTGGTGCCGGCAGAAACTACACATCTTTCTAGTTCTGGGAGTCTTAGAGCAGGCACAAACAGCTCAACAGTCACATTTCGGGAGTCAAGTAGAAAACATTGACAGCACAGCATTCTCATTCTGGGAGTTCTGGTGCCGGCAGAAACTACACATCTTTCTTGTTCTGGGAGTCTTAGAGCAGGCACAAACAGCTCAACGGCCACATTTTGGGCGTCAAGTAGCAAACATTGACAGCACAGCATTCTCATTCTGGGAGTTCTGGTGCAGGCAGAAACTACACATCTTTCTTGTTCTGGGGGTCCTAAAGCAGGCACAAACCACACAACATTCTCATTCCTCGAGCCAGTCGATTCCGTCAGTCAAATATCTTTATTCGAATTTAAAATACAATCCATAAAAGTACAAACAATTGATAATAAAACACATAATAATAAAAACACTTTCTTAAAAATTATGTGGATAAATATAATATTTAAAAGGGTCATGAAGCAAGTATAGAGTTCATCAGATACTTCCTAAGGCTCAAGGCACATCGCAAATATTGGAGCAGAGTCCAGGCAACCTCAGTGGAATTAGCATTCAGAATAAAAATCATGGCTGGCTAAAATCAAAGTTATGTAATAAAAATGTTACAGTTCTACCCCTAATTGTCTTCTAATCTGGGCAGAAAAATAAAAAATTAAAACAAATGTAAATATCAGCATCGCAAAGCAAACAGCCCGATTCATTAGAGGCTAGCGATTGGTCTCTTGAGCAGACGCAAACAGCTTGCATTCTGGTTCTCGGAGTCCTAGAGCAGAAAAGAAAAACAATTATTGATTTCTCTAGGATAAATTGTTTGTAATTTGTGTCATATGCTTGTTTTGTGTAATGAAGATAGTAGGAATGTTAAGTAGAGCAGGGATCTTATGTAGAAATGTTAAGTAGGTCAGAGGTTAAGGTTGTATGTATTATGAATATGTATGGAAGTAGGGGTGAAGGGTATTAGAGGGAGTAGAACCCTTGGCGTGAGGTAGCGGAAGGAAGGCCAGCCTGAGGCCACATAGGGAGATGGGACCACCCACAGAGGGCATCCTCTGATCTCACACTCCAGTGGGTGGTACCAGGTATTAGGGAAGGGGTCTGATGCGCCAGACTCCCGTATGCGCTTCCTTGAGTCCTCTCCAAAGAAGGGTAGGGTGATGAAGCAGATCCCCATTTAGATGGAACTCACACAAATTTTAGGAAGAGAAAAAGGGTTTTGAAATATGTAACCAGGGATTAGGTGTTTTAATAATAAAGCGGGATGCCCGTTGGGATCCCTATAAAATCCACCTTGGTGTCTTTGTCCAGTTAATGAGGTAAGCTCAGGGTGTAGCCCATCTCCTGTTATCAGCAATTTGATTTTACAGGTGCAGTGTCCCTCCCTAATCAGCTGGCCTGGTGAGTCAGGGTGGTGGTTCCCATGTGGACTGTCGCCTGTACTGTTGAGGGAGGTGGGCACCCTTGCTTGTACCATGGCCGGAAAACAGAGTCTTTAGAGATTTACACAAATTATAAATGATCCACTTTCAGGTTTTGACTGCTATTTAATTTAGTTGTTAGTGTCGTATTCCAGCTAATTTTTTCGAATTTTAGAGTAAAAGTATATAGTTAGAACTTTTTTTATATGTGTGCAAATGAATGAAATTTGCAATTAGATTAGCTATTTATTTTCAAGAAGTTATTTCCTGTGGAAGCATATTGAATCATTTTGAGGCACAACTAGTAGTTTGTGTGTTTCTGTTTGTTGTATTTAGTTGTTTGTATGTGTGGTAGTAATTGAAACTGTCCTGCCACATCTAAATAATAGTATACATTAGGTCATTGGTTCCACTCATTGTTTGTTTAGGAGTCTAGGACCAAACACAAACAGCACAATATTCCCCTTTGGTTCACGTGCGATGAGATACCAAGCTGCTAGGATAAATGTCAGAAACGGTCGATCTAGTTCTGCTAGCCATAACTGTAAACAATAATTGCAGCCAGCTGCACCCAGAATGTGATATGTAAATCTGGTGCTCTCTCTTTCTCTGTCTTTCTATCTCACTCTATGTCTCTTTTGCACTCTCTCTAGCTCTCTTTTTCCCTCTCTCGTGCTCCCCTCTCTCTCTCTCTCTCTCTCTCTCTCTCTCTCTCTCCCCCCCCCCCTCATTTTACACCTCTCTCTCATCTCTCTTACTCTCTCCGTCTGCTCTCTCTATTTGGGCGGGAGCCACATTGCCAGACGAATATTTTATACACAGAAGCATATTTGCCAGTGCCACTCCAGCCTCGATGTAGGGCAATTTTTCTTTCATGTTACTTATCATGGCTGTGTTATTTGTCAGCGCCTCGTGAATGGCTTCGTACAATTTCCCAAATGGATTTAGGGCGATTGTAAATGCCGACATGATGGACACCAGGTCAGTTTTCTTTTTTGTGGGAGACTCTTTTTCTGTGACGCTTGTTGTTTCACTTGGTCGCCGTGGTTTGGTTGGGGTTTTTGTAACTTTGTTAGGTGAACTATGATGGGATCTCTCTGAGGATCTTCTAACTGTGAACGGTGTTTCACCTTGGATGATGTGTGGAGGTTCGTTCGAGCGTCTCCCAGGCTTGCTCACAGTGTGCGGCCGGGCCCATGCATAGTTATCTTCGGCCTGGCCATTCGTGATACCACTTGTGGACCTTTCTTTTGCTAGTGGTTCTGAGGAACTCATAGTTGCGCTGAGCGTAAGAGGCGTGATGTTGTGGCTGTCTTTTGCTGAGTCGATGTTATTTCCTTCTAGGAGACTTTTTTCTCACTGAGGCAATTTGCCGTGTGTCTCAGAGTCGAGCTGATTAGATTTATTTTTTTCTACCCCGTTTTGGCCCCCAAGTAGGTCTTGTTGAGCTTGTGGGGCGTCAGTTCCCTTTGGGGTCAGTGCAATCAGGTCTGTTTTTCTCGCTTTAGTCCTCTCAGGTGGCTCTACAATCGCCTCTAAGATTTCCGCGTCGGACAGCTCTGGGTCCTGGTCTAATTTTCTCTTGTGTTGAATTAGAAAATATTCTTTTAGGGAAGCAGATATTAGGGGGGCGGGCAGACATTTTGAGCCTCCCTGGTTTTTGAATGTTGTTTTCCTCTGCTTCTTTGCCAGTGTTTTTTCTAGGAACAGACGTGGCTTCGGTAAAGCTTTTGTATGTGAGTTTTTTTCAGTCCTATTCATGATTTTAGATAAATTGTCGTTTCCTTCTTGAGATGACTCCAATGGTTCGGCGCCTGGCAGATGTTCGATTTCACCTACCACGCCAATTGTGGCTTGTGTGGGTTCTTTATCCTGATCTAGGGGCGGATGTGCGTTAGTCAGGTCTTGGTTGTCGGACCGCACCAGTGAGGTCCTCTGGTCTGCGGTGCCCGACTCCTGGGACATTTCAAATACTGAGTCATCTGAGCAGTAAGTTTGCTCCTCGTTTTCGGTGTCCCATGAGTCGTTGGAAGCAATGTTTATTTGGGTGATTTTTTGTTTCTTCATGAAGCTTTGTTTTGGTCGCTTTTGGAAGTTTCTTGACATTTTTGTTGATTGATGAACTTGGGCTGTGCTCGTCGTGCCCATCCCGGCTGTGGCCAATGATTTCGACGCAGTGTTTTAGGCTGGATTCTCCCAATTGGAGCGTGGAAGCGCAGTGCGGCTGCGGGGAGCCGGTGGAGCATTTCGCTCGTTGCCGCTGGGGATAGTGTGCGAGCCTCACCCGGCCTTTCAGGGCCCCGTAGCGACCGTCCTCCGACCGTCAGCGACGTGGGCTCCCTCGTCGAAATGGTCAGACTGCCGGGAGCGGCGTGTGTCACAGATCCCTGCGGTCGCGAAGAGGAATGTTCGAAGGTGACTTCTTTCAGTGGGGTTTTGTGAGAGTTTTCCACCTCCCGATTAGGCACGGCGGCGGAGTGTACACTTGCGCCACCCGCTCTCTCTTCTCTCTCTTCGAGCGTCACTACTGTTGTCATGGTCGCGCCTCCCAATGATCTTGGATTTAGGGGGTGCGATGCCTCGCTCGGGGGTGATGCAGAGTTTACGGGAGTCAACGGGGGGGAGAGGAGGGCCTAAAGCGCTCTCACCACAGGATACCACGTCTATGACAGGGATTCCCCTTGCCGTTTTCCGATTTTTCCCCGACTTGGTTTCTCTAGGGTCTTGAGGGTCTTGTTGCGAGCTCTGCTCGTGGGTCGATTTGCTGCTTCGAAGACGGCGACTCTGGACGTCGTCAGTCGGTGACAGTGGTGCCATGGCAGCTTGGTTGGAGCTGGGGGTTGTGTGACTGAGGGAACGCACAATATAAAGGCCACTCTTTTATAAGAGGAACCTCTTTACCTTTGGCCGGCGGCCGCCGGACACCAGACACACTGCTTCGCACACCGCGCCGCGCTCCGCGCCTGCGCGGTATCTTTGTAGGAAGTCCTTCTCGAAACAGTAGAGGTAGAAGTAGGACTGTGGAAAGCAGGAGAAGCAGGAGAAATCACTCAGCGGTCCGTCCTCACCGCTCTCACCAGACACACTGCTTTGCATGTCTTCTATAAGGACCACTATACTGCACACTTCCAGCAGTCAAAGATTATTTGGGACGCCATAGGAACATTAAACAAAGTAGCTATATTAGTTGGGCTATCTCCAGTTTTTCTCCCACACGTAAGTAATGTTGCCACTGTAATGATACTGCAATTGACAGAAATTGTCTTCGGAGGTTATAAAAAAAAACATTATTTTCTGTACCAAAAAGAAAAAAAGAACCAAACGTCATATAAGGAAATCCTGGATACACCTTTCTCATTGAAGAAGCTTCCTAGATATACTTGTGGGCCTCATTACGGGTTTAGTGGTAAATTGGTAGTAAATCCACAGTTTTACGACCAAACTCATTTACCAGTGCTGGCGCTTAGTCTTGTGGGCTTACCACGGGATTATGAATGGCAGCACAGTGGTGTTCGTCCCATTGATAAAGTCCATAGGATTCCAAAGGGATTTTTAGTGGATTTACCACAAGTGGTAATTCCCTGTGGTAAATCCAATGATATTTGGTGGTTTGGAGGTAAACCTTCCATCTTAAAACCAAAATTGTAGTACAGCAGTGTGATAATTCCGCTATACAGTTGTGGTAATGTAATTACTGCCACTCTACCACCACTTATTACTGCATCGCTGTACTTGTAATCATGTTTCAAATTGTTCCTGAAACAATTTATACTCCACAATTCTTTATCCATTGAGTCTCATATCACAGAAATTCATGTCACATCACATTATTCATACATGCTAAATGCTTAGCACATTTATTATAAACACTCAATAATCATTACTATTGTCTACTTTTGGTGACTGATGTAAAGTCTCCTAATGTTTTCAATGTACAGTCTGTTACTAAATCAGGCGTTTTTAGAATGAGGTGGAAACTGCAACAATTTCCCTTAGCACAAAGTTACAAATAAACAGCTTCTGGTCACAGCGATCTGCCTACTTTTAAAAAGCTTTGCCTTGTCTGTGGCTTAGTAGTAAGACTGCAGCAGAACATTAAATCATACCGGTTTTGCATTTTCGCTAGCCTAATGACTATCAAAGAGGTTTCATATCTTAGAAAGTACATGGACACGAACAGAACGAACACAACTCATCAACTTGATGTGATCACATCATTTTGACTCTAGCTTAGATAAAGTTAAGGGGGCTTTAAACCCATCTCTCCCCATTGATCTGAAGAGGAGGGAGAAGGAGAAAAAAGAATAACTGAAGAAGACACAAAACCCCAAAGAGTTCAACAATGGATTGAGGGAGAGCACAAGGTCAACGGTCAAACCAGAATAGATGAAAACACTTCAGGAGATTCCTATATGAAGTCTTCTGGTACGATAAGACAGTGTTTGGATTTTATCATAATAGGTGATCGTCTAATTTGGGAATCCATCATCCACACTATAAACTTGAAATTAGAAAAAGGTGCCAGTGTCTCTTAGGCATGTTGGTGTATGTTAGGCAGAATCCAGTGCAGTTCCGTTAGGGGGCACTACACCTTATTAGGACTACAGATGAGAGCAATAAATCCCTTTTGGTATCAGTCTGTACCACAAAGATTTAGCTGGTAGCTGTGGCTGAGCAGTCAGACTTATCTCAAGAGGGAGATGAGCAGTATTCAGGGTTTACACAATAGGTATCACAGTACTATGGAACAAGGAAACACTGACCAAAGCTTTGTATCAAAAATAGAATATATTTATTCTATACACATCTAGTTCAACACATAAATCACAGTGGATACAGTAAGCCAAGTTTAGTCAAGGAAAGGTATATACGACTCCCTATTCAATTGTAGACAAGTTTACGGTAGAGTGAAAACTGAGCAAAACGGCACAGTGAAAACCAACTACAAATGGCACTCTAACAATTTACCGAAAGGGAGGGAAAGCACAAGTTAAACCAAAATATCTTCAGACACCCCCTAGCAACACTTCCCTGATGTTTTGTGGACAAGTAATGCACAGTGACACTTTAGCAGAAAGATAAGTGAATACAAACTGAGCAAAATGGCACTCCACAAGTTAAAACAGTAAGAAAGAAGAGGGGTTTAGAAGATTTAGGTGCATCAACACATTTCTCATTGAAAACCAATCTAGTGAGAGCAGATCTAACAAATCAGTCAGAGTCAATAGGCCTGAGCCAGAGTCAGTGGTACAGGACCAAGAGCTTAGGAGCAAACATTTTCTTGTAGCTGCAGTCAGGTCTTTAGTAGAAAAATATTGAAAAAAGTGGATGCGAGGCAAAAGACAATGTTAAGAGAGAGGGCGGCCAACCCAACAAGCAGATAAAGGATTTAAAACACCTTTAGGGCTACCACGGAAAAAGGGAGGCCTGGCGGAACAATGTACCTTAAACGTGAAGAAGTGGCTCCTGCGGTGGCGGTTGTTCCTGGTAGTTCCTGCAGTTTGAGGGGTCCAGCAGAGGAAGAGAGGCTCTCGTCATGGAGGAAGGTTCGAGTCACTGCACTACCCAGGGATGAAAACAGCTGCGGTGCTGCCAAACAAAGTTTAAAAGGTACGCTGCTTTTAATCGCGGTCCGGGTTGATAGCTGCCTGGCTAACCGGTCTCCAAGTGCAGGGCACTACCGATTCGACCAAGGCAGGTCCGGAGAAGCGATGGGTGAACTGGTTGTTCCCACCAGCTCAAGGGAAGAAGGCTCTTTTGATGAAGATCTCCTCTTGTCGTGTGGAAGAAAAGTGGTGAAACGATCCGGCAGGGCTTCACCGGTGGTGTAGATGCTGAAGATGTCTGTGGCTTCTCTCCCCTTCGATTCCGTAGTTCCAGTGGCAACGTCTTGCTCTTCCAGTCCTCAGGACCCTGCTTTTATGCAGAAAGAGACCCATTCATACAGCCTAGCAGTCACTCACACAGTGGAGTGGTCTTCTTGGCGGGAGACCCTCCAGCCTATCAGGTTAGAGTGTGACCTGAGTTGCTCTGGCAACTCTGTCCAGGGGTTCTACTCCCCCTCCCAAACAACAGACCCACCCCAGACTCAGAGGCGCCGAAAGGAGGGCTTCTTGGCAGAAGCCCGCCAAAAGAGCGAACAAAGGATCCCCGACCTGGGTTAGGAGTATGGATTAAGACTTGAGAAAGAAGTTATATTAAAGTTCTGGCAAATAAAACCTACCGGAGTAAAGTTAATAATAAAATAAACTGGCGGTATGTTAGAGGCTGTCTGTAAAAGTAATAGCCTTAAACAATGGGAAAATCCCATAGGAAAATATTTGCGCTTGAATATTTTTGGTAGTAACCACTGCCAACAGCCAGAAACTTTAGAGAGCAGGACTTTAAGGTACCAACTCGAAAATGAAACTAAGGGAAAAACTATTAACCCTGTCCAGTACCTCCATAGTAAGATGGGTTGTACTGGTTAAGTTCGTAAGATTTGACTAGTAAAGTCAATGGAGACCTTACATGCTCTGGGAGACAGTAGTCAGTCCCAGGGTATGGAGTCTATGTTTGGGGGTCGCTACGACACCCCTGTGTCACTGCACGGAGGGTGACACATGCATAAAGATGGTTCCTATGGGTGAGAGAAAACCCCATAGGCATTAAACACAAGAAGATAGCCTAGAACACACATAGCAAAAATGCCTAAGAGTGGGGAAAAAGAGTCTCACTCTAAGCAGCTAAAAAGAAACAAACCCTTCAAATCCAGCAAAGCTGCTGGGGGACTCTATAGGTAAGGGATATTAGCCATAAAATGAGAATTCTCCCTAACAGTGTAAGATAAATCAGTTACAAGATGAGAAGAGAGGAGAGGGCACAGATTGATATGGTGCAATGTCCGGTACCCTCAGTGGTTCTTACGCAATGCAGAAGACTCAGACACTGTAAACTCACCATCATCATTCAATATTTACGAGAGAAAATGGATTGGATGCCCCATCCATGATATCACTATAAGGACAATTTCACGACCTCAGATGTCATTAGGACATTATTCCTATATCTAAATGGGTATTGCCACCAATTTCCACTGGAGAAGCAGTGGAAATAAAGGTGCCAATGAACCCTGTAGTGGGAGGAGAAAGACAAGCAATGGAACACGGAACTGTTCATAAGTATAATAGAAAATACATTTTAGGTTGAAGTGTGTCTAACACAAGAATCATGTATCTATAACAATAATTACCTTGGAGACAAATTCCCATGTCATATATCCACCTCTCTAATGAACGGCCCAATGGCTGTTGTAGTATGGAGCTGGCCAGGGTGTAGACAGAAGTGCCCTCATTTACAAAATGAGCAGCAGGCTATCAATGAGGGACTCACAAAGGAGGATACATTATATCTGTATCAAGCACCCTCTAGGGTGGGGTGAGGGAGGCTAATGCATGCATCTCTGCCTGTTTAAAATTGTGTAGTGACATTGTGAGTGAAATAGTGTTGGGCCTCATGGAACTTCTCCAACAATACATCTTTGAAAGGTTTAAAACAAAAACAGATAAGCCTTCCAATAAGACAGCATGAATGTTGCATCTATCCATGTTTGCGTGTGCACCTGAGGGAGGGACAATTACCTCATTGTCAAACAGGAAAGGCCAGATTAGCAATGACAGCACATGTCATATTGAAACTTCTGTCCACATTTCCATTTTTGTAGATATGTCAAAAAACATACCTGTAAAGCCAAGCGATGGGACACCCCAAGACAGTTCTTGACAAATGAGGGAGCCAGTAGAGGAAATCATGGCACATGCGAAGACAACTGACATAGGGGTATGAGTTAATACTCACTTAGCACATCAGTAGAGCCCAATCCATTATGTAATTCAGCGCTAGTGTATGTGCACCTGATCTGACAGTTCAACATTGCTAAAGTTTGGAAAGCTTCAGGTCTATCGTCTCTCCCCTTTCATCCAATGCTACTGTTGCTCAGCTTACCCTTTCCAAGTCTTGAACTTTGGTTTTGCATCTCTGTGAAGTGTTGCAGCATTGATGTCCGTGTATTGGTCAGCCTGACCTGTGAGTGATGCTCTCTTATTCTTTCCATCACTTTCCAAGTGGTTTTTACCTTGTACAACTTCACGATCACATATACACAATTCTGACTCTGGCCAATCGTGTGGGGGTTTAGTTGTCATGAGAATGTGGGGATGGTGACTGCTTTCATTCCTGTTAAGAGATCGCATGAAACACAGTGTCCACATGGATAGTCTGCCAACTGGCTGTCCGCCCCATGCTGCAGTTAAATATGCATATTGAATTAAAATGTTTGTACTTGATATTTTCCTTCTCTTACAGCCAAAGATGAATGGGGTTTCATGATTGTCTGTGGATTCTAGGAGATTCAAAGCATTTATGATGCGTCCCTTAATTCCTGTAGTGCATCTGGAAAAGGTTAGCACACAGGCTTGTCTTTCAGGGGCTGAGTATTTCTCTTTGGGGTTGATCAAGGCTTGCCGATTGGTGTAACATGAAAGTGTCTTGAGTACCCTGTCGGTTCTAATTAGTTCATAATAAATCAGCCGCTGCAAAGTCGTCTGTTTGGACATTTATTTTTTCTGACCCTCAGATATAGTCAATATAGCAGATTGCCCCTGTGGGACTTAGGGTGTTGGCTGCCATGTGATAACAGAGTATTGCAGTCTATTTTCTATCTCTATAATTTACTGAATAGGTGGTAATTCTGGTGATAAATCATAATGTCAAGGAATAGTAGTTTGTGTGTAATATAGTAACAGGGCAACCTCCAATGCATGCTCGTGTCATTGAGCCTGGTTGGCAATCTATTCAAGGCTGTAGACCATCCTTGACTTACAAAGATTTTTAAAATATGCTGGTGATGTGTATTGTTGGCATATATATTATCATCTACAATTGATGCTCTATAGAGATTTGATAGGGTTAG
Source organism: Ambystoma mexicanum (assembly GCF_040938575.1). Classification (NCBI taxonomy): domain Eukaryota; kingdom Metazoa; phylum Chordata; class Amphibia; order Caudata; family Ambystomatidae; genus Ambystoma; species Ambystoma mexicanum. The sequence goes on from NC_090929.1 coordinate 328,157,816, forward strand.
GGGCAACTGCTGCCCCCATAGCCATGCCTTTTGCTGTTAATAGAAGATGTATTTGAAGACAAAGGGCCTCATTCCGAGTCGGGCGGTAGGGGACACCAGGCACCAGTAAGGAGACCGGTGCCGGTAATCCCCTACCGCCCGATTCCAAGGTCCCCCAACAGGACCCGTAAGGCCATTAGCGAGCCCGTTATTTGCGCCCTTCCCATTCCCATTGGGGGCTCAAATGGGAATGGCGAATGGTTTGGTCAATGAGGAATTACCGGTCCCTCCAGGGTCGGAATGGACCGGTAAATCCCCATTGTACCAAATCGGAGTCGGTACCGGTATGGGAGGCAGCCATGGAGCTAATTGCTCCATGGCTACCACCATACTCGGAATGACCCCTAAAGTCTTTTTTTGTCAGGGCTAGTGTTATGGGTGCAATGTTAAACTCTGCAGCAACATCTACGGGGGAAGCCTCTCATTAAGGATTTTTTTTGGTTACAAAAATTGACTCATCTTGTAGGATGTTAGTAAATAAGGTAGAAATATCCATTTGTTTATGGACTGACTAGGTACGGAGTTACATGTATTTACATGTATTTAATCATATCATGGATGTCCTTCGCTAAGGATTTCAGTTGATGTTCTCGGATATGGGGGTCTAAGAACTTATGTATGTATTTTGATAGTCATTCATACACTGAACCGCAACCTGATACTATAGGTCTTCCTGGTGGTCTTGATATGTCTTGATGGCTCTAGGGTAGAATATGAAATACAGGCATGTGTGGCTATGCATAAATAAAGGAATTCCATTCTTGTTGGACAATAAAGCTAATGGATCTCACATTACTTTAAAATGCCAACATCTGGGCTTGTATCTCCTTAATAGGATCCCCATTAATCAAAGTCATACATTTCAGAAGCGGCCACTGCAATTCCTCCCCATTTATCAACAGGTTTTATGATCACCTCTCTGTAAGATCGCAGGTCTCCATGACTGTCCCAATCACAGGTGACTTGTGATGTTGAACGTTCCACCACCTGCAGGATGGGTCCTTTTGTTTTCAGGCGAGCGTCCGCATCATCCTTATAAACAGTTCACTTGCAATGTTTCCCTTCTAATCTCTGACCTAATCCCCAGAATGGAGGAACAATCGCCGGCATCAGCTAAAGATCATGTTTCCATATGTACAGATGAGTGTGGCTCCTTAAACTCTTTTTAGTTTGAGGGAGGTGTTTTGTTCCTTGCGTCTTGCTTTTGAAATGTACTTAGTGAAAAATAATCCCTTTGTGTTTTTAATATTTATATATGTACACAATTGTGTATGTCCATTGCAAGCTTTAGCTGTTCACGGTTTTGATGTGTCAAGGGAATCCTGCTTTTCTGCATAAAGATGCATTAGAAATTCACATGCAGAGGAACACAAAATAAAAACTTATTCTCCGAGTTCTAGGACACACAGACACACACAGACGCAATGCATGCACTTTGAGCCTTATTCTGAGCCCCACAGTAGTTTTCTTTCCCTCTGTGTATGTCTCTCGTTCCCTCATGCACACACTTTTCTGTGTCCTAAACATATAAACATACACACACAACATCAGGCATGTGCACAGTTGTCTCTCACACACACACACAACACACACACACACACATATATATATGGACACATGCGCACATACACACGGGCATGCATGACGAACCATCATCTCTATAAAGATCAGGTCAGTGAGTTCTAGAGGAAACTTGCCAACAGTCTCTATGTGCGTGAACGATGCTGGGCGTTTCACTTTCCTCAATGGAAAACTAGGATTATTTAAAATTCAAACGGACAATACAAATACATAATGGTTAACATCTCAGCAAGTAATCATCTACCTAAGCAGGCATTGAACTGAACCGAGTATACACGAACACAAAGGGGAACTATGAGATAGAATTGTGGTAGAAAAATCAGCCGAAACCGTGTGTTAAAAAATGTTGTGCTGCAATTACACAAGACGAATGGAAAAATGTAGTGGAGAAACTAAAATATGAAAATAGAGCGAGTACCAAAAATATGAATGCACACAAGAGTTTACAGAATCCGTAGACAAAATCAGAAACTATGTTTTCTCTATTCTCAACTGTTTATGCTATTTCACAAGCACAACCTTCCCACCATTTATTTCACTATTGGATTTAGCAGGTGAATTGCCCTCTCGTCCTTCCTCCAACAACCACCCACACATCTGAACAACACAGATAGGAAGTAAGTCCCCCATGGCCACCTTCCCAACCATCCAGCACTCCCAAGCCCTTCTCTCTGAAGATAGTAGTCTATCCATGACACTTATCACGGCCATCTCCCCTCCCCATAATCAACCCTGCATCTCCCCTGGTGCAATATGAATGCCTTCAAGGCCCTCTTCTACTGGCTCTCGTTATTTTCATCGAGCCCAGTGCCCCAGCTACAACATAACTAAATGCTGCACATGCCACAGTGATACTTTGCCACATTATTAAATACAAAATAATGTTTTAATCCAATAGCCAATCGTAGATAAAATATAACCCATTGTAGGGTTTGTTGGGAATTCTGGTGTCATTTTGAGCTCTTATAATATACGAATTGTATCACATATTGATTCTAAAATGTGCTACGCATAGCCGAATGGGTAATTTTATTTTTACATATGATTGTTAAATAAAAAATGAAATAAAGGTAACTCAATAAATCAGATATTGCTAAAGTTGTGCATATTACTATGTGTTGTGCATCAGTTTCCAGGAGCCAAATCTACGTTCTTACATGTATTTGTATTCGATGCTAGACATTTGTGTCATTTTAGATATTGCAGTCGAGTTTAGTAGGACTGTCAAGACAAGGGACAGCCTTTCCAAGAGAAGCTGTACAGTACCTGCATGTCCACCGTTCAGAGAGTAGGACAACTGCATGGAACAGGCCACACCCGAGGGTGGCTGTGTTGGCGAACGCATCTCGGCTGCTGTCAGCATGTGCCCCCCTGCACCTTGCAAGGTCATGTATGATTCTGTGTGGGGAAAAAAAAGAAATGTAGACTTTTCTTTAGAAAAGAGTAAATCGTGGATATTCAGAAGTGACAAATGTATCGAGTGCAGCCTTCTCACCACTTTCATTCTTATGATGAATTACTGTCAATTGAACCCTCAAAACCCTTTGAAAACACAATGGGCCTCCTTACGACCCTGGCGGAAGACCATGGTGCTATTAGCACCATGGTCCATGCCGGTAAGTTACCGACTCCGCTATGGAGAAAGGGGGAATTACCACCCCATTACAAGGTTGGCGGGGCGGTAATTCCCCCTTCCTCCATGGCCCATTCCCATTTTTGCCTCATAGGGCTCAATGGGAATGGGGAAGGCGCTAAGTACGGTGCCGCAAATTGCGGCACCGTAATTAGCACCAAGGTCCCTTTGCGGGTCCCTACTTTAAGCTGGTCTACACCAGTCGTTAAGGTTGGGTCCCGCAAAGGGACCTCGTAATTAGGCGCTAATAGGTTAACGGCACTGCAGCCTTTTACGGCGCCGTTAACCCATTAGCGTCTGGGTCGTAATGAGGCCCAATATCTATGGGAGGCTGAAAATTCCTTTTGGAACTCATTCCCCAAAGCCTCAAAGCCCAACCTTCAGCACGTTCAAAAACAAGTAAACACCTGGTTCTTCCCTAATGCTGTCCCCTAATTCCCTTCATTTTCTAGGGATATCACCAATCGCCCAAAGGCTTCTCCCATATATTGTGCTTTACACATGTCCGAAATAAGTGCACATTGAATGGTCTATCCAGTAGTTTTCAACAGTCCTTCCTCTTTTGGAATTTGTCAACTCTATCTCAGGAAGTCACCATCTCCATTTCTTTCTGGGTTTGTTTTTGTCCCTTGCCGTGTCACAAGGAGTCTTCCTCACTAGATATGTCTGGGGGGGTGCAGGGTTTTTATTTCCATATCTGTCTGTCGAATCTCCAAAATGTCTCTCTGTCTGGGATTCTCCATCGCTGGTTAATTCTGTGGGAGTCTCCTTCTAAATCTTGCTATAGCCTTTCAGGTAAATACTTTTCCTCTCTTGTGGGTTGTTTTCTACTATACTAGTGTATGCTTCCATGTATGCCCTAAGTAAATCGGACATTGACACAGTTTAAGTCATGGCTTGTCCTAGCGAGGAACCAAAGTGAAAAGTGAGGACTTTGTTTGTTACTTTGCTATCCGTATGGGGATCTGCTTGACATACAATCTACGAGAGAGGATACGATTACATCCTCACTGAGACAGGACGAGTGTTTGACTGAGTTGTGATCTAACTTGATTTTTTCTTCTCTTCTCTGTATGGGTTCAGGAGATGTATGTCAACTCCTAGGTCACCTACATACACATTTGCAAACTCCTCTTCGTGTGCTTCTGGGCACTACCTGCATATTCCCATAGGAGATAGACTGCAGGGTTGATGGCCACCTGCGTTCTTATTTGAGCGCCCCCTCATCTCTCCTCCAGTGTGGATCTCTTGGATGTTTAGTGCACAAATGCGCAAATTACACAAATCTGAGACCCGTTTCCAGCCTGAAAGATGCTTTACTTCTCAGTGAGAGATGGACAAGATGGGGAAACTAGCTGCATGCAGACCTCTGTGAATTGACAAAGCAAACCAGAGTCTAAATGTTAGGATACGGGGAACAAACACAGGTGCTTTGGGATTGCTGTGGGTGATCTACAACTGCCTAGCCAGCGGGGGACACACACAGTGTCACTAAACGTCACTCCTTACCACTTGAGGCGAGAGGATAGGACTTGGGTGACTCATAGACTGCCACCTGCTCCATGAAGTGGCCACAAAGGAGGTGTAAGTCAGGCCCTGAGGTCATCTAGTGCATCCCTAGCCTAATGGATTCTAACACTTATTGGGAGTGCAGGAAGGCCCCCTATAATGCTTTACCCAGTGGGTAAATGATCACATGGTTTCCAGAGCCACCACAGGGGCCAACTACTAACCTTGCCCGCGTATCCAGTTATAATGTCACCGGGGAAATGGCCGCCAGGTGGTGACATTGCCCTAACAATGCACCATCCAGACAATCAAACACTTTCCCCAAATATTCTAGGATTGGAGGTAATAATATATCATTCTAAAGAATATTTGGGGAAAGAAGTTTTTGGGACAGGAGGAAAGGTCGCCTACCTGGTGACTTTTTCACAGCGACCTTATCACATGGAACCCCTTCCCGATTGGGATGCATGGTTCAGTGCAAGACGAGCAGTTGACAGACCTTGTGATCCTTCACCCGTGTAGAACTAACAATATCATACATGAGACTCAGAAAATTACTGCTAACAGCAGCATCAGCCAATAGTAGACCATGCTCAAGACAGTGGCGGAGGAATACATCAAGAAGGGACCAAGAATGCCTGTAAAGCGCAGGGCAGAGTTGTGTGAAGCCTGAAAAACCAGTGGTCCAACGTTTGCTAAAGAGTTTGACACCTCACCCCCGTATGACAACCTGGGCTCCAGGGTTGGTGTCAGGTATTCCAGAAGTCCTGGAGAAGCATTGAGACATTCTGATTCATCCAATGAAAGACAAACAATACTCTACACATAGAAAAGAAACAAGTGCAGGTCACTATAAATGCCTACAAAAGACTGACTTTTTTGTCCACTGAGAAGGCAGAGTTGTTTAGGGAAGAGAAGACAGAAACCATGGTCCTAAAGAACCCTTGACCAGACTGTGCTTTACTTTCAGAATGCCACCCCTTGGCCACACTTAAACCTTAAGTCTTATTTGCTGTTGTTTCTAATAAAAGAGGCTGACCTTATAAGTTGGTTTGATATTTCTTCCTTTCTCCTTCCTCCTCCTTTTCGCTTTTATCCTCCATACTCTCTTCTATTCTCTTTTCATTTTCTCTTCTATTTTTGTCATATTTGGTTAGTCGGTAATGCAAAGCTGGGAGCCTAATGGGCGTTGTGCTACTCCCCCCTTGTCTTTCACTCAGTCACCTGTCCTCTGCTCTTTCGTGACACCAAAGTTCCTCTCTCGGGTGGCTCTCCAGAATAGAAAGGCCTATGCTTCCAGCCAGTTGGGTCAGAAAACATAGTGCTGCCTCTCCTCTGAACCTCGAGGAGCGAGAGTCTGCTGTATTCCCAAAATCAGAAACTCCTCCTGTTCACTCTTGTGTATGGTGTCTTGCCTGAATGGCACGTGGACTCTGTTGATCTCTCCCTACCCCCCTCTTTGATTCCCTCTCTCTCCAAGCTCTTCCTGATCTAAATACTTGCTCTCATTTACACTTGCATCCCCATGACGGGGTCAACACGCCCCTATTCTCCATGACTCCAGTCTTACTACGCCAGAAGCCCCAGTTGCTGGGGTAAACATATCCTTTGAATGGCCACAGAAACTATGAACCAGTTAGCACTGGTGGAACATTTCATTAATGCCAAAAATATACTCTTTCAATGCATTTTTGGACAAAGCTGCTGTTTGCCCTAGTCCTAGCAGAACTGCAAAATGGGCTGTCTTGCAAAAATACAAGAATCAGTCTAATTTTAAATAAAGTACACATTGCATGCACCCGTGTTCGCCCAGATGCAAATTTCAATATTTGCAAGGAGGAATGGAAAATTGAAGAGAACAGAAAATCAGAAAATCTCATGCAGGCGTCAAACAAACTTCTCCCAAGAAGGGAAGCAGGGCGGAGAGGTGAACTCTGCTCCATGCCGCGCCTCTTTTTGTGAGCACGAAGATGGGCTCGAGCAGAAAATGGAGGCATAAAAGCAACATGCCTTGCATTTCCATCTCCAATTCCCGCACAAACCAATTGGAAACGACCCCAATATGTCTTTTGAAATTAGCAAAAGGGCAATGGTTGGCATTTTTTTTATTTTTTAAACTGAAGCTTCTGGGCTGTAGCCAGCGCCACATGGCTCTTTATTTTTCTCTTTATTACGGTGGCGTAATTAACAACAAGGTCCCTTAGCGCCATGGATTTTAACACCTGCTAAAAGCAGGTGTTAAAACCTCCATGGCGCTAAGGGACCTCGGAATCAGGCGGTAAGGGTCGGCGCTGTTTACGCCGCCGTAAACCCCTTACCGCCTGGGTCCTAATGAGGCCCCATGCCCTATGGGGCAAAAATGGGAATGGGGAAGGGTAAATGGGTTAATGGGGACTTACCGCCCCACTCACCTCGGAATGGGGCGGTAAGTCCGCCAACCACCATGGCGTAAACATAGTTTACGCCATGGTGGTAAAGGTACGACCCAGGCGGTAACTTACCGCCTGGGTCGTAATGAGGCCCATATGTATTTTGAGTTTCGCACGCTGCAGTTCTAGCATGTTGACTGTGTTACATTTCATCTCGGTCTCCTCAGTCACTTGACAAAATTCTTGTACCTAAAAGCTTGTGTACAGTGTAGAAATGTTTGACCATAGCACATAAAGTGGCCCTTGATTTCATTGTGCCACAGTTAATGCTTTGTTGTAATGTGTGTATCTTTTCTTTCTCCTTGGCATGCTGTTCATGATGTTTGTTTGCATGTATGAGGTAACGTGTGCCCAGAGTACGGGATGCCATGTGAGTGCGCTTCTTTCCCTGCACTACTCTAAATTCTTTAATACACAGTTATGAACCCTCCCAATGGTATGTATTTTGCCAACCTCTGAAGCCTGAAAAGAAGATCCACGCAGGCTTGACATGTGGCCAACTTTGAACCAGACCTGCAGATGTACTGTCCTGCTGTTAAATCTCAGTTACCAGTTTATTGTGTAATTTGCATTTTGACTAAGAGAACATTCAGACATCTAATTGCTCATTTTAATATAGCTGTTAAGATAGCTATAGCTGGTAAGATAGCTCAGTGGGTTGAGCGCTCGCTGCTGCAATGCGTGTGTGATCTGCAGATTGCAGGTTCAAATCCTAGGAAGACCAACTCAGCTTTTCATCCTTCTGAGGTTGATTAATGAGTACCAACCCAGGTTGGGTGATATTATATGCATGTTTGTGCGATATAAAGCGCTTAAGTGTAAGTGCCATATAATAACACATCAGTATCATTTGTCCTTGAACGTCTGCTTGCAGTCACATTAATTTGGTAATATGGGCCTGTACACACTGATATTAACATTACACATGGTGATCCATTCTTGTATCAAATATATCACATATTTTTCGTAGTGTACTTAGGTACAATGCTATGTGATGCCACTTACCGTTTTGTCGAGGGGCGAAAGATTGTGTTCCATAGCTTCCCCCGATGTCACTTTGGGGTGGGACCAAATTACATCACTTCCTGATCAAGGGTCGTGGTGTCACGTCTGCTACTCCTGGCATTTTGGTAAAATGACGTCCCTGCTGCTGGGTTTTCGTGTATAAACAGACCCTCGGTTTTCTCTACCCTTGAGCAGTACTTAAAAAACTGTTTAACATCCCACACAGCACAGTACACCTGAGTAACGCCAGGTCCTCACATGGGTAGCAGCAAACACTCCGATTTTAGCTCTGTCTGCGGAGGGAAGGGGCTAAAACGTTTTACCTTCAATAAAATTGTTTTCATTGATAATGGACACGTTTGCCTTACCATTCACCCATTTCAGCCGCCCGACACTGTGATCCACCCAGTCCGTGCTGGAACTTTTGCTGTTGATCGCTCCTGCAGAATAAAACGAGTCGTGAGTGGAGTCTATTGGCATGTGGGCACACTGCAGAGCAGACATCTAGGCGACCTCCGTTCAGTAAAGATTGCCTGATTGTCCGAGGTGATCAGTCTAAACCTCTTGGGTGTTGCTTCAATCCACATACAGCTGCCCAGACACCCCTCTCCCAACACCACCAGCCTCAATGACATGTGAGATTTCTAGACTACTCAATGCTCTCTTTTTTTCCAAGTAAACTCTACCGCGATCCCCGTTCTCCACAAGCAGATTCACTTTCCCACTGGGACCTCAACGAGTGCAATGTTCTGACTGGTGAGTACTACTAACCTGTCACCTTTCACCGTCTGCCGTAGGTATGGAAGCTGCAGAAGCATCACACCCAGCATAGGAACTTCGGTCAATTGGATCTGAAGTCAGATCAACTCTGCAGTGTTGCAAGGTCATTTGCAATGGGGGCTGCTGCTAATACATTTAGAACCTTAGTTCTGGTGCGTTACAGCATTGGGGTGCATTGCAAGCATTGTGTGGATCTAACTGCTGGAGTAAAAAAAAAAAGAGTGATACCGGTTGCATTGACAGAGTGGTTGGAATCCCCCAACAGGACTATCAGTGTCTGCTGTAAGCAGATAAGCAGTGTACTCAGTGTACTAGAGACGTGTGTGCCATAGAAATGGGCAGATACGCCCAACACACAAAAAGTATAGGTAATCAATATAACACCAACAAAAAACAGGATACATCGGACACATAAGAGCTTCTAGCCACAAAGCTGCACTTGTATGCTTGTGTCAGTGACACAAGCACAGCAGTGGGCCCCCAACGCCCCACCCCCCAGGAAGGAGCTCTATCATTACTTCTCGATCTGAAGAAGAGGTTTAAGATAAATATGGAGATTTTAATTTGCATGAATTACTAGGTGCAAAGACGGCCACAAAAAGATGCCTGTTTAAGAGTTCAAATATATTTTCACTTGCCTAAAATGGGAATGGCAATCACTTTGTTTACACCCTCAGAATAATTGTATTGCCAACATCAAAAAATAAGGACTGAAACACTCACATTTGGAAATCTTAAATGGAGCCTTGACTGTAATTCACCGCATCGTGAAGCATACTGTCACAAGGCTGAGGCATACACAGATACTGACATTGAAACAAGGCTGAAGTCTTATGAAACACAAAACAGTGCTTACCTGTAAACCTGATTCGCGTAGCTGATAGAACGAGGGAGAATAGGGCCAGTCTCCACAGTGCCGCAACCGCCTGCTAGATTTAACAGCCAGCGGTTGGAAAGCCCAACGGCGGCTAACGAACAAGGAGAAAACCCCAATAAGTGGAAAAGACGCTTGACCAGATGCAGATGAAGGAATAACGCCTCAAGGATTCAACTGCAGTACAATGCTAATATCAGGTGGTAGGTACTTCAGAAGCCGGAAATACGCAGCAAGCAGCAACTGCAGGATGTCGTAGGAGGAACCAGGAGGGCAGATCAAGGAGAGTACAGCAAGAAGTCAAAGTTTCAAAGGACAAGGAACAGAGGAGAAGTGAACTGGAAGGAACTGAGAGGAGCAGGAAGAAAAAACAAGAATGCCAGGAAATAACAAGAGCATCAGCACAGGGAAAGAATAACTAGAGTGTTGCGATGCGCACTGGTGGGATTGCAGCATTCTTTTATTGCTCTATGTCCCGGTGTTCATAGCCACAGGAATGGAATACTACAGCCATCTTGAGGTGACGTCATGCAGCCGCTGGGCCGTTGCAGAACGCACAACATGTGCCGAGGAAAGACAGTTACCATCTTGGGAGAGTTTCCCATAGAGAGAACCCAAATGCCATAAGAAAAGAGCAGGAGCGCGTTGATAAGCATGGCATCTCATAACAGTAGGTATCCTCCCAAGGCGCTCCGGACCTGGCTTCCAGGGACTGCAGCCATGAAAGTGAGGGAAAAGAACAGGGGCATGAATGTCCGCAGTACGTTTCCAAGTCCGGTCGCAAAGACCATAACCTTTCCAGTCCACCAAGTACTGCAAGCGACCCTGGTTATACGGCGAGTCGCAAATGTGAGAGACTTCATACTCCAGATCATCAGAAGTCATAACAGCAGCAGGCAAAGGTTTCACTCACCTGGCATACCGATCCGGAACATGAGGCTTGAACAGAGAAATGTGGAAGACGGGATGGATCCGAGACGATGCGGGAGATAGACAGATGACAAAGGCTGCTGGACTACTCTGTTTGAGGATGGGAAATGGCACGAAATAGCGAGGAGACAATTTAGAAAGTCTCAAATGCGTTGGAAAGAATCGAGACGTCAACCAGACCAGATCACCCACCAATAAATCGGGTTGTTGAGTATGCAATAAATGTGGGCAGTCTCTCCATGTTTCTTATCCTTTTTTTATTTTGTTTTTTGTAAAAGAGTGGGACTAAAATAGTTTAGCTTTAGTATGTGAGATAATACACAGATGGAGATTAGCCTTAAGAAATCGTCACATACACATAATAACATCACATTTCTTGCTGGATCTAGGGATCTATCCCTAATAAATGTTGGGAGAATCATCTCTTGCAAAATAACAAACGTGTTATATGAAGGCCCAAAGATGGGAGTGGTGAGTAGCTAAGCCTATATGGACAATTATTGAATTTTCACATTGGTGATGAGGACTATTTGTAAAAGGTAGAAATTGTCATTGAGGGTGAACTCATTGGGGGTATATGAATTATGAGAAACGAATGATCAGTGTGACAAATCAGTGAAAAAAGTTGAATTGGATGGGACATGTTGCAAGTTATGCTATAACCCATGCTAATATGTGATAATGATAAATAGGTGGTATGGGTACACTACTGCTATGTGTAATATTGCAATTACGTATTTTGGAGATTTTATTAACTTACTTAGTTTTATATGTAGAGATTCAATGTAACTAATAGTGGATGCTGCTGTCTTTCTTTCCTTACCAATCCTACCCAAAACCAATCCCTTCCTTTCTTTTCATACAAGCACACGTAAAACATCAAATAATACATATACATATGTTGTAAATATGATGATGTGAAATATAATTTATCAGCTTGTGCAGTGAAAATGTACAATATTGAGCCCAGCTTTGAAAAAGGCCTAGGGAGCCGAAACACTTGTTAGCACATGTGAGCATTTAATGTAATATTAAGATTTAAGTATTAAAACTTTCAAGGCTGAAAAAGGTTTTTGATTTCATTATTGGAATGTCTGGTGTGATTAAGGAGCGAAACACACCTAGGGCTAAGTATATTATAAACTTCAAGTATAAATACCCTTCCAACCATTAAAGGTTAACGTTTTATCACTACAGAACGGTTACAGAGAACAGATGAATAGCGAAACTGCAAACAATGTTCTATCATTCCTGAACATTCATACTAGATATCCCTATAGGAAGAACACTCTCTCCCTATTTTAGCCAAAAGATCTGTCCCTAGGCAACGGGTGTTGTCTCGCCTTTCTAAAAGGGATAGTCAGAGGATTCACCCTATCTAACCTTCATTCATACTCAATTTTTAACATAACAATCAGGTTAAGATCAAAAGAGAAGCTAACTATACAGAAACCCAATGGCAACTATTGGTGTTTCTATCATCGTGTCAGTGACATATCCTTGTCTGGAATTTCCCACTAAGTTAACAGGGTTGGCACTATTCACTGTTGACCTAATGCTGATAAAATAAATAAAATAGTCTACAAAAGCTCAGACTAGGTAGCTAGGTAGTTAGGTGCTTTTCAGCACCCTTACATAAAAACATTTCTTGCTGTGTGGGTCCCAAAAGTATGTTGATGGACATCTTCTTCGACATGAGTCCACTCATGCTGAGTCGGGTCGACCTGGTTTGGCAAAAAGATGGTTCTTACATAGGCACAAAAGGACTGTACGCTTGTGCCTTTCATGTTCAACTGCATCCTTCAAAAAAAATCCAAATATCATCCAGATAAACAATCACAAAGTGTGATAGTAAATCTGCTAAAACCCTGTCCATGAAACGTTGAAAGGCAAAGGGGGCATTGGCAAGCACAAAGGGCATAACTCTGTATTCAAAGTGCACAAAGGGTGTTCTAAAGGTGGTCTTCCACTCATCCCCAGATCTAATTCAGATCAAGTGGTAAGTGCCTCTGAGGTCCAGCCTGGTAAAAATAGTTGCTCCAAAGATGTCTGTAATGAGAAGAAGCGGGTACATATCTTTCACAGTGACTTTATTTAGGCCTCTATAATTCAGACAAGGCCTTATGTCTGAACACTCCTTTTTGGGCACAAAACAGAGAGAAGCTCCAGCTGGAGATGTAGCGATAAGACCCTTGCATAGGTTGACATACAGGTACTCACAACGGGCCCTCTTCTCAGGTTCCAAGAGTATGTACATTCGTCCAAAAGGAATACATGCAAAGGTAATAGGTAAATAAGGAGGGAGCTGAATGTGGGAACTGTCAGCAAAAACATCAAAAAAGTCCTGATATTGTTTCAGTACCTCTTGCAGATGGTTGACAGCGGCCAAAGACTGAATAGGAAAGAAACTGCTAATCACTAATAGAATCTAGTGGGATGTAAGACAATGTTGAACGCAGTATTCAGATCCTAAAAAGATGGCTCCAGTGGACCAGTTAATGTAGGGGTTATGAACCTTTAGTCAGGGAATACCCAAGATTATTGGCTAATGAGCTGCCTTTATAAAATCTAAATGAAGCTGTTCAAGATGAGTTCCAATAAGCAACTGCTGTACAGTTGTTTCTTCTGTGATAGGCTTGGAGACCAAAGGTTGTCTGTCCACTCCTTCCATGGGCAGGCTGACTTCTTTCTTTAAACAAGCAATGTCATGGATGTTTGCCCACTGACTGTTCATGAATATGCCGGCCGCACCACAATCCACCATTCTTGTCCCTTTACAATAGTGGAGTCTGACTTGAGTACTTGCACTTCAAACACCACTAGACTGACTGCAGAATTGGAAGCATGAGAAAGAAGAGGTGAGGGACAGTGCTTCTTCTCCTCCCAGCCCATTGGACAGTTCCTTACTATATGTTCCAGAGAGGCACAGTGCATGCCCCTGGGTTCTTATTCGTTGCCTTTCTTTGTCATAAAGAGGGCCCCTAGTACTGCCAATCTGCGTAAGCTAAGATTCCTTATTTCTTTTGGTTGCAGGAACCGGTGTTAGAGATCTTGAAGTGCTATCTCGACCCTTCTTCTTTTCTGTAAATCTTTCCCGAAAGTGATAATCCAATTGTAGAATCAAAGTTATCAATTCCGCAAGTCTTCATGGTCTAGGAGCTCGGGCTACCTCATCTTTCCAGGTATCATTCAGACCCCTATGAAAAACCGTGATTTGGGCCTTGTCTGAAGCCAATTGTTTGCATCGGGTAACATATGATAGAAGATCCCGATTTCCTTGATAAAGATTCAGTAGACTTTCATAATACTATAACACGATTGGATGACACTGCGAGATACAAAAAAAACAACAACCAAAAACAATAGACCAGGACGGTTACCATCAAAAGAAAAACAATCCAGAAACACAGCAAAGAATTTCCCTTTTCCTTTGAAAAGGCTGAGATCCCTCTCCCTAGCCGCCCCTTTCCACTTTACCCTTATCGTGAATACGACACAAGTGTATGCAACCCCTTGCATTATACACTCTCTTCTCTAGGGCCATACAACAGTCCTATTCAGCAACCCATTTTGCAAGCTGTGGGCATTCCGCTGTACCCCACATTGCCGCAACTGTTTGTTTCATCAGTCCGGTGGCTGTAGACATAAATAGTTTCTCATACCTGGTGAAGGCAGTCTCTCCTCAAAGCCCCAAGAGCAGTAGCAGTGGGTCCCCAGGCATTACCAATGCCAAAACATAGTGGATCTTATCCAGACATTTCTGTCAGAAGCAGCGAACCTGCGGGCATTCCTAAAGAATATGAAAAAAGGTACCCTCCGGCCCCCCACATCTAAGGCACTCAGCATGTTCCGCCCAACCCCATTTAAATAAGGCAGTGTGAAAGTAGTAAACCCTGTGTAGTATCCTAAGTTGTATTAACCTTATGTGAGCAGAGATCCCTATTTCCCTAGGGGACAGCAAAGCATCCATTAAATCCTCTGGTTCCAATGGTCCCAGATCCCTTTCTTACTGTGTCTTAAGACTGACCAATTCCTTTGTGGCGAAGGCGGTTAGGACCTGGTAAAGGGTGGAAATAACCTTCATGTTTATGCGCTCCGGGGAGAAGATTTGCCTTTAGCCGGTAGTCCTGGAGTGACTGATACAGGGCCAACAGGGATGCCATAACTGCAAATAATGGTATCTTTCAATCCCCAGCAAGCCAAACTTGTCGCAAAACTCAAGAAATGGGACTAGCACCCCCTCCCTCACCAAATATGCCATACACCACACCTTCCAACTCATCCAGAGCCCAAGTCTAGGGACCTTCCCTAGTTCTGGGATGTGGGCATTATCCCATAGGGATTGAGCAAGGGTAGCCCTGCCTCCCCATCCCACATGATGATGGGGGTCCCTCCACAAATGTATGGTATGCTGCATCATGGGTGGGAGCAGCAATTCTTCCGACCACTATAAAGAATCTCGGTGGGAGGAATACCCGCTATGCATCCCTGTTCTACTCCAACATGTGGCAGTGATGCGTCCTCATGAAAGCAATCATTTACAACCATCAATTGGCAGGCCCAGTAGTAACTGCGCAAGTTAGGGAGACTGATACCCCCTTCCCACACCGAGCGCTGCAGTGTAGCTAAGGCAATACGGGCTGACCACCCCCCCCCCCCCAAAGAGAGCGGCATCAGCCCTGTAAAATTCAACCTTGGGGATTTGTAGGACATACAGATACCTTGGTAGGGATAACTATCCCGAATAGGGCCGCCTTCCTGAGTTGTTTCAGCAGAAGGGACCTCCAGTGAGTGACATCGCGGGACCATCAGGGTTAGAGTTTGGCTCCCCGGGTTCTAATTCTTCGGTGGACTCAGAGGATTTTGAGACCTTTCCGAGGGAGTTGAGAGTTGTTTCTGGTATGATTCAGAACCATCGACTGAAGGAACTCTCACACACCCCGAGGAAATTGCCGACCTAGCCAATGTCAGCCCAGTTAGCGGCCCATCAGAGGCTGGCCGAAGCTAGACTCCAAGAAAATTTGACAAAACTAGTTGAACTGCAAGCAAGACTCTTACTACCACAAGGGGTATTTCAACCATATCTTGAAGGCGAGAATTTAGGACATTTTTTCTTAAACTTCGAACACCTAGATAAACAACTAGGATGGGAAGAGAACCTTAAAAGATGATATTTGGACCTTTTGCTGAAAGGCGAATTACAGATATCCTATGAACTCCTTAGTCTGGCACAGGGTGCTACCTTTCTATCCATCAACGAAGGGCTGTTAAAGAGAGTGGGGCAATCATTCAATGTTTCTAGGCAGAAGTTGACGGTCATTAAATTAAACCTAGGCGAAACTCCCCTAGAAATGGGTGAACGCGTCAAAAACACCATGGCCCTATGGATCGATAGTACATCCCTAGAAGAAATGACAGAGATGTTAACTCTAGAACAATTGTTATTGTTATTGTTGTTATTGTTATTTCGCATTTATATACTGCCTTATATACCATTGGTATGGTCTGAAGGCGCTGGTAGGTTGAACGCCCTTGGGAACCGAAGTTCGGGTCAGTAGAGAGGGTGAAGAGAGTCAAAAGGTGCGTGTGCGCACAAGGTATGTGTGCAGCTGGTGCGGAGTTAATGTGGTAGCTGCTTCTTAGCGGTAGGTGTGCTGGTTGAGAGGTCAGGAGAATGTGTTCGCTCTGGCAGAATTTATCCAGCTCGAGTGTGGCTGCGTTAGGCCTGAGGAGAAACGCCTGGCTGGGGGGGTTAAACCAGCGGTGGTTACTTAGAGTGATGGGGAGTGAGCGGGAGATGTTGATATGAGAACAGTTATACCGAATGGTGTCATAGTATCCCTGTGTTCTATTTGAGTGGTGGTGTAAAGAGGAGAGTAGGCGTGGGGTGTGGTATGATATATGTTCTTTCAAATGTTCCCGCATACCAGTGCATATTATGTACGTCACACAATTTATGCGATCAGGTACACACTCGCGCATTCATAGTTCGTCTTGCGTGCTCTAGTCTATCCCTCATTTTCAGTGTGCTTCATGCATGCTCTCATGTATTCCATATGCATGCACTCCCGTCCTCCCGGCGCATGCACTCCAGTCTGCCTATGCGCTCATCCGGTCTGCACGCTCATCCGGTCTGCTCTACACAGGCTTCGGCTCCACGCAGGCATCCGCTCTACACAGGCATCCACTCTACACAGGCATCCGCTCCACACAGCTATCCGCTCCACACCGGCATCCGCACCACATGTTCTCGTCCGCTCTACATACATTCGTCCGCTACATACAGTCGTCCACTCCATACACTCGTTCGCATCCACACACGTCCACACCCTCATTCAATCTGCATGCTCATCGGATCCACACACTCATCTGGTCTATCCACTTATCGGCACAACATACTACTCGTCTGCTTGATATATTACTCGACCGCTCTACGTATTTGTCGGTTTCATACATTCGTCCGCTCCCCTCATTCATCCGTTCTATGAATTCATCCGCTCTACGTACTGATCCGCTCCATGTATTCGTCCGCTCCACTTACTCGTCCGTTCCTCCCATTCGTCCGTTCCACCCATTTGTCCGTTTCACCCATTCGTCCGTTCCACACACAGACACATACACATCTGTTCTGCAAATGTATCCGTTCTACGTATTGACCCGCTCCGCACACTTGTCGGCACCATATTCACTCACTCCAGATATTTATCGGCACCACAGACTCATCCATTCCATACACTCATTTGCTCCACCTTCTCATCTGTTCCACACATTTGTCCGCTCTACATACTCGTCCGTTCTATGTACACCGCTCTCCTCATCGTGCTCGTCCGATCCATTCATTCATCCGTTCTACGTATTCGTCGGCTCTGTTCTACGTGTTCGTCTGTTTCACTAATTTCTTACCCCTTTGTTTGCAGAAAGCCATTCTACAGTTAAATCAACCTACCCTAGCCACGGCCATTGAGACTGCACAAGACCACTCAGATGCAGCTAAACAATTCCACTCAGCCCATCGTTGGGAAGAACGGAAGGATCATAGACCTATCCACTGACCTAAACCTCAGGGAATAGATAGACAAGGGGGAACTGATCTTAAAACCAAAGATGAAAGCAAAAGGGAAGAAACAAAAGGAAGTAGACCACATCCTCCTATCTGTGTTATGTTGTGGAGAAACAGGATATGTAGCTTGATACTGTCCAAAGAACCTAAGGGACGACCTATGGAAATAGGGTGCTTAAAAGGGGAAAGAACCTGAAGAAGAGCTGGAGACCTTTAGTATATGCTTGTATTAATCCTCTATGGATTTTACCTACGAAAAGACTTGGGTAAATGGGAGACAGGTCAGGGCCCTCATCGATCCAGGTAGTAAACAAACTGCTATACAGGCCGATTGAGTTACAACCGGAGACCTGGAAAATGCGGCACCCCCTTAGGGCTACATGTATACATGGGGACAATGAAGTGTACCCCAAAATTCTGGTACACGTTAATATACGGGGTGAGACCTGTGAAATATCATCAGCCATAATTCCTGGACTCCCTGAGGAGGTTATTCTAGGGCAGGATTTCCCTACCTTCTCTACTCTCTTACAGGAAATTCCACATCCATTTGGAGATTTTCTACCCCAACATTGTTGGCAAGCAGATTACTACTCTCAAACCTCGCCAATATGGGACTGGGAAACCTCTGAGTCTAGAAAATCAGAACCACATCTGGAGAACCAATTCATAGGCTATTGTAGAGAGACCAGTAAGATCATTACACCTCTACCAATATCGGCCAACACAAACCCATCGAAAATGCAAGAGTTCTTGGACATCTCTCGGCCCTGTTCTCTCCCAGGTCCAAAACACTCAGAACCTGAATCAAGAACAGGTATATCCACCTCGCATAGGGGAAGGGAATGTGAGAAACCTGATGGTGTCTCACTTACTAGTCCTCAGCAATCTGTCATCTAGGTGGCCAGGACACGGCCATCGCTATTGGATCCAATTCCTGGGGGTGGATCAGTGTGAGGGGATCACCTGGATGGGGGGTCCTCGCGGAGTGGAAGTGGGACACTGACGGATGAGATGCGGTATCCCCTTTTTGTTAACACCTTTTCCCTATCCTACTCCATAGGATACTCAACACCTCAACACCCCCTTTCTTAATATGAACACTTTATCATGTACCGATTACCCCGAAAGACAACGGACTAACACCAGAGCCATATACCTGATATGTCCCAATTCAAGGGTCAGGCACAGTCAGGCAATTGCCACATATTTTACACACCTTAGTGCCCTTTCCCCTCCCCATAGGGATAAAAGGCAGAGCACAAAAGCACACTCAAAGGAAGGTGGAACATACGAGGAAGCAGTGATTCAAGGGCGGCAGTTCAAACGGAGGAGAAAGACGGCACAACTTGAAAGGACGTCAAGGAGGGAGTTGCCCTTCACCTTTTCAACTCAGACCCGCAAAACCTCCAAACAAAGAAACGTAAAACCGGGAATCGCAGCTGGCGGATGGTGTGACGGATGTCAGTGGCACATGGAACTCTTCCGCACTGATAGCCAAGGTGGGGAGAAAAGGTTGCCATTGTGGTACCGTCCTTGACTCCAGCGGCGGAAGAAATGCCAAGTTCTGCACAGCCAGGAGTTGGAAGAACCAGATAAGAGCCGGACTGTGTCAAGCTGAAAGTTGCAGTGGCAGCATTAAAAGATTAAAGGCAAAGACAGAAAATACCAAATGCCCTAGGGGAGGCTGACGAATGGTGTCAAGGTGGTCATACAAGGGTCCAGCCAAATCCCTTGTACAATCAAAAGTAATTGACGCATTGTAAAATAGTGAGCATTGTGAAACTGGCTTTTAAATCCGGCCTGTGTGAAGCCTGACTGGGGGCTGTGAGAAAGCCTGACTGCGGGCAAAAAGAAAGACTGACTGGGGGCTGGTTAAAATTGGACACCATTATTAGAAGGTCGAGGGGACCTAAAAACCTGAGATGGTTGTTTAAAAAGACATTAAGATTTGTGAATACGACACATGAGGGGATTGTGATTGAAAGGCAATAATGAACCCGACTGAGGGATGCCCAGAGAAAAACTGGGAGAAGTGAATCCCTCATTGTGAAAAAGGCTGGATGAACTACATTGTGGTGAGAAAGTGACCTGGCAGAGGGGAACGCCAAATGAACTGTGTGAAGCCTGACTGGGGGCTGAGAGAAAGCCTGACTGGGGGCTGAGAGAAAGCCTGACTAGGGGCTAAAAGAAAGCCTGACTGGGGGCTGGATAAGCTATTGTTGGTTTGAGTCCGACTGAGGGAGACTAGCGTAGAGAAATGAATCGGTGCCCGGCTGAGGGGGATCCATGGGTGAAAAGTAATTGCACAACGTAAAGAGAAATTATAAGGAACTACTTTTGTTTTATCATTTTGCAAAGCATCAGGCCCTCTGAAGTAAGAGACTTTGCATGAAGGAGTCTTGGACACAGAAGATGCCTGATATAGTGGAAAGAAACTGTAACCTTGTATGCTATGATATTATTGGTTATTTATAACATGCTTAATACCCAGAGGTTTCTAAGTGCAGGCCCGGGGATCGAACCTGTGTTGCTCCTTGTCGTCTTGATTCCAAAGCAAGCATGTTGACCCTGAGCTATCCTCCCGAGCTGAGTATAGGAATAGCCCAGGAGTGTACTGTGCAAGGGAGTCCTGCCTTTGTCCCGTGCTTGTAATGTGGGGAAGGGAGACTCTGGCCATAACACCCTGACCTATTATTTGTGAACACTTATTTCTCTTCTTGCGAACACTGTGCCACACTCTTTTGTAACTAGTAGTAAGGATTGGCAATAGTCTTTTGTTAGATGGGCCCTTTTTATTTGACAAGACGCCACTAGGACTGCCTTATTTTCATTTAGGTTTTTTCTCACCCTTATACAGTTTAATAAACACCTTTGAACTGTGATCACTTTTGTCTGTCTTTACTGTTGTCACCATGAGTTCCTTACACCTCCACTCCCTTGACCTTTATGGGATATTGTCAATCTCATCCCATCATCCCATGTAGTTTCTCCTTAAGTACTGAGACGAAGAGGAGGCAACGAGGAGCAGAGCAGATTTCCTATTGTAAAACCAACAAAGAGGAGAGATTTAGAGGTATGTAGTCATGAAGATCAGGCATGTCACACTAATGGGCTTAAGCAAGGTCCGACAATTGAGTATTCCTTGTTGCACCTGCAGACCAATTAGTAATAGAGAGGAGTATAAAAGGTGGAAGTTTACAATGAGAGGTGCAGGAGGTATAGGATCAGAAGGAAAAAAGAACCCAAGATTTGCTGTGCTGAGGGACGAGAATCCGAGACACTGAAATGCCTATGCGAATCCCAGCAGTCCAGCCGAGAGGATCGTGCAGGACTGGGAACCCTTGTGAGGGAAGGCAGAGAACAGGTGCTGCTAAGGAGCAGAGGCGGCGCCCAACACAAAGTCTGTTGTATGCCGAGTGGAAACTGGCGAGTTGCTCCTCCCGCCTGGGGAGAGACTGCTGAATGGATCTGCACCAACCCGGTAATTGTCTGAGGACACTGGGAACTCTGGGGCGCTCGAGAGGGCTGTTTGATCCCGCGCAACTAGGACTTGCATACATTGAATACCAAATTGGGCTAGCTGAACCCGCACAATTGAAAACTATATATACTGAATATCAAACTACATGAAAAGTGTTATTAAAGCTTGCATACCTTAAACTTGCAGTTATTGAATATTTAATTGCCTGATAGACAGGATTCCTGTTCACACAATGTAAAACTGCATTTAATGAATGCCGAACTAAATTAAAGGTGCTATCTTGAGAAATACAATGCAACATTGCATTTACTGTATATTGAACGTCAGAAAAAACACAGTTTGAATGAAACCAAGTGAATGCTGCATTTGTGAGCTATTGAATGACAAGAAAGCTGTTACTTGAACAAGATTATGAAGTGTTGACAATCACAAGAACATTCTGGGAGAGTCAAGTAGTAGACTGCCAGAAAAGCACTATAAGGTCATGTAAACAATTGAGCATCAGTTTTGGGAAATGTATGGTTGAGTGAACTGCGATTGATGGACTGTATGGTTTAACAATTGCACCTAGACCAGAAGGTTTTTTAGTACTGACAATCCCAACATCAAGACTCGAATCACAGACAAGATATGTGGTTGCTGGTTGCATGACTTGTGATGGGTCGCCCGTGCGGTCTGACAACTGCGCCTAGACCAGAAACCACTAATAGGTTGGAAAATCAGTGAGACGTGTGAACCATTGGTAAAGTTAACCGGTATCCACAGATTTGATTGGAAAAAAAAACGAATGGTAAAATTTTGGCTGCATGAAGAAAAATTAACAGCCGGAAATTTCGAATAAATTTACCGTTCGGTGCCTTTACAGTGAACAAGGTAAGGAAATGTTAGGAAAAGCAAATAATAAAGAATTTTAAAAACTACCCTGCGGCACGAGTTCTCATGCACGGAAGTGCTGGGAACCAGCGTCGCAGAGAGATGCAGGTGACGGCAGCACACAAGGAGGCGTGCCGCCCATAGGTAAGCAGGTCATCAGAAATGTTTGGGGGAGAGAAAACCGAAACATTTTAATTCAAATGACTTTCATTTTGTTGTCCTCGAACATTTCTAGTTCGATTAATTCACAGAAATCCAAGTTAATCAAAGGAAGGATCAAGCAGGCCCATGTTCTCTTGTGAACTTGTAAGCAGACGGGACAAGCCAACTACTGAAAGTATAGGGGAAGGGAACCCTGAGAGTTAAAACTGGAGACTATTTGTCTTGGGGGAGGCAGTTCCAAGACGAAAGTGTGATGTGAACTGTGATACTTGTGAACCCACAGAAGGGAACTAAAGAACTTAATCAGTCGTTATTCAAACAAGATAACATTGGAACTTTTTTGAACTTGAAACAGAGAACACAGAGAACTCTAGAGGAACTTAAATTGCCAATAATTGAACATTTATTGTTGAACACTTGTATTTGGTTGAGAGCATCTCCCCACTAGTTTTTTTGTAGTTGTGAGGACATGCATAGGTTTTGACACAAACAGACTTTTGTTTTGGACTTATCGATATAGACTTTCCTTAGATTTCTTTAGGCAGGGGAATACCGCCATAGAATAGGGTTAGTTAGGCGTTACACCATCCTGATTCTCAATAAATGTTTTGTTGTATCTCTTGATTCCATGCCTGTCTCACATATGGTGTCAGGCATGGTATGGGATGCAGGTCAACCGACAAAGGTTGGGGAACTCCAAAATATGAGAAGTTGAGTGACAGAGCTTCAGACCCTACAGTAGCCACAAAAGGATCTGTAGGGTTCAATATCTGTTGCAGAAAACAGGAGACAATTCCTCCAGAGGAAAGAAGGCTGATATCTACAGATTCAATTTTAGTACCAACCCCTGGGACTTACATCCGGTTGGCACCCAAGTCAGGGCTCGCCTGGAAGTTCAGGATAGATGTCTTGGCTGGGGTGATCGACCCAGATTGCAGAGGAGACATAAAGGTAATATTGCAAAATCACAGAAAATAAATCTTTCAGGACAAACCAGGGGATAGGATCGTTCCCCAAACTTAAAGAAGAAACTGTGAAAGTGGAGACAGAGAGAGCTAGTCTGGGTTTCGGGGAGGCAGATGAAGCTGCTAAGTCTTCACCTTTAAAGATTTGGGACGGAGAACCTGACACCCTTCCCAATTTAGCCTTTGCCCAGAGGAATGACCCTTTGATATCTGACGACTCTGTAGAGGAGCAGCTGCATGCCTCTGCAGGAAATCCCACTCCCGCCTCCCATTTGTTTGAAGCCTGAGATCATGCCGTGTTTGACACCAGTAGTTTTGCCAATACCGAAGCGTGTATTCCAAAGAAGATACCCATTGAGACAACCCTATCAAATGTATCCTCGAAGAGAGGACAATCTGAGGGAGGAACTCCCTGAAGGAATATAAAAAGAGATAGAAAATAAGACTGTGACATCATAAGCGAGTATGAACAACGTCACAGAATATTGGCCACTGAGGATGCATGGATCCTACAGAAACTAATGACGAAGAAAAAGAATACAGTGAACTTTTAGTTATGAAAAATAAGATTTCACATGCATGAAGTGCTGTCAAGAATCAAACGTTCAATAATTGTAAAGACGCTGAAACGCAAGGTAGATTAAGTCCTCATAGAAGCTGGCTATATGTAGTGAATAGAAGGCAGGCGGAGCCACCATTGTATAGGAACTGGACATTGGTATCATGAATTTTAGTAAGCCAGGAACCATGAAGAAAGGGAAATTGTGTTATAGCGAGAATAATCTGATATCGTTATGCTGCATGACAAGGTTGTCTGGCCTGGAGTCAAAACTGAAGCAGCCAAGGTCGGCTATCCATTTTGGAAAGAAGTGAACGTACGAAGGATGAATCCTCCCTTGTTAAGGTGCAAAGAAAGAACACCAAGAGTGCCAGGTTTTATTAATTTGGCACAATTAAAACCTGCAAAATGGACCAAATCGTGGTCTCCTGTCATGTGAGCAAAGGATGAAAATAGAGTTGAACTTGTCCTAGAATGACGATAGTGAGTGCCTGCACTCCCATATATTCCCAGAGACAAGGATACTTTGCAAGGCCAAGTTCAAAGACAATCTTCATGGCAGAAGGCTTGAGTGATGAGAGATGATGGGCTAATTGGGTGGGGAGGCAGAGTTAGGCCCATCTCCCTGCACCTGGGTCTGAGCTTACATGCTGCTAAGTGAACCGAATGTTCCAGACATGGCACAAGCATGCCAACCAATTGTAGAGTTCTATATATAGAAAGGACCTTATAGTTTGAAGACCAATAAGAAACTGTGTACTTGACATTTTTGAAGATGACATGTTTTAGAGGTAGGCATATATTGTCCACCTGACTGTAGGCAGCCAATCACAATCCTAGTTCCTATAGAAAGTATACTTAGATGTTTCTCTTAAGCCAATCCTGATCCCCAGCAGGTTTTCTATTATTTGCCACGTAGAATGCCGTCACCTCTGACAAATGTTTGGTATATAAATGTATTTTTGTGAAAAGATCGCTGAGAGAAATTTGAGCGTACATCTGTTGATGTTCGTTGTAACTCCCTGTTTTAGATAATTGGTAAAAAAACAGTATCTTTGCTACCTTCCTGAGTTGGTTTGGTTATTTGGACTCAGAGTTATTCTGTGAACCCATCCATTGCATGCATGTTCCTAAAGGGCCATAAGCTCATGTGGTAGCAGTGTAGATGTTTCAAAAAGATCCGAACTAGTTTGTCTCCAGTATTTCGGACGATCGGCATCCTCCGCCATTAGCTGGAAGATCGCTAGGTTTCCTGTGGAAAGCGACCAATAGTAATAAACTTGCAAGAAGAAGTGAGACGGTGGGCAGGTCCCCCTTTGGCGAAATCCCTGCCAGGTTTCCACAGGTGCTCTGCCGATGGAAGGCAAAGTGGTCGGATTGGAGGAGGAGTTGATACCCAAGGCTTCAAGTCGATTAATGAATGGTAAGTGAGACTAAGGGGAATGGTAAATAAGGGGACGGGATTGTGATATTTTTTGACTAACAGGGAAATATTGTGAAGAGAAGAGGTAGCGCCTAAAAGCCCTGACTCAAGGGAGTTAGAATGAGGCATCTCAAATCCCAGCGGGGGTAGAGTGAAATATAAAATGCGTAATCATGATTACATAAGGTGATGTCTCAAACCCTATTTAGGGTATAAAGTAAAGGCAAGAGAAAAAGTGATCACAGTGCTTATAATGTGTAATGTTTTGACTAGTCTGAATGTTGTTTGTTGAGTAAAACTATCGAAGAGCGATAGAGATTGTGAAAAATTAAAAAAGTTGAGGAGCAACAGCGATTGAGTATAGCTAAGCGATTGGTGCCAATTGAGAGAATAGATACATTGATCAAGGGAATAGACACGCAAGTAAAGAGAATAGACAGACTATTGAAATACGAGGCTTGAGCAGCGATTGATGGTGCTTGCTCATATTTGTTGTTTTAAAATGTTGAAAGGTGGTGATTTAAGCCATGGTATAAGGTTCATTTAAAGGTCTGGTAAGTATCGACAGTTGATTGAGACTTGTCATTTTGGGGGATAATCCACTTATGCACCTATGCAAGACACTGCCAAAGCATATGCCCAAGCTCAAACAGTATAGTGCGGAATGGGTAAAAGGCACGGCAGATAAAATGTTCATGCCTTGGCCACAAGGGGGATCATTGTCAAAGGTGGCATTGCAACACAAGACCACATACTTGCATGCTGCGTACACAGGGAAGAAATTAGAAAAAAGTTTAGCAATTCTAGAGCTCTGTAAAACGTACCAAGAGGAAAGAAAAGACCTGCCACCTGAGGAGTGGATGCTTAATCAGCATAAAGGGGAAAGCGTTGAGCCCTCAGCCCCCCTTACCATGCCTGAGGCAAAAAGTGTTGTTACGGAAGAAATGGGAGTGTATCCTTTAAAGGAACTAAGAGCAGTGACAGGGTATAGTAATCCGGTAAATGAACCCCCAGCTTATTGTAGATAGTCTGGAGGAGAATATGAGAAAGGAAGAGATTTTTAAGATCATAAAAGGCAAGGAAGAAAAGAGTGCAAGGTCAAATTTGTTGACAGAAATAGATAGGGGGATCAAGAGATGGAAAGGAGAGAAGGATAAGGCTGACGATATGGCGCTCATTCAGAACAAACGAATGGGAGGACAGATATTACTCAAAATAGATGGGAAAAGTATCGAGGAAGTTAGGCAAAGAAATAAGGACGAACAAGAAACAAAGCATAAGGAATGAGAGAAGAGATTAAAAGAAGATGAGCAGGAAAGGAAAATCAGGGAGCGACGAGAGCAGATATATCAGGGCAAGTAAGCAAAAATAGAAGAACGGGCAGAAGAACAAAAAAAAGTGCAACAATAGACAGAGAACGATCGAAGAAAGGGATAGAAAAGGAAAGAAAGAGAGTAGGAAGAAGCGCAAAAATTAAGGGACAAAAGATTACAAAGACCAAGGGAAGGAGAGGAAAGAAGGGAAGAAGTAAGGAGAGGAGAAGAACAAAGGCAAGAAGAAGAAAGAATTCAAAGGGATGCGAAAAAGCAAAGGGAAGTAGATGAAGAGATAGAACGGAAAAGGAGACAGCGAGGTCTTGATGCCAGTCTCATTCGTAAAGAACAAATAAGGGGAGCCCAGAATACAGTGGGATAGAGTGGATGTTATTAATTCTTCCAATAAAGGAAGTGATGCCAGCAATATCTAGAGTAGCATTAGAAGCAGTAGGATTTGATGCTGAAAGTATTGGAGAATGGATCGATAAGGCCTATCAACAGTTAAGGCAATGTAGCGAGTATGGAACTCGAGGGAACGGTGATCGATCCCCATTACCTCAATAACGAAGTGAGGAGGGAAACCTGTTCAGTGATGAACGTCGAGCATTGTCTTTGAGTAGACTGAGTAGACTGAACTTGGATAAGGGTGAAGGGGATGATAGTCACACTAGTTGGGGACTAGACATATCAGACGAGAAAAGAGAGTCTGTTATTGGGGCAGAAGAAGGAAGTGCGTGCACCCCTGCAGGAAGTCTGCAAATGGATAAGGAAGTGAGATGGTCGGATTTGGAACAACCTAAAGATAGAACACCAGATCCCATAGCATATCCTGAGCATGTCCGAGGATTATCACATAGTGAGAAGGGAGAGTCGCCATCATATGTAAGGAGGTTAAGGGCATTACCCACAAGGAGACAGACATGGACGATTATCCCTGACATGGATAGACTAATAGTGGTATCCGACTATGGGACAGGGTTCACACAGTTCCCCTTATTGGAGAAAGGAGGAGCAATACCCCAATATATTACAGGGCCGCAGATGAAGGATAACTTAAAATGCAAGCTCCCGAGTTTGACTTCGGGCACTGGTAAATGGATATACGAATTAGAGAAAATAACAGGAGGAAATACATTGGCCATAGGTGACATAAAAGGTCTCCTGGCAGCCATTCTTGGAGAGAGGGCTAATGACATATGGAGGAGAGAGGGATATTCAAGTGTGACGATGTGCATGATGGGGCACTGTTTAATAATTGCAGAGCTGATGTTTGGAGAGCACTCAGTGTACAGTATCCTGACACATCAGATATGGGAGCAATCATGACACGTAAGATGAAGGAAAATGAAGACCCTATTGCTTATAATCAGGATATTCAGGAGAAATGGAAACTTGAAACTCATGAGCCGTGGGAAAAGATAGTGGCATTATTCTATCACATTTTATGTCAGGGGTTGCCTGAGTCAATACAGTGGAAGATGAAGAAACAAGTAGGGATTGAAGCAAAGCCATGGTATGAGATACAGTTGACGAGAGTGAACCATTGTCTGTTATTACAAGAGAAAAACAAGAAGAAAGATGAGAATAGGAAGATCGAGGAAGCCAAGTTAGTTCAGAAAATGTTTTTAAGGTTGTCATAGAAGGGGCGGTACTGACAAGCGGAGAAGGATTGGGAATGCAGGAAGCAATGGGTGCATCACAGGCGAATAATCTGCGACCAATGGACCAAGGTGGATATGGGTTTACGCCACGAGGCAGAGGTATGGGTTATAGAGGAAGAGGAGGCAGATTTCAAAATAATCAAGGTGGGTTTCAAGGTACACAGAATGAGAACCAGAATACACAGGGAGGATATAACCAAGGAGGGACAAATAGGAGAGTTCCTACAGTATGTTGGAATTGTGGAATGACAGGACATATTGTGCATGTATGTGGAAGCCAAAGGAATCTACAAAATGGTCAATTGTCCAGCGGGGGGACAGCTAGCCTTATCTCATACTTACATAAATTGTTTTCTAGCCCTCTTTGATTTTAGACAAACTGTGTTAGCTAGCATTATCTCACACTTAGGTGAATTGTGCTCCAGCCCTATTCTAACTTAGACCAACTGTGTTTGTTAGCCATATCTCACACGAGGGCAAATTGTGTCAATTAGCCATATCTCACACTTGAGCAGATTGTGTGAGTTAGCCTTATCTTGCACTTGGGCAGATTGTGTTTAGCCCTACTTGAATTTAGACCAACTACGTTAGTTAGCCATATTTCACACACAGGCCAAAGGCAGTACATGAACTTTCAACAATTATAGAAAGGCAGACAATCCCATCAGGAACCTCAACAACCGTAAGTAAGACAGAACCCAGAATCAGACTATTTAGTAAAACTACTCCAATGGGAGAAACTAGGACCCCTACCAAATCCTGCCCATCATCTACCATCCCTCCACACAACCACACAAACCAACTCATCAAGGCCACACACAGCTTGAGACCACCGCCAACCACTGGCCTGACTCAGTCACTCTCAACACCCCCTACCTTACCCACAGAAAGAAAACTCATTGGGAAACCACCACTGAAAGGAACCCAACCCAAAACCAACAAGGTGGACAACTACAAGGCAGATAGAAACACAGAATAATTAACGCAGGAGGGCCTACACCCTTTTAACCGCAAATAACTCAGAACACAGGAAGCCACTCGCAACCATGAGGCAACCTGAAAAATACCAGAAGGCCAGACCATTCCACGTCAGAGAATCAGCCGACGTTAGAGAAAGCAACAAGAAAGGATATCCAAAAGGGAACCACAACAGACCCCTACCCTGACAAACTCAGACCATTATCAGAACACACAGCCACAATCATCACAGGAATAAGAGCCAACCCGAAAACAAGACTAAAATCACTCTACCTTACACCATACCTCACAACAACCGAATCAACAGAACAGATGCCCATACACAACAGCAGGACCCCATAGCAAAAAGGCAGAAACAAATGGAAGAAGGAGAAGCTGCACCCTCACTCTATACATCACCAAACCCCAAGAGAACTACCAACACCATCCTGAATCGGAAGTGGAGCATGAAATGGCCATGAACCCAATTAGAAACCTCACCAACCTATTCAATGACGAAACAAGAATAACTGAACACCTCAACAACCCAAAGACGATAAGGAGAACCATCAACACAACCACCCAAAGATGCAAACCAGAACAAATCAATTGACTACAAAGAAAAACTACACTGCAGCCTAACCAACGCCAGATCTATGCCTAAACACGCAACCGAGATCTACAACCTACTCCGACACATGGTAATTGGCATCCTATTCATCACAGAAACCTGGTTAGCTGAAACCTACAAGGTCATACTACACAGCTGCCTACATGATAACTTCAAATGCAAACAGGCAAACAGAAAAGGAAAATGACAGGGAGGACTTGCAGTAGTCAACAAAGAACACCTACAAATTAAAACAGCAGAGCCTTTAAACATCCAGAGCTGCAAATCCCTGATCCTCCACCTCACCATGGGCTCACAATCAAACCTTACATTCAAACTGGGCTACAGGCCTGCAACATACGACGCTGCCTTCACAAATGCAGTCACTAATCTAGCCATCAACCATGATCATATGATCATTCTCAAGGACTTCAACATATGGTTCGAAGAAAAGAACCCCAACTCGCAGAAAACAATAATCAGGCAACTCAAGACCTTGAACCTTCGACAGATGGTGAAAGGAGCGACACACACACCAGGACACACCCTGGACGCAATCGTCACCAAAATTAAAGTGATCACAGCAGCACTCCCCATCCAAATACTATGGAGTGATAATAGACAACGCCCATGGGGTACTGAGGAAGACGAACACATCACCTAGCTAGAAATAGGGCTTGCACTAAGAAATCAGGAGAAGCTTAGGAATCATGACCGCTGACGTAACAATTAAGGTAAAACACAGGACGGGCAACTAGGGGGAGACAAAGATCATGACTGTCGCAGGTGACACAGTTAGATGACTTTCCCAGGTAGTGGGAACTGTGATGTATTTGGATGTATGTCAGGGTTAGGGAATCTGATGCACTTATGTGGATTTCAGGGGTAGGACATGTGATGCACTTAGATGGATTTTCAGTGAGGGGAGGTGTGACACACTCGAATAGACCCATTAAAAGATTGGACAAGCAGCAAAGAACTGTGAACCATTGGTGAAGTTAACCAAAGGAAGTTTCAAGAGGGCCATGCTCTCTTGTGAACTTGTAAGAAGAAGGGACAAGCCAACTGCTGAAAGTATATCTTGGAGAAGGGAACCCAGAGAGTTAAAACTAGAGACTATTCATCCTGGGGAAGGGAGTTCCAAGACCACAGTGTTGTATGAACTTTGTTCCATTTAAACTTGGGGAAGGGTGACCCAAGGCCTTCGTGTGATGCGTACTGTGATACTTGTGAACCCACAGAAGGGAACTAAAGAACTTAATCAGTACTTATTGAAACAAGATAACATTGGAACTTTTTTGAACCTGAAACAGAGAACTCTAGAAGAACTTAAATTGGCAATCATTGAACATTTATTTTGGAACACTTATATTAGGTCGAGAGCATCTCCCCACTAGTTCTATTGTAGTTGTGAGGACATGCACAGGTTTTGACACAGACAGATTTTTGTTTTGGACTTATCGATATAGACTTTCCTTAGATTACTCTAGGATGGGAAATCTCAGCATAGCAGAGGGTTAGTTAGGCGTTACACCATCCTGAGTCTCAATAAAGGTTTTGTTTAGAAACATACATGTTTTGTCTGTGTCATCTCTCTTGATACAATGCCTGTCTCACACCCTCTCATGCTCTTTTGCCTCCCTAACCGCCTGTCTCTGAACAG
Source organism: Ambystoma mexicanum (assembly GCF_040938575.1). Classification (NCBI taxonomy): domain Eukaryota; kingdom Metazoa; phylum Chordata; class Amphibia; order Caudata; family Ambystomatidae; genus Ambystoma; species Ambystoma mexicanum. The sequence goes on from NC_090929.1 coordinate 328,189,329, forward strand.
TTCTGTGGGCTTTGTTATATATATGGGATGTGTGTTCACAGTGGAAATGCTCAGTGGTTACCTTGGAGATGCTTTGTATTGATGATGAGCTGCTCAGGTGCACCTGGGCAGATTATGTCACAGTGTAATGCTTCTGGAACCCCAGAGGATGTTGTTGTTTGAGAGGGTCAGTTGGTGCTGGGCTGTGGCGCTGGATGGGGGTCTCATTGTGCTGTCTTGCTCATATCTTGCTTATGCTGAATAAACTGCCATCCTGCAATCCTGGTGTGGTTTCTATCATAAAATTGGCAACGAGGATAGGATAACTCTGTAAGGAAGGCCCACACCAGTTCTGCCTGAAGTTTTGAGCAAGTTTTGAGAGCCCCGGTGGTTCGTGAGGAGCGGATTTTCCCCTCTCCGGCTCCCTAAGCGCTATATCGTTCTCCGACCCCTGCAGGGAGGCGGAGAACCACCCAGTTGAGCCCAGCGTGATTTGGAGGCAGCGGCTTCTGTTCTGCACCGCGCTTCGCTGCAGCGTTTCGGCCACTGCGTAGACTGCCCGACAGGATCCTGATGTCGATCGGGAGGGGATACGGCTGCCTGCGATCTACGCAGTATTCAGCGGTCCGACAACTGCGACGTGGAGGACCGCCCAGCTGATCACGCAAGTCAGAAAATCAGGTCTGAGAGGACTGAAGATTACAAACTATTGAGCAGTTGTCTGCAGCACTCGAGGGAAGGTTCATAACATTTTGCCCACGTCTGCTGCCAAAGGTGCAGACTTCCTGTTTGGAGGTTGCGCTCTGCTAAGGGGGAGTCATTGACAAAGTCACGTGACACGCTACCAGTGAGCGTGCATTGCGGAGCATTGGTGATACGCTTGTATCGGAGGAAACGCTAAGTGCTGTCTACTAACCGCCAGGGCCCACCAGGGAAGGCGGCAACGGCGGTGGCCGAGGTGAGACTTGTGTGTGGATGACAGTTTTTAACTGCTGTGCTTTTTCAGCCAAAAGTGTACGTTTTTGGTACTGGTGCAGGTGAAAAGAAACAGGGCAATCACGCATAGGCCTATTCTTGTACTGGCAACTGGAGCATTTTGTACTGAGGCACGTACAGGAGCACCATTGTTCTGGCAGACACAGCATTTCGTACTTTGTGGAATTGCATTTTTTGTCCGTGGAGTTAATTTAGCACAACGGTTTGAATATGGCTCTGTCTGGGGTTTATGCCCAGACCACAGATATTTATGCCCACCCCAGGTCCACCTAGAATCAAGTGGGGTCCCTGGGAGAGAGGGTTTTACATTATGTAAAAGCAACCTGTGGTAATGGTATGTCCACTGAGAGGAAAGTATCCATGTTAATAATGCACTTTCCGGGCTATGAAGGCCCAAGAATTTATGAAACACTCCCAGATACTGCAGAATTGGATTTGGAAGGGGGAGGAAATGACTTTGATGCAGCCCTGGTAAAACTTGATAAACATTTTGAATCCAAGATCAGCACTGTATTGGAGCGATACCATTTTGGAATTAGATTTCAACATGATGGGGAGTCTGTGGAAGAGTACATCACAGCGATGAGACATCTATCTTTAAATTGTAAATTTGGCGGAGCGCTGGATGAGCACATAAGAGATCAATTTATGTTGCACTGTTCAAATGATAAGATTCGTGAGGAGATCTGGCTGAAAGATGATCCTAATTTGGATGAGGTTATCGGTATTGCCAAGAGAATAGAACATACGTTGCAATGTGTGGCGAAATTGAGCACCAGGGAAGTAAAATCCTCACAAGCTAGTGAAGTGTTAAGAATTGGTGGGAAGAAGAAAGAATGTGCGAAGGAAAAAGAAAATCGAGAAGCAAGCATGTGAGAGGCAATGATGTTGTCCAGGGCAAGTGTGGGGGAAGTCAGATGGATAGTAAAATCGCTCAGAAGGATATCAAACAGGGAGGTCCAAAAAGAGATGACCAGCTGTGTTTCAGGTGTGGAAGCGCACGCCATTTGTCGACTTCTCCGGCATGCCCTGGGAGACGAGCAAATTGTAATTTATGTAAGAGGTGGGGGCACTTTGAAAATTGCTGTAAGAACTACCGCATTGGTGGGGGAAAGGGAACCATGTTTGTGGAGGAGTGTGATGTGGGGTCGTCAGGAGAAGGCGAAGAGTCTGAGTGCGAGGTTGTTACAGTGAATATGGTGAAATGTATGGAGTTTGATGAGTGCGAACACCCCTCAGCTTGGGTCAAGGTAAATGGACGGCAAGTAAGAATGTTAGCAGACTCGTGCTCTAAGATTACATTAATGTCACGTGCCACCTATGAAAACATAGTTTGAGGTCGGATGGATGACTTGATGCCGTCTGATAAGAATCCTGGAGACTACAATGGGGGAAAAATAGAGTTGTTGGAATGTTGTATGGCACATTTCTGCTTTACGGGGAGGACGACATATGGTAAGGTTTATGTCACAAGAAAGGGAGAGACCCTGCTTCGGTGGAAGGAACAAAGAGGATTGGGGATCAGACTAGATCCCAACAGTAAAGAACAAGTTTTGAATATAAGTAATGTGATGGAGAGTGATAAAATGGGAGGTGATGTGAATGATTGGATTGTGAGGTACCCAGAAGTTTTTAACAATGGTGTTGGGTGTCTCAAGGGTATGGTGCATAAAATTACAGTAAAAGATGGGAGTACCCCGGTATGTGCAAAGCTCAGACCGTTGCCCATGAATATGCGTGAAGCTGTGAGGGAGGAATTGAGGTAATTGGAAAGGGCTGGTATTATTGAACCGGCCAAAGCTGTGGAGTGGATCTCCCCAGTAGTGGTGGTTAAAAAATCCAGTGGAGAATTAAGGGTTTGTATAGACTTGAGGGAATTGAATAGGTGCGTTATAGCTGACCGCCACCCTCTTCCTAATATGGGTGAATTGTTGAGTCGAATTGTAATGCAAGTTTTTTTGCAAAACTAGATATGGCGAGTGCGTATCACCAAATAGATTTAGATATTGAATCGCGAAAACTCACAGCTTTCATTACATATGAAGGGATTTTTCAATTCCGTCGAATGCCTTTTGGGCTGATATCGGAATCATCAGTTTTCCAAAAGGTTGTGGATAAGCTGCTAAAGGGAGTGAGTGATGTTTGGTGTTTCCAAGATGATGTTCTAGTGTGTGGAAAAAGTGAAGAGGTGTTGAAGAGAAAATTGGTATATAGTTTTGAGGATATTTAAAGATCGTGGGATAAGTTTGCAAGGAGAAAAGTGTGTGTTTTGCACCCGATCTGTGGAGTATTTAGGTCATGAGATATCGGAGGAGGGGCTCAAACCAAGAAAAGATTTGCTAGAGAAAACAATGTGCAGGCGGATTATGCTTCCAGATTGAGTGTAGATGATTGCAGTGACGGTGAAGAGGACAGGTATGTGGATGTTGGAAATATGGTATTTGCCACTACTGAAGGAGTGATACAGAAGGAGGAGTGGGCGGAGGCATTACAATCTGATGAAAGGTGGAAATGTATTGTTGGTTTCGTCAGGGAGGGCTGGCCAGAGAAGAGATTGCTGTCGGGTGAGGAAAGATCATTGTGGGAAGTGAGATTGGAATTGTCGGTGAAAGATGGGCTACTATATTGCTCAGACAAATTAGTTGTTCCCGGATGTTTGGGGGTGAGATTGGTTGAAATGGCACACCAGGGTGATATTGGTGTTTGCAAAACAAAGGAAGTCATAAAAGCCGATTATTGGTGGCCGTGTCTTGATCGCGAAATTGAGAGAGTGGTTGGAGAATGTGGAGTGTGTATCAAATCAGGAAAGAACATTTCAGTTGTTGCCCAGCCGGTAAGAAAAGTGGGGGCACCCAATGGTGTCTGGCAGGATCTTGCCATAGATGTTTTGGGTCCGGTTGATTTTGGTAAGGGACGAGGAAGATTTGTTATTGCTCTAATAGACATGTTTTCTAGGTGGACGGAATTTAAGGTCCTGAGGGATGTTACAGGGCAGTCTGTTGTGAGATTTTTGGAGGATATTTTTGAGAGAGAAGGTCTGCTCAGGAGTGTCCTCATGGACAATGGTCCACAATTTACTGGTAAATTGTTTCAAGAGTATGTGTACAGATGTGGAATAAAGCATAAGAAGACTGCGCTATATTATCCGCAGGGAAATGGCATGATCGAGAGAATGAATCGTTGCATTATGGAGGGGATTAGAAGAGCGGATGCGTGGGGTATTGATCGGAAGATTGTTGTTAAGGAACGTCTCTATGCTTTGCGAATGGCACCCAATGCTGAAACAGGAGTCAGCCCGTTTCAACTGATGAGAGGGCAGAAGGGAAATGCTATGTTGTCACCTGCGCAGCTGGGTAGGGCGAGAGAAACGGATAAAGTAGTGGAGGAGGTGAGGATGAGGATGGAAGGAAGAAAAGAAAAATGGGTCAAGAAGATGAATGAGAGGTCTCCTAGGAGGAAGACAATGTTTGTTGTGGTAGGTGATTTGATCAGAATAAGGAGAGCTGTGATTCCTAAAAAGGGGGATCCGCTATATTCAGGTCCCGTCAGAGTTGTCCAAGTCCTCAAGAGAGCTGTGAGAATTGAAAGTGGTCAAGTTTGGAACTTGTCAAGAGTTGCTAAAATAAGGAAGTAAATGAGACTACATCTTAATGATTTATGATTTTGCGGTATAAGCATATGTCTGTACATTATGTTTCCTTTTGTTTCTAGAATCGCTATGCTTATTTTGTTTTGTCTGTTTCCCATTTTTTTTCCTTCAGATCGGTGATTCCTTCAAATTGAATATTTACTAATTTTATGTTAAATAAGGGGTAGGAGTGTTATATATATGGGATGTGTGTTCACAGTGGAAATGCTTAGTGGTTACCTGGAAGATGCTTTGTATTGATGATGAGCTTCTCAGGTGCACCTGGGCAGATGATGTCACAGTATAATGCTTCTGGAACCCCAGAGGATGTTGTTGTTTATGAGGGTCAGTTGGTGCTGGATGTGGGTCTCATTGTGCTGTCTTGCTCATATCTTGCTTATGCTGAATAAACTGCCATCCTGCAATCCTGGTGTGGTTTCTATCATAACAGGCTTCAACTAGGGAAATCATCTCACCCCGTAGGGCCGCCTTATAGCCTTCCCATAATACCTCCGGACTGTGTGCAGACCATCCAAAAACTCATGAAACCCCAGATAGTAGATGTTCATGCGCCATGGAGGCCTCCTCATACCTCTACCAGCATTGAGCTCTATAATCAGAGAAGAGTGGTGGGACATACCCCTGGCCAGGGATGTAACTGATCTGAGCCGATGCATGTCTCCCTGTTGGATAAAAAGGTAATCCAGCCTAGATAGGGAGTCATGCACTCCCAACAAGAAGGTGAAACCCTTATCCAATGGGTTTACTGCCCTCCAGGTGTTTACCAGCCCCAGCTCGAGGGAGATTGTTGGAGTACAAGCCATTCTACCCGTGGTGTGCATATGATCGTGTGCTGGGTCCATTACATCGTTGAAGTCTCCCCCGAGGACCCACCTATCCACCTGATAACTCCAAAGCACTGCATGGATTTCATTCAGGAGGTCCAGCGCCAAGGCTGGAGGGGCATACACACATATCATCCCCCAAAACTCCCCCCACAGCTCCCCTTTCACCAACACAAATCGCCCTCGCAGATCCTGTGTCACATCTAAGAGTTGGAAGGGAATCCATTTGTGAATTAATATCAGAGCATCCCCCCTAGAGAAACCAACATGTACCGCCGTTCGGTAGTTCATGCACTTGAAAAAACAGCACTCTGACCCTACCAGATGAGTTTCCATAAGGAGGCCGACATCGGGTGAGTACCGGTAGAGAAATTGTAACACCAGACGCCTCTTAACAGTTGACACCAGCCCGTTCACATTCCAGCTTAAAAAGGCGAGTTTCCTAGGTCCATCTACCCCGCCATACGTTTGAAACAAACACAGTATTCCAACAGAGAACTCACCCCTTGCACGCTGGTCTATACATATGACAGAAAACCCTCACAAATGTTCACCCCTCTCAGTGTCACAATCGTCGAAAGAACCCTTTTAATCCCCCTTTGTGTAAACAACAGCTCCCCCCCTGTACTTTCCCACAACTAGAAGCATCTGTCACCCAAACCCCTTAGAACCAAAACATACAACAACCCTTTCAAACATAGTCGGGGTTACCTACGAGAGCCGCCGTACACAGGAACTTCAGTTGCAAAACGTGTCACTAATATTGTCCATAGGATATCCTCCTCTACTCAACAGAACAGAGGCAGACTACCCCCCTCTCCAGTCAGCCAGTGTCCTCATGTTCTTGCATGCCACCAGCGGGACCAGCCAGGTCAGACCGATGCGCATCAAACAGCGCTGGGGACAATGCTTGGTCGTGGCTCAGATTAGCCCGGTCCCTAGGTGATCCAGAAACCTCCCCAGACAGGATATGTGTCTCCATGCAATACCAAGCGTCCTTAGGGGTGTGAAACAGATGAACCATGTCCTTGTGGTAGACCTAGAGCAAAGCCGGGAAGAAAAGAGCGCATTTAATATTTAATATTTAGTGACATTCACTTCCTTTTAACAGAGTCGAAGGACTATCTGGGCCATTGTACATCCTTTGTATAGTCTGGGAAAAAAACAATCTGATTCCCCTTATATGTGATCAGGCCCATCGCCCTTGCTATGTATAGTAGATACATAGCATGTCCTGATCCCTTTAGTTTAGTAGACGTGCTATCAAAGTGGGCGGAGGCGCTCCAGATATAGGGCGGCCGGTCGGAACTCGATGTGTCTGCTCTATTGAGAAGAAGTTTGAAAAAATATTCAATGTCATTAGGTCTATCAGCCAGCGCTCTAGAAATAATTCTATACTGGGCCCATCCACCTTCTTCGGCAGCCCAAGTATGCGCAGATTATTACGTCGAAACCTGCCCTCACTGTCCTAAGCTAGCCTTTCCAGGACGCTAAGTTTCTGTGATACAGACGGCAACTGATTTTCCATTTTCTTGAGTACGTCTTCATTATCTGATATACGTTGCTCTGCCTCCCCCAACCGCGAGGATAATTTACGAAGATCCTGCTGCAGGAAAGACACCTCTGAGGCCAACCCATCTATCTTAACCTGTATTGAGGACCTGGAGTCCCCTATGGTGCTCATGATATCCGTGAGTGATACCCGCTGTTCTTCACCTGAGGTGCCCACACTGGTCAGTCACAGCTGCTTCTTGCGTTGAGGCAGGAGGTAGAGGGCCACTCACTGTATAGGGGTCCATCTTATTCTGCAGGCTCCCCTTCCTGCGTTTGTTTTTTTGCCATCCCTGCAGGAGCCTTGTGTGCCCAGTTAGGCCTCGGCAACAGCCGTCACTCCCCCCGGACGTCCAATGCCCTTGCCAGATATCCTTGCCAGATGCAGTCGTCCGCACCCACTAGAGTATGGTCAACAAGTTTCACGGGTGCCCAGTCTGCCAATAGTTCCGGCAGAATCACAGCTCCAATCCTTGGTGCCACACTACTTGTCTATGCGTCACCCCCAAGCTGCTCCAGAGTGCACCCACCAATACTCAGGTGACCACCTCTCCTCCCGTGGTCTCCAGTTCCAAGCAATCCCACCCCCAGGGGACCACAACATGGATGACAGCTTCCTTGAACTTGCCGGTCAATTTCAGGGAGCGCCACACCTAAGGGCTCAAAGATGCTGGATTGCTGCCCCTAGTCCATCACCATCAAGTAAAGTGACAGTGGAGCCCTTTAAGGTTAGTGCACCCCCTGCGTCGGTCACCACACAGCTCCAGTCCTCTTCCCTGTTATCCAGTTATCTGCCCATTTCAGCAAAGGCCCTGGAGCGAGGGCTCAACTTCCCGGGAATGGCCACCGCCAATGTTGCAGTGGATGTGGTGCACCTCCCAGAGAGTGGCTCACGTGCAGGCGAGCCCCCCAACAGTGTCTTCACTGGGCAGCTATTACTTTGTGATGTCCGGCAGGATGAGGTGGCTAAGATTCCTGTAGATGCTGTTGTCCCCAGGAGACAGGGGGCACCCCACTCCCAACGTGTACCATGTCCCCTGGTTAATTGCTCCTGCCTGCTGTGCATGCACTCCGGTGCGGCTGCCTCCGCTCTACATGTCCTGGTTACTGCTCCTGCCGACTTCAAAAGGGCAGGCCTCCTGCCCGCCCAGATTTTGTGCCCACTGGGCCTCCCGCGCCGCGCCTGGGCACCAGCTGTTGAATGCGCACTTCTGTCACTGCATGCGACCCGGTCCAGATGACCTGGTCCGGATCACCTCTCTGCAACTCTGGTGCTCCCTCTACAATGTGCTCAGTGGGTGCCGGGTTGCTCACCAGCTCCCCAATACACACTTCTGTCACTGCCTGTGGCCGGGCTCACCTCTCTGCAACTCTGGTGTGCCCGCTGATTTGTGCTCAGCGGGTGCAGGATTGCTCAGCGGCTCCCCGCCGCTGTTTTCCACAATGACCCGGCACTGACTCCCAGCGGATCCGTTGTTGGGGCTCGCACCTTGCCTTCACCGCCAGCAGCAGCCTCCGTGTCCCCAGCCACCTCACCAAGAGGGCGCAGGATCCATCGGTGCGGGGTTCCCCTGCACCGATTTTCTTCGGAGTTGCAGCGGGATGTAGCAGAGACGTTCCGCTGCCCCGTCGATATCAAATCTCACCAGGATATTGACTGCAATTAGGATTTTTGCTTCAGGATGTCGGTGGCCCCGGCGGGGCTGCTAAGGCTCACGTCCACATTAGCCGGCTGCTCGACAGCGCCCCCATGTATCCAATTTTAGCACGGTCTGACAGGAAAGACAGGTTTCGATAAGTAAACTGAACAGTACAGACATCCAGAAATTCCTGCTGAAGTTTTCTAGAGTCCCCATCAAACTTGCCAGATGGAAGAGAACTTCCTGGACCGCTAGACTGGCTGCCAGCAATGATTTGCTTCAAAGTAGCATTTTCTGTTTTTAGGGTCTGTACTTCGGTAGTAAGGGCTTGAACTGCGGCAACCAATTGTTGAAGCTGATCCATCCATCCATCCTACATGTTACTTTTTTTTTATTATTATGTGGGCGTCGCAAAACTTTTTGCAACACAAAAAAGCAGTGCATACCTGTAAACTTGATTCGTTTAGCTGATAGAACGAGGGAGAATGGGGTCAGTCTCGAGAGTGGCTCAACCGCCTGCTAGATGTAACAGCCGGTGGTTGAAACCCCAACTGCGGCTAACGAACATGGGAAAAACACCAATAAGGGGAAAAAACCCTTGACCAGATGCGGATGAAGGCATAACGCCTCAAGGATTCAACTGCAGTACAATGCTGATATCAGGTAGGTACTTCAAGAGCCAGAAATAAGCAGCCAGCAGGAACTGCAGGATGTCGTAGGAGGAACCATGAGTGCAGATCAAGGAGAGTCCAGCAAGGAGGCAAAGTTCCAAGTGACAAGGAACAGAGAAGGGAACTGGAGAAAACAAAAACACCAGGAAACAACAAGAGCCTCAGCACAGGGAGAGGCTAACCACAGCATCGCCATGCGCAGGGTTTGCTCCATGTCCCGGTGTTCGTAGCCACAGGACTGGAATGCTGCTGCCATTTTGAGGTGACGTCATGCGGCTGCTGGACCGTTGCAGAATGAAAAACATGTGCTGAGGATAGGCATTGGCCATCTTGGGACAGTTTCCCATAGAGAGAACCCAGACGCTACCGCTGCCATAAGATAACAGCAGTAGCAAAGCAGCACGTAGGGCTTCTCATACCACTAAGGGTCTTTAATAAATAAAAGTAAGGTATACAAATGATGCATGGAAATGAGTGCAGGATGGCTGTAATCTAAGGATCCGTGAGGAATGTTTTCCTTGGGGCCAAAGATATAGGACAACAAAAGGCAAAACACCAGGTTCTAGGCAGGCAGCTTCCCTGCTTAGTTCATTCTGGCGCTCAGGTCCCTTCCCTCTTCTGCAGACTTCAAGGCTTCTAAACCTCCCTCTGTATTTCGAGATTCTTTTCCATATACAGTGCCTAAAGGTTCTCCCCCTCTTCTGGCTCAGAGTGTGTTCCCACCTCTATACATCACTCTTGTCTTCTGAGGATCAAGAGATTCTTCCCCTCTCTGCGATGCTTACCCCTGCTTCTGAGGATCAAAGGCCCCTCCCCATCTCTAATTCTCACACTTTTTTTCTGGGGATGATCACAGACTCTTCTCCTCTTTGGTGCTCCCCTTCTCTGGTTCCCCTCACTTATTTTGGGGTATCAGACAGCTCGCTTTCTTCAGTGCTTAGGCACATTTTTGGGAATTAAGGAGATTTCCTTCTATCCACTGCCTCAGTCAGGGTAATGACCCTGTTAGACTAAGGGGCACCTTGGTGGTAGCCCCCACCTTTGGGGTCCATAAGGGTCACAAACTGGCCATGGATATTAGAGCTGAATTCCCACGAAGCTCCCGATGGAGTTTGGTAAGGAATAATGTATGTCTTAGGATCTTTGAAAGGAGGAATGTGAAGTTGGTGTGGATCTTCCAGATAATAGGAAGTTGTCTGTGAGCAGAGGTTCAAAATGAATTGAAGAAGGTGGAAAAAAAGATGCCAGTGTTGAAAAGTATCCAAGGTGTCTGGCCAAGAGTGAGATATGGGTGGCTGACAAGTAGTGGCTTGTATTGGGTTTGGCAAAGTTCAGCATAAGTGCATTGTCATGTAGTGATAATCAGCGGCAGAGCGATTAGACACTGCGGATATTAAGGCCAATGAATCATCAGCTGAAGGCAATTTGGTGGTCATTGGCAAATAAGTGATATAAGAAATAGAAGGAGGAGATTCTATGGAGACTGTTGGTAGCTTAGAGTAAAAAGAGGAGGTAAGCAAAGAGCTTGGAAAAATCAACAGGTAGTGGGGCTTGCATAGAGATATAGTAAGGACCAGACATTTAGAAGGATCAATCTGCCAAGCAGAAGATGAACCATAAAAGTGCTGTCTTCAATGCCCAAAGTATCCATTTTGCCGAGTGAGTTTAGGTAGAGCTCAGACAGCATTGTTACAGTGCCGTTCCTATTGATTGACGAATAATGAAGTTATAGGTCACTATCAATGAGAGTGGTCAATTGCACTGCACTGTCATTTCCCTCGATAGAGTAGCATGTTGTTATTGTGGTTCTTGGTGGCCTCCTGGTATGGTTGCTTGAATGCCTGGCCATACAGAGTTGAGATGAGGTTCTGGTTGCCAGTAGTCGTGGCTGCCAGAAATACTTGGTGTGCTGATGAGGAGATACACTGGACATGAACCACAAAACAGCAGGTTTGCATTCAGGAAATGTGAAGTTGGGCTCACAGTCATGATTAATGTAAAACAAAAGACTTACTGGTAGTCTGTGGTCCCATAAGGTTCCTGTGGTTTGTTGTTTTGTCATGATTGAGCATGTGCCAAGGAATATCATGTATGCATGACCATGCTGATGGTAAAGTTTATATTTTAGCTAAATTAATCTTGAGACCCCAAAGCTTTGTTAAATGCTTTCAGGTCGTACAGTACAAAAGGGGATGACGTGGCTTCCTATATTTATCCCGCAACACAGGTAACAATGTTTGCAAAACGGAGTTCATTTGAGTCTTGGAGGCCCGCACATTTGCGGCTATAAAGTTCTTGCAGTCTACAGAAAAGTAGGGTTACACTCTTTGACGAACACTTTTATGGCGCCTTAACATTAGGTATAGGTGGGGAAGTTTATTTGTCTGGTAGCTGCCAATCAACAGCATCAAAACATCCTCCAGTAGTTAGGTTCAAGACCATCTCCTGAAAACATTACAGGTTCTTTCTTCGATAATTTAGGTTTGTATTATATTTTACAATAAGGAATCAAACAAAGACTGTAATTCCCTTTGCGTGTTTTCCAGAAAAAAGGATTAGAGGGGGAAGTGAGCCCCAGCACCTTTGGGTAGGGACCTACTGCAACACCATGGCCAGTTCTACTTGGTGGCCTATCAGCTCCTTTGTGCCCGAGCCCTGACAAAATGGTTGTCAGCAAGATGCAGTGGTCAGCTCACTCATTGGTGGTGGAAAGACCAAGGAGTGGGGGAATCGAAGAAAAGAGGCTTGTAGTGTGCTGTGGTGAGGAAGAACAAGACGTGTGGGTTCAATCTTGTTGAAGGGTATTCAGCAAATAGCTAATTAAGGGGGAGTTGTGGATTAGCTGCCTTAACACTAAAGACGCAAGGATTTTGGAGAAAGGGAGGAGGGGGGATGGTTGCAGTGTTTGAAAAGGTTTGTGGATTCAGTTGAGGGTTTTGAAGTAAGGGCAGACAGAATGAAGGTGTCTTGAAACAGTGAGGCTAAACGTCAGTGAGCAGTGGCTGGTTGAAGGGCCAATGGATGGTAGGTGGAATTGTAGACTGAGTGGTACCATGAATATAGAAAAGGATTCTCCTAATTTAATGATGGATGGGATTACTCATAATACAGGAAGGAACTGCAGAGAAGAAGATAAGGTGAGCTCAGATGGGGATTGGGAAAAGGGTGCAAAGGATGCAATTGGGTAAAAGGCGCAAAAGAGGGTGAGTTGGAGTGGAGGATGGAGTCCAAGGAAGGAGGTGAAAAATGTTTTCAGGGTTTGCATTTTTCAGGAGAAGACTTTTTCTACATGTTTGACAGGCTTAGGTATGTCATCCGAATGTATACTGTGCCCTGCTGTCTTTGCATGTTCCCTTGCTGCTATGTGTTGTACCTGAATGAACACAGACAGTTCTCAGTCTCACTGCGCTGAACAGTGCAATAGTGACAGGTGTTCCAAGTAATTCAAAGAAGGAGGGATTTCTCCTGAGTCCAATGAGTTTAATAACGAAGTAACCTGACACGTGTTTCGAGTCATCACCGACTCTTCATCTGAGGCTAAACATAACGCACAACATAATGATGAACAAACATAGTACAGCACAACATAAAACAGTTTGAATGAAAGTCGTCCATTGTGAAAAAAAACAATACAAAAATGATAAGGACATTAGTAAGGACATTCAACCAAAAGGGCAAACACAAGTACAGGTAGGCTAAAAAGAACAGCAGTTACAGCATATATATTAAGATAAAATCAAATAGCAACAAACGAAAATAATAAAAATAATAGGTACATAAGATTGACACAGTACCATATTAGGAGGGGATTGAATTGAATGGAGAATCCATAGGTTACGGGATGCATGTAAGAAACACGGGTAAAGAAAAAACAAGTTGCAAGGAGTTAGTTATAATGCATCCACGGAACAGCTATAGCAGCGCAGTCAAAGAGGCAAAGCCGCCAAAAAAAAACAAAATTGGAATCATAAATAAAAGGTACCTAAAAGTTGCAAGAGCTAGCCTAACCAATTAAATATATCGTGGCCAGTGCCAGATGCACTCTCTAAAAGGAAGAGAGAAGAAAAGATTTTTATTTTATATGAAGTGTTTCAATACGCTGTTCAAGCACAAATGTGAAATTAAGGAAGAACAAGAGAGTGTGAGATTAAATGACAAATCATACCTCACTGCTTCACAATTGCGGAACTCTGTAAGGAAAAAGAAATTCCCTCAGCATCACTTAAACATGGACAAATTAACGTAACAACTGTGAATGCTAAAATTCAGCTACCCGGAGTGCCAGAGGAAACCCAAAACGCAAAAGCATGGCAAAAGCAAATAAGAATGGGCAAAAGCTAAAAACTGACTTTCTCTAAACTTAATTGAGACATGCTGATGCACTAATTAGAAGTATCATAGCGGCCAGGGGGCCGTGAAAAACCGTCTTACCTGTACAATGCTGCTGAACTGAATGAAATGAAAGTAAGCCCGGACCATAGAGATAGAAACAGGACTATTTAAATACACAAGGTATTTTAGAACATGGCCGATTAGGTCAGGAAAGAAAACCATATTGTAATCATGGAAATGAAATGAATACCTCAGGAGTGAATTTGCCCCAAAAAGTAAGGAGCTTACCAAACGCTGCAAAAAGGCAGAGATTAACCTGTTCTGAATTTAAAAATTAGCAGGGCTGGAATTCCACAAAAATGTATATAAAGTGTGTTGCACAGCAAAAAATGTACTAATTGCAAAAAATGGAGCCCCGGAGGGCGCCAAGATAAATATATACTAGTAAGGCCTGAGAACGAAAGGAAATTTGAACCTCGTGCACCAATTGCTGTTGAGCTGAATAACCAAAAGGAAAAACGGGTTCATATAGATGAAGGGGATTAAACCGCAGAGAATTGCGACTACTAGAGCATGCTAGTAGGAACCAAATTGGGGAAAGATGTTAAATAAATTGTGCATCTGCCATCTGTAAATGCGCTGCTATAGAAAAATGTGAGGTAACGGAACTGCAAACAGTCATTGTAGAGGGATCACTAGACCCCACACGATTATAAATGACCACTTGGGTGTAAATAAAGTACTCATGTCCACAAAAAAAGGGAGGGAAAACATGATACCTGTGTAAAATAAAGAAGAGAACAACAGTAGGTTTTCACAAAAAGGTTGCAAATTCATGGTCTGAATTTAGACCTCTAAACACAGTACGATATTTACAGATGAGTCTCGCTTCTAACTGGCGTAATTTGAGCGTGAGATTGCCTCCTCTAGACGGCAATGACACTTTGCAAAGGCCCACAGATCGAATGTCTTCCTTACTATCTAATTGATGCAGTTTTTGCCAGTGATTGGCCAGTGGGTATTTGGATTCCTGGCTGCCAATTGTGGCGAGATGTTCCCGAATACGAGTCTTAAGGGGCCTTATGGTGCTGCCTATATATTGCAATCTGCATGTACAAATAATACAGTAGACCACAAACTTTGAATTGCAATTGAGGAATGTTTTAATAGTGTGGTCTCCTCTATCTCCAAAGGAGACCTTTGAAGTTTCCAGAGTGTACTTGCACATGCTGCAGAATCCACATTTGTGAAAACCAGCAGCACGGGCAGAGTATAACCACATAGATTTAGGAGTGATGGACACGTAAATAAAGGACAGAGTTTATTTTTAAGAGATTTCCCTTTGCTAAATGTTATATTAACAGAGGGCTCAAGCCAGTTGGCAATGTCAGAATCTAAATGGAGCAGGTACCAATGTTTCTCCAGAATTCTGTGGATCTTGTGACTATCTGAATTGTATCTAGTAATAAACCTGTTTTTTTGAGAAAGAGGCGATTCCTCGTGAGTTTTATGAGTTAGCAGATCTGCTCTTTTCAGCTGATGTACTGACATGAGTGCCTTGTCGAGGCAGCTATATTGAAAGCCCCTCTCCAAGAACTGGGATTTGATAGCTATACTTTCTTGATCAAAGTACAAGGGTTCAGAACAGTTTCTCTTAGCGCGAATATACTCTCCTTTAGGAATATTCGCTATGACATGATTTTTGTGACAGCTGTCCGCATGTAATATTGAATTGACGGAAGTGGATTTGCGAAAAGTTTTTGTCACCAACCCATTTGGAGTAACATCAATTGAAAGGTGCAAAAAATCTATCTGAGTCTGACTGTAGGTCAAAGTAAATTGTATACCCCAATCATTATTGTTGAGATAGGCCAAAAATTCAAGCAAGAGTTCTTGTGTACCAGTCCAAATTAACAAAACATCATCAATATAACGTTTCCACAGTTACATGTAAGGAAAAAAAAGCTTCATTCCCAAATACGCATTTTTGTTCAAATGAATGCATGAATGCGTTGGCCAAAGCTGGTGCGAAGCTAGCACCCATGGCCACTCCAATTAGTTGCTTAAAGTACATGTTATTGAAAACGAAAACATTATTCTGTAAAGTAAACAGCAAAAATTCTTTAACCATCAAAATGTGTTCGAAAAATGATGCAGAAAATTCACGGAAAAGAAAGTCCACACTTGCTAATGCTTTTTAAATAATGATTGGGGTATACAATTTACTTTGACCTACAGTCAGACTCACCTAGATTTTTTGGACCTTTCAATTGATGTTACTCCAAATGGGTTGGTGACAAAAACTTTTCGCAAATCCACTTCTGTCAATTCAATATTACATGTGGACAGCTGTCAAAAAAATCATGGAATAGCGAATATTCCTAAAGGAGAGTGTATTCGCGCTAAGAGAAACTGTTCCGAACCCTTTTACTTTGATCAAGAAAGTATAGCTATCAAATCCCGGTTCTTGGAGAGGGGCTATCAACATAGCTGCCTCGACAAGGCACTCATGTCAGTACGTCAGCTGAAAAGAGCGGATCTGCTGACTCCTAAAATTTGCGAGAAATCGCCTCTGCCTCAAAAAATCAGGTTTATTACTAGATACAATTCAGATAGTCACAAGATCCACAGAATTCTGGAGAAACATTGGTACCTGACTGACTGGCTTGATTCCTCTGTTAATATAACATTTAGCAAAGGGAAATCTCTTAAAAATAAACTCTGCCCTTCATTTATGTGTCCACTCACTCCTAAATCTATGTGGTTAGACTCTGCCCGTGCTGCTGGTTTTCACAAATGCGGATTCTGCAGCATGTGCAAGTACACTCTGGAAACTTCAAAGGTCTCCTTTGAAGATAGAGGAGACCACACTATTTAAACATTCCTCAATTGCAATTCAAAGTTCGTGGTTTACTGTATTATTTGTACATGCGGATTGCAATATATAGGCAGCACCATCAGGCCCCTTAAGACTCGTATTCGGGAACATCTCGCCACAATTGGCAGCCAGGAATCCAAATACCCACTGGCCAATCACTGGCAAAAACTGCATCAATTAGATAGTAAGGATGACATTCGATTTGTGGACCTTTGCAAAGTGTCATTGCTGCCTAGAGGGGGCAATCTCACGCTCAAATTACGCCAGTTAGAAGCAAGACTCATCTGTAAATATCGTACTGTGATTAGAGGTCTAAATTCAGACCATGAATTTGCAACCTTTTTGTGAAAACCTACTGTTGTTCTCTACTTTATTTTACAAAGGTATCATGTTTTCCCTCCCTTTTTTTGTGGACATGAGTACTTTATTTACACCCAAGTGGTCATTTATAATCATGTGGGGTCTAGTGATCCCTCTACAATGACTGTTTGCAGTCCCGTTACCTCACATTTTTCTATAGCAGCGCATTCACATTGGCAGATGTACAATTTATTTAACATCTTTCCCCAATTTGGTTCCTACTAGCATGCTCTAGTAGTCGCAATTCTCTGCTGTTTAATCACCTTCATCTATATGAACCCGTTTTTCCTTTTGGTAATTCAGCTCAACAGCAATTGGTGAACGAGGCGCAAATTTCCTTTCGTTCTCAGGCCTTACTAGTATATATTTAACTTGGCGTCCTCCGGGGCTCCATTTTTTGCAATTAGTACATTTTTTGCTGTGCAACACACTTTATATACATTTTTGTGGAATTCCAGCCCTGCTAATTTTTAAATTCAGAACAGGTTAATCTCTGCCTTTTTGCGGCGTTTGGTAAGCTCCTTACTTTTTGGGGCAAATTCATTCCTGAGGTATTCATTTCATTTCCATCA
Source organism: Ambystoma mexicanum (assembly GCF_040938575.1). Taxonomy (NCBI): domain Eukaryota; kingdom Metazoa; phylum Chordata; class Amphibia; order Caudata; family Ambystomatidae; genus Ambystoma; species Ambystoma mexicanum. The sequence goes on from NC_090929.1 coordinate 328,206,781, forward strand.
TTCCAATATTGCGGTTTTCTTTCCTGACCGAATCGGCCATGTTCTAAAATACCTATGGTCTGGGCTTACTTTCATTTCATTCAGTTCAGCAGCATTGCACAGGTAAGACGTTTTTTCACGGCCCCCTGGCCGCTATGGTACTTCTAATTAGTGCATCAGCACGTCTCAATTAAGTTTAGAGAAAGTCAATTTTTACCTTTTGCCCATTCTTATTTGCGCACGCACGCCATGCTTTTACGTTTTGGGTTTCCGCTGGCACTCTGGGTAGCTGCATTTTAGCAATCACAGTTGTTATGTTAATTTGTCCATGTTTAAGTGATGCTGAGCGAATTTCTTTTCCCTTACAGAGTTCCGCAATTGCGAAGCAGTGAGGTATGATTTGTCATTTAATCTCACACTCTCTTGTTCTTCCTTAATTTCACATTTGTGCTTGAATAGCGTATTTAAACACTTCATATAAAATAAACATCTTTTCTTCTCTCTTCCTCTTAGAGAGTGCATCTGGCACTGGCCACGATATATTTAATTGGTTAGGCTAGCTCTTGCAACTTTCAGGTACCTTTTATTTATGATTCCAATTTTGTTTTTTTTGGCGGCTTTTGCCTCTTTGACTGCGCTGCTATAGCTGTTCCGTGGATGCATTATAACTAACTCCTTGCAACTTCTTTGTTTCTTTACCCGTGTTTCTTACATGTATCCCGTTACCTATGGATTTTCCATTCAATTCAATCCCCTCCTAATATGGTACTGTGCCAATCTTATTTATCTATTATTTTTTATTATTTTCGTTTATTGCAATTTGATTTTATCTTAATATATATGCTGTAACTGCTGTTCTTTTTAGCCTACCTGCACTTGTGTTTGCCCTTTTGGTTGAATGTCCTTACTAATGTCCTTATCAACTTTTTATTGATTTTTTCACAATGGACGACTTTCATTCAAACTGTTTATGTTGTGCTGTACTATTTTTGTTCATCATTATGTTGTGTGTTATGTTTAGCCTCAGATGAAGAGTCGGTGATGACTCGAAACACGTGTCAGGCTACTTCGTTATTAAACTCACTGGACTCATGAGAAATCCCTCCTTCTTTGAATTACTTGGAACACCTGTCACTATTGCACTGTTCAGTGCAGTGAGACTGAGAACTGTCTGTGTTCATTTAGGTTCTTAACTGTGGGTGGCATCTGGCAGTGCTCCCACACCCCTTAGCCACCTGCAGCTTTAGTGCTTCCCTAATTTCTTCAGTGTACAAGCGTTGTGGACTTTGACTTGTTCTGCCAAACCTATGTGTTGTACCTGGGTGCTTTGTGCGGCTTGGCTCATTGGTATTTGATGTATCTATATACAAAGGAGAGCCTTGTGTGCTCGTCGTGAGAGGATGTGCTGGCTGAGACTGCAGTATAGATTAGATTCTGATTTGGAGATGTTGAGTTTTGATGTTTGAGGACTGCCACATGGGGTGTTCAATTGCCTGGAGTGAGTCGCTTGGTTCGTATGCATGTAAGGGGTTGGACAGCAGATATTGAGTGTGTTAGTGTAAGGACTGGTCAGTGTAGACCCACAATTGGAATTTGGAGTATCTATCCACTGTAGCAATGTTGACATCCTCGTAGTGGTAGTAGGGCTGGCCTCCCTGGCAGTGGATATCATGCAGTGCCCTGTCCTTCATCACAGTGGAGCAAAACGGGCTAGACATCGAGACGTAGACAACCATGGGCAGCAGATGCACACCACACTAAGTACAAAGTCACAGTGGAGTGAGGTAGCAGTGCCTAATACCTTGGAGTAGCCGACAGTGGGGAAAAGCACAGTGGAGCAAGGCAATGGCACCATTGACCCCATAGCATGCGCCAGGGTGCTACCATGAAGGGATTCCAGTGGGGGAAAATCGCTCCAGTGGATGCCTCTGAGATGCTGATAAAGGGTGTCCTGGGAAGTGATGATTCAGCAAGCTTATCTAATGAGAGATTGATTGTATGGGCCCTGCCAGGGATGAGTTTGTAGGAAAAGATAAGGAATTGACCTGGTGTACTTGTTGATGCAAATGCCCCCTTCCTGACTTGGAAAACGCAACCCATCATCCTGAGATGTAGCTATCACATCCCATTACCCCAGTCTATCACCTTCCCATAACCCGCCTTTCCACTACGTCCAGCCACCATACAGAACCTCCACATGCCACCTATGCTACAAAGAGAAGGAAGGCCAATGGAAATCACCTCAGCCGGCCTCCATCGGCGAAGCCCTCCAGAGCTGCAGTTTTAAGTTGCTCGGTCCGCCCTCATAGGTAAGCCCATTGCCCTCAACAATGCACACGCTCAGACTTGGCGTTACTTAGAGATGCCTACCCTCTTCACTTCATCACATATTGTACTGCCACCTCGTACCACTTTCCTGTCACCACCAATGGCATGCTCAGGTCCCTGCCAGCGCAATCCACAGCACGGTGCTGCAACACAGTACGCTTACGAACCCAAACTACCACCACCCACTCTATTCCTACCAGCCTTGACAGAGATAAGACCACAGCCGAATGCTCCAGCACAGCCACTTCCTCCCACCAGATGCCACTACAAAGCATCTTACCTCCACTCTATCACAAGCGCCAGCTCGCACATCCACCAATATGCATAAGACCACCACCTCTTGGATAAGCCTAGATAAGCCACCTGCCCAGCTTCACCGCCATACGCTTCCATACTGCACATGTCTCTGACCTCTTGCCCCTGGTCTGGACTCCTATGGAATATTCCAGCCAACACATGGAAAGCAGACAACCTAGGGGGCATCTCATTCCCAACACCACCTACTGGGATGAAGACACAGCTACCCCACAAAATAGTCAAAACACAAGCGGCTAACACTAAACCCTCCAAGATGAGGCCTTTTGACCGCGCCAGGCCACCCACATCACAGCTCACCTCCCCACCTTGGCACCACCAAACATCGAGCTGTCTTGTTAGGCTAGACCACAAGACACAGCCTCCCACTAAATCTACCTTGACATCCACAAGCTCACAACCCCCGGAAATCAGAGTCCAGAATGCCAACCTCAGTACAGGACAACACCTTGCTAGACACCCCCACCACACCTTTACCTGTCACATGGAATCACACCCGGTGCCACCAGCCTTACTGCATCACCTAGAACCACACCCTCCACCAACCACAAATCCAGACACCCTTAATATCATCACACCCCCCTTTACAAATATCATCACACCCCCTTACAATCTGCCTTTACGTTGTGCCCTCCTCAACACCAGATCTATCACTGCCCAACGGAAGAAATCCTGGACCTCATCACTGCTGACGATCTAGACATCCTAGCTCTGACTGAGACTTGGCTTACCCCTACAGCGGACCTCACTCTCTCCATTGCTGTCCATACAGGCTATGCCATCGTCCGATGCAATAGGGTAGAAAGAAAAGGTGGAGGAGTAGCCTTTATCTACAAAGAATCCCTCTCGTTGTACGCTTCCAACACGACAAAGATCCCTAACTGCGAATCCCTTTCGGCCAAGCCAAAATGCTCACAAAACAACACGCTTACCTTATATCTCATATACCGCCCTCCTAGCTCCATTGCCTCCTTCAAAGAAGACTGTATCCAACTCATTACTACCAACCTCAAACCAGCTATGCAACTCTTGGTACTAGGTGACTTCAACCTGGGCTTCAGTGACACCAGCGACACAGACTCCACTGTGATAGCTACCTCCTGGTCAGCTTTTGGATGCACCCAAATCATTACAGAACCCAAGCACTCCCATGGCTGCATCCTTGATTGAATGCTAGATCATAACTGCAACATTTCCATCTTATTCAACAGACCATACCCTTGGTCGGACCACCATACCATCACATTCACCATACCCGTCATTAGCAAACGAGCCAAGCCAGATTCTTCCCCGAGCACCACCATGGCCCTAGCTCATGCAACTTGACTAGCATGAACATTATTCCGCTCATCAACTCACCTCTCCCCTCCACACAAGACTCCACAACCTTAGTGGACTACTATAACATCTTTCTCTGCAAGTCCATCAACCACTTGGCACCTCTCAAAGCAAAGAAATCTAAGAACCTGATCCATCGTAACTCCTGGTTCACCCCTGATATCCGTGCTGCACGTACTACAAAAAGAACTGCAGAAACCACCTGGTGCAAAACCCCTACTCCTACCAACAAGAGCCACCTCTCTATGCTGTTGCACCAATACAAACAGCTGATCCTCACTTCTAAAGCCTACACTTACAATGAAAGAATCGTTAACGCTGCATCTAGCTTGTGCAAACTCTTCACCATTCTCCATGAGTTAGAAACCACTATCCCCCGCGGATGCCATCCTGAAAGGCAACGCTTGGTGCAATAAGATCCAAGACACCCTCACAGGAAAAATCACGCAGTTACAATTCAAAATACAAGAGAAACAAGCCTCTATATTAACTGCCTGCCACCTACCCTTCTCATCTTCTGATGACATCCCTTTGTTCAAGTTCCAACCAATCAGTCTTACTGCCCTTGCAAACACCATCGCTGGGCTTAAACCATCCCGCGACAAGGGAGACACATTCCCAGCATCCTTGGTTGAAGAATTAGTGGAACCCTTACTCCCTCTTAATGTCAACATCATTAATTAATACTTCACATACTGCTCTGTACCACTGGCACTGAAGGAATCTTGGATTTCACTGCTCCTGAAAAAACCTACCCTCGACCAAGCCAGACCCATGAACTACCGCCCCCAGACTACAGTCCCCTTCCTCCTCAAAATCATGGATAGAGTCGCTTATCTACAAATACAAGCTTTCCTAGAACACCACCACATTTTAGGCTCAGGCCAGTCAAGCTTTTGCCCTGAGCATGGGACCAAAACAGCTCTCCTTGTCCTAATAAACCAGCTTGACCACGCCAAAGAGATGAGCACCCTCTCAACGCTCCTACTCCTTGACCTCTCGGCAGCATTCGACCTTGTAGACCAGAAGATTATCTGCCAAGCTCTAACCTCTGTTGCCCACTTCTCCCCTGAAACCACTAAAGGGATCGCCTCACTCCTGTCAAACAGATCCTCCAGAGTATTCGCAGGGGAGGCCACTGCCTCACCTACACCCAAATCCTATGAACTACCCCAAAGCTCATGCGCATCCCCCACCCTCTATAACGTATACACTAAGCCATTGTTCGACCATCTCGATGCCATTGGAATCTCATACACTAACTACGCAGATGACAGCCATATTCTTATCCCCCTCACTGGTGACCACCTGAAAGACAGTGTCAGTATCAACTAAATATACAAAACCATCCAATCTTGGATTGCTGATCACAGCCTCTGCCTCAATGATGAACTCCTCCTCATCGGGCCCCCTGGCCGTATGAAGCATCTCCGCCAGAAATACAAATCCTTCATCATTGATGGCCACAAGATATCTGTTTCCCCCTCTGTCAAGACCCTTGGGGTCTACCTTGTCTCTTCGCTTACCATGACCCACCAGGTCAACCACATTGCAGCAGTCAAATTGATCAATGCTAGTAAATCCTCCCAGATGACCACTAACCGCCTGAAAGTTGCCCGGGCACCTATAGGATCGAAACTTGATGACTGTAATTCCTTCCTCTGTGACCCCTCTTAAGAAAACCTCTGCAAACTACAAACAACCCAAACCAATGCGCTTCAAAATGATGTCCCTCAACCACCGATGTCTTTCGAATGACACACTGGGCTACCTAGTGGATAATCTAAAAAACACGTCCCACCAAGGTTCAAGCGCTCAAAAGTGTGGGGGGGGTCAGCTTCCCAGTCCGAGCACCCTCACTATGGAAAAAGCTACCCCCACGCTTGAGAGGTGAACCATGTCTTCAGAAAGCACATCAAAATCTGGCTATTCAACTAACCTCCCTTCCCCCTTGCCTTACTATATCTGATCTATGACTATCTCTCTGTCACCAGCGCCTAGGTGCTTATGGGCTTTGTACGCTGCTATAAATGTACAAATAAATAAATATGGCTGGACGGAAAGCTTAGTTGAGGGTGCAGGCAGCCTTTATTTAAGAATTAAAATGATATAGGTTATATAGGTGACATAGGTGCATGCTGCTTTGTGGATATAAAATGAATCAGTTGTAACTGGGCTATTGAGGATGTGAATATGGGGAGGGGATACATTGTGTCAAAGGCATCGCAGTGGGATAGGAAAAGGAGTGTGAGATGGGCAGGTTGGAAATAAAACGAAATTCCAGTGAGTACCTAATGGAAAAGCTAGTTGACTTGTGTATAGTGCAGTGTAAAACAAATGGCTTATAGAAAAGAGTAGTTGTTTATACTAGTCCTATAACTGAGGAAGGAGCCTGCAGAGGTGGAGCTGATAATGGGTGACTTAAGCGGGATGGATTTTCAGAGAACAGCGAGGTCAAGGAGTTTGTTGCCAGTTGTTGACAGAGTTAGTGTTGGAAAGTGAGTGATCTGGGCAAAGAACAGGAGTTTCCTGGAGAAACTATTGGAGTCTAGCTAGAAATACATTCTTGAACAGTAGCAAGAGGGTGGAAGGGAAGGCATTAAGCAGTATACAAAACTCATTACTGGAAGACCCGAATGTTCCTGGATGACAATAAAGGAGGCAGTAAAGTGTCTGTTCTGCCTTGGAGACAGACTGCTTTTCATTCTGGCTGTGTTTCATTGCAAGTAAGGAGATGTTGTACCCTTATGCACTGAGCTTCACCTATAAATGTACAAGCCTGCGCGAAGCCTGCGCGAAGCACGGGTGTGAAGTGTGGCAGCAAATTGTTTGTTTTTGCTGGTTTTCAGGTGGAGAGCGGAGACCACGCCGCCCAGTCAATCTACTCAGCGAGATATCTGTGGTGAGTGCCCTGTTTACTGACTTGCAATTGTAAAGATTAGTGGACCTTCAGCAAGACGTTGGGCAGGATTGGCTATTACAGCCGACTTTTTTGGCAGGGTGTTAATCCTACAGTGACCGTACACATTCTACTCAATTTCATATTGAGAGGAAAAGATTTCGGCATAGACTTTTAAAGGCAGGTTTCAAAACACCTAGTCTGCGGAAACTGGCCTCAGTAGTTTCGCATTATAGAGCCATACTTTTTTGTTATGAGGAGAACCTACCGCTCTGCGTCTGTTTTGACTGTGGCTGGACCCTTTGGGTTGCTCAACTTCCATTATTTCACACAGTGGGAGATCTAGCCTATAGCGCAAGCATCACACTTGTTTCCAAAACACTCGCTGCAGCCTGGAAAGGCTGAGAAGTGGAGGCGAAGGTAAAGTCATAAAAGTTGAAAGCTCGGTACCTGTGGGCGAGTTTATATTTATTTTTCCTTATTAGTGAGTGGAAGGAATAAAATAATGTTTTTAAGAAGTAACGGTCCAGCACCAGCTTTAGCAAGAACTACATTATCCGAGTCTGAAGTAGCTGTAATTTGTGAACCCTTCGACCAACATTCAGTAGACATGGAAAATACTATTATTGACTGCAATCAAGTAAATAAATCACTAGATATTGTAAGAAGTCCAATTACATCAACTGGGATTCCAAAACAGTGCTTGGATCATACAATCACATCCACAAATATAGGGAAAACAATTTTTGATTGTTGATTGTTTAAGGTGTGATAGAAGTTTAAGTGGAGGAAATCCAAGTTTTAAAAATGAATCTAGGGCAGAGTTTTTGAAAGGATGAATGAAGAGCATGGACATGTTTTACAAAGTGGATGGAAAACCTTTGCAATGGAGAGAAATATTCCACAGTTAAATGAATCCCTAACAGCATTCCCAGATTTATTTATTTTATCCTCAATTAGTTATAAAATGATGTGGATGGAGAAAACCAATTAGTGGATGATCTGGGATTATCATGGGAGGATGGATGCGCTGAATCAGGGCGTAACATTACTCCATCAGCATTGGGAGCACTGAGCTTTGTCCTGAACTCCCTTGTGAACGTTTTGAATTACTCAGAGAGGAGGTAAAGGGTCAAGGAAATGTTTTATTAGATGTGTAAGGTAAGTTTGAATCTTTGGTGAAAGAAGACAGGAGTAAGAAGGAAATGTTTAAGAAGTTGGTTGGGACAAATGAAGCGTGTGCAAAACAAAGTGCTATACTGGTGGAGTTATATGGAAAAGTGAGCACACGAGAGGTTGAATACGGTCAAGTACCAAAAGTATTGATGGATATAGAGGAGTTTGAAAAACTGTTGAGGCTTGTACTTACCTAAAAATCAAGACATTATGGAGATTTTGAATGTGCTCATGTCAGGAAGGAACACCGTAAAAGAACATGAGAATGTGAATAAAGAACCGGAAGTATATGGTCCTCAAATACTATGATCTAATGGGCAAATGGTAGCTCAACCGGGAGAAGGAAAAAGAGTAATCTCCATAAATCTATTCAATGACACACCACCAACCTCTTAATTTATTAATGAATGTACTAGATTAGGCTCCATTATATAGGTATAAATTAGGAAGAGATTAAGGAAGTAGATAGCTGTATTGAAATAGAACCACTCACACTGAACCCCCCCAAAAGACTAACAATATCATACCAAATCAGATTTTAAGGAAAATTGGAATGCAGCAGAAAATAGGAGAGATTTCTAGTCTAGCTCCTTCAAAGGGGAGTAATATCAATACAACTGCTTCAGTGTTTCAATAAAACAAGAGTGGGAATAAAAGGAGGAGAGTTCAGTAGGATAATAATGAGTTGGAGGAGTTACACTTGGAAGAAATGGTCCCGAATCATTTCGAAAAAGTCTGTCAGAATCAGGTAGAAGTGGAAAAATCATTTGTCCCAATATTTAGAACAGTGAGTTCTGTACAGCTATTGGAAGTACCCTCTCAATCGGGAATTTGTTTTGATAAGAAAGAGGTTTAACCTGATAAAGAAGAGCAAAGGACAGATTCGGAGCTTCAGATCCCATTGTGCAAACAAATAGCATTGCAGAAATCAGTGGAACAAGATAAGCTAGTGTGCTCTACAGGTATGTCGACGCAGAAATATCAAGAAACTGAGATGAAGGACAGCAGATGTAGGGGTCATAAAACAAGATGTGAATATATAGAGAGTAGATGGTTTGAGCGTCCACCATTAGGACCAAATAGGTTTGGGAGCGCTTCAGAAGGTTGTACCTTATCACACAGAATGGGTGGCCAAGAAGTAGTAAGCTACCCTTCTATTCAAACAGCTAGATCTACTGAAAGTGAAATGGATTCAGATAATAAGACTGACCAGGTAATACCATGCTTCATTCTGGAGTCAACACTCCCAAAGGAAGATAACATCTGTTTAAATCAACAAACGCTATTGTCAATTTTCCGGGATATTGAAGACTAAGGGCATCCTGAATTCATATGACGTTGAACGTGTTGACTTTGTGCAGAAAATGAGATTCAATAGGGTAAAAATAACTATTCCCTCAAGGGTGGTAAGGGAATTATAATTGTCAGTTACAGACGATCTGAGATTACGAGGCTTTGATCTGTATTCATGCCAGGATACAGACGGGGCCGGAGAACAAATGACTCGGTTCCCTGTTTTGTGCACAGTTAGATCAGATAGCCAGAGAGTAGTGGCTATACAAGAACAATCTAATAAGGTGGATGATTGGTCCTGGTTAGCAGGAAACCAAGCCAACCACGCGGTAGGTGGTGGGTGCAGGCCACCAGGTTTTTAGCTTATGTTCATGGAACACACATTTAGAAAATGAATCTAGTGGGGTAGCCCTGAAGGAGTTTGATGTCATATGTATGCAGGAAACACTCTTAAAAGAAGATGTTACTTTAGATGGTTATGAAGCTTTTCTACAGAAGACAGTAAAGGATCATCAGGGGAGACCTAAAGGAGGATTGTTAATTCTGGTGTGCACTTCAGCTTTCTCACAAATAGTGGTTAGGGATAATACCATGATAGGTATTTTGGCTATTGAAATATCACAAACCTTAGAGAAAGAAAATAAGAAATTGCTCATTATAAATATGTACTGTAACTTCCTGGATAACAACATAGAAGGTATTATTGCCCACATGGAAAACATTCTACTGAATTTGCATGTAGAAAACATGGGGGAAATTATTATATGTGGAGATTGTAACTCAGATTGTAGACTGACGAATGAAGGGGCAGTTACCAATCTCGATAGTCAGTGCTACTTTGGAAAGAAGCAATCCACTCAGGGACGGAAATGGAAAAAAATGTTTTAAGGATTGGAATTTATCCCGTTTTCAGAGCAATATGATTGACTATGCATGGCACAATGGAGGACAGTACTCATGTATTGACTTCATTGTTGCCACTGAGAGTCAATCATTAAGTATGAGTCACTATGAGGTAAAAAATGGTTACCCAACTGATCATCAGCGTCTGTGTCTACTTTGGGAAAGATCCCCAAGGGGATGGCATAAAATCCTGGGAATGGGGTAAGGGTTTGCATCAATTTTTGTTAGACTTGGAACTATTCATTTAGTAAAAATGGAATGACTGAAGAATGAAGTACGTTTTGATACAATTCTTTTAATGGGGAAAGTATGATATGAATTTTGACTGTTTTAAATAAATTAATAACATATGTTTGTTTGTGTATTTAATATGGCATTGTATTGATGTCATATATGCATTTGATTGTTGATATTGTATTGCTGTAATGTACTGTTTAAGGTTTTAGTTTTTAAAACCATATTTTCACAAAATCAATAAAACATTTTTTGTGCTAGCATAGGATTGGAGATAAATGGTGATATGTTTAAAGGAGGAGTGGATAGAATCTGGGGTGTGGGCAGGAGGAGGGAAGGTTGTATTAATTTAGCTGCATAGCCACAGAAGCGGGCTATACCAGTTGTTAATGACACGTAGACCAACTTAAAAGACTGAGCTAAGCAAACACTTTTATCAAGGCCTGTGTTGCCATTTTTGGACGGTATGGCCATGGGCTATAGGCCTACTGGCACCCAGGCAAGGCCTAGCTGCTATTTTGCCATTAGGAGGAAGCTGGTTGCACACGGAAATGCCATGCACTAGTGTGCTTTCTCATGTTCGTGTAAAACACGTGTAGGTAAATGTAAAATGTAGGATTGTCAAAAAAGGAGACAATTTTCCATAAAAGTGGAGACCAGAGAAAGGCAGGCTGCTGGAAGAGGAGTAGCAAGCAGAGCCAGTAGGCAGAGACAGATGGGAGCCCAAAGAGCAGAATGGAGAATAACACAGATATACAATGTACAAATAATAGAAAAGGTAAGACAGGATGAGGTCATCACATGGCTCAGATCGTAAGCCAATACTGCCTGCAAATGCCTGGGTTCTGAGCCATCTCAATGGCAGTAACTCATCTTCCTGGTGTTAATAGGAATGAGACCTCATCTGCTGCCTTGCTGGGTCTTGCGTAGGGTGTGGGTAAAGGTAAGGTGGACGATGTGGATGGATGCAGGTGTTTGAGAGTCCTTAGGCAAAAGGCTGGTTTCTGTGAGGGCAATGAAGTCCTCATAGAGGGAGGTGGAGTGTCAGTGATTAATATTGTTATAATGAAAATGTATCTACTGGTCCTTAAGTGAAACAGGAAGTGTTTGGTCCAATACTGGTGGCTTAACAGGGTGCAGGATGGAGGATTAGTGAATCTGGGTCATACGATGAGTTTGGGGAGGAAGGAGCTTTTACAGTCTGTGGGGGAAGTTTGTGGGAGCAGTGGGCTCAGGCTGGAACATGACCTTGAATGCAGCTAGATATACACTTTTTGCTGAAGTCCAATAACGTACCTGGTCCCCATCAGAGTAAGAGGAGACAATGCTGACAATTATTGTGAGTACAGTGTGAGTAAAGATTAGTAGGACTGCAAGCAAGGTGAGGAGCATCAAACGGTTGGTTTAAGGGATTGTTCATTTTACAATGTGTGAGCAAGACTGAAACATACATGAGGAGGCAGACAGCACAAATAAGCACATAGCAATAGATAAGCAAGATTGGAGATAGTGTTTTTACGTCATCTAATACATCTGTGTATGCACACGGCAGCTGTGATTGGCGTGCAAATTGGAAAACAAAAAAGAAGACAGACGTGGCATAACACAGAAATAGATAGTGTGCTGGCAAAGTAATCCCGAACCACGCAGTACACCGTGTTTCCAAACCCTGGTCTAAATGAGAACGCTTGAAAGAACAATGTGAGAGTGCTGATAAGCAGCAGAGGCTAGATGACTCGTGGTGCAGAGCAAGGCAGGGAGGGAACTCTTCAGGTCATTCTGCAAGTGGTAGTTGAACTACGGGATGACTCTCGTGCTCACAAGGAAAGTTTTATTAGCAGAGATTGCCTCCTTGTGGATGCATGCACGCCAAATACACTACTTTATATGTTTGACTATAGATCTTGAATTAAGTGGATTGAATGGTGTGACAAAGTCCCCAGACCAACCCTTATATGGAGGAAAAGCGTAGCCAAGGGGGAGGTCACTGCATTCTGATGCTGGACCTGGGGGAGTTTGGGTGAGGATCCCCTGGTTACCTGCCTTCCCCTACTGGTGGGAGGTTGGGGAGTATTATATGGTTTTCTTTGCAATTTGTATCCCTTTAAGAACTAAGTAAGATGACGGTTTCCATTACCAGACAAGACTTATCCCAAGAACGACAAGAGGCAGGGAAAGAGCTCCCCTTTGTCAAATACGCATAAGGATAGAGAGAAAACTCGCTGCCACTGGAGGGAGAAACGCAGTCCCGACACAGAGCACTTGTCTTTTTGCGCATGCGCATCAGAGAGAGGGAATTCCAAGATGGTGGACACAGTTTATCCGGACTGTTACACAAACCAAGCTTTAGAGGAGGAGCAGAAAAACTATTAAAAAAAGGCAAGGCACAGTCAAAGGACATGGGTTTCGGAGGTGGACAGAGAGTGGTGTGGTCATAGAGGAGAGCAGCAAACAGAAGAGGCAGCTGTTCTTGGTAAGGATGGAGAGGAAGGCAGAGAAGGGCGGAGATAAGGAGGAGGTGGGAACGATCTACAAGGAGAAGGAGAAGGAGGAGGTGAAGCTGGAAGTGGTATACGGGAGGGGCCATTTAAGAGTAAGGAGGAGAGGTTGGAGATTGTACAGGAGTTGGAGCTTACAGCTGGTAGATCTAAATAACTTTTGCGCAATGGAGTGGAGCATCAAAGGAGAGTGGGTAAACGATTGTGCAACCTGTGTTAGGCTCGCTCAGCCCTGATATTATGTATGTATTCTTTCCAGTCTAGTAGATACAAAGGTACAGAGAGACCCAAATATGTATGGTACTTCTTTTCTTTGGATGACACGTGATCAGAACCTGGAGGTCTTCTTCAAGGCTGATATCCTATTGTCTGCAAATATGAGGAACCACAAATTCGCTCTAACTTGTTGGGTCAGTCCCGGGGAGTGAGTAGTGTCCTAAGTAACCTTGTAGCTACTGAACTGAAATCTGCAAGTTCAGTGTAAATTGTAACTTTTAACGAGAAAGTCGTGTTGACTCAGTGGTCAGGAATGTTGAATCTACTAAATATAAAGTGAGCCGTGGTTGGCAGAATTCTGGCATGTGTCGCTCCGTGTTGTTTTTCTTCCTTTTTCTTTTCAAAGGGGAATCGGAAAGTGTTTTGGAGGGGGAAGAGAGAGACTTGAGTAAGACTTGGGGAATGGAACAGAGCATGCAGAGGAAGAAGGGAGCAAGTACATCAGAAGAGGTGGAGCATGGTGAAGGAAGACTAAGACCTGTAAATAATGATGAGATCCTCTGTAGCAGTCAGAAGAGCTGCAGGAGGAGCCTCATGCCAACAGAGCTCAACCTAGGAAGGATGGAGGTACTAACAAGGGGTGAGGCATCTAGGAGTTGGAGACTGAGAGCAAGTGAGTGAAGAAAGGGCTAGCTTAGAGCCCAGAGGGCTGAGCACAGGGCAAGGCAACGGGGTGTGGGGAGAGTTGGTGAATACATTGGAAGAATGGGTCTTTTGGGAAGGAACCTAAATGAAGCCTACAGTTTCTAGCCACGGAGATACCAAAGGCCAGCCATAACTGTGGGCATTCTTGGGGTCTCCTGTTGGACCTTTACATAGCAGGACTGCTTGTGTAGAGGAACTGTTTTTACCTATGTACTAAACTGGAAAAACGTTTGTCTGGGGAGTCCAGGAAGCCTAGCCAGCCCCTACAAGTTGTGAGTGACTTGGGAATGCTGTGAGAGTTCCACAAGAATCTGTTCTACGTTTCTTTGACAAACGGAAGAAAAGTGTAGAACCTTGCGTGGATGAAAAGAAAAGCACCCTCATCATGAGAAGTAGTGCAAGGGATACGGAAAAGAGAAAGGAAACAAAGTTAGAGTAAAAGACCCTGACGTGTGGTCATGCAAATGTTCCTTGGAGTAAAGAAGGAAAAAAGCATTACAGATGAGTGCGGAACGCCGTTAGTAAGGGTAGAAAGCCTGTAAGGTTTCAGAAGTGCTCCGCTCCACGCTGTCACCACCACCACCACCACCCATGGCTAGTAGGGGAGTGTCTGTGAGCACTGCCACCCCAGGTGGCCCATAATTACTGCTGTGCCCCAGACGACACATTTCATTTATGGCACTCCCCACAACAGGGGATCACCCAACGTTTTTAGCCCTCCTGGGCTGCGTATAACTGAAGGGGCCACCCCATTGACAGGTAGCCCACTAGCACTTCCTGGGCCACACCTGGCAGTTGTGGCCCAGGTGTAAGAGAGTTCTGGGGCTCTCCCCACGCTGCATCTAATTGCTTGGCTGGTCCTAGAATGAGCAGCCTAGCCATGTAAAAGACTTTGGGACCCCCACACACTGTTGCTGCTGACGTTTCCCACTGTCTGTCTGCCAGAACCATCTCGAGAGAGCGTGAAGACCAAGAAGAACATCAGGAAAGCGCGGCAGAAAAGACCTTGAGACAGCCCTGGCCAGGTTGTCTCCAAAGTACAGTGTTTTTTTTTATATTTTGGTTTTTAATTTTTAGATGCGCAGCTGCTTAGGGTCTAATTGTCTATATTACCCTGTGGTTCCCCCTTTTTTGTGTAAAATTGTCAACAAACCCTGCTGGGGTACAGGAAGTGAAAGGTATAAGTAAGCATATAGCAGCTAAAAGAACTGCACACCAGCATTCATTTGCCCACCTTTCTTTTGTGTGCCAGTTACTTTAACCCAGTGTCTTTTTCCTTAGGGATATTTGGGGGAAATCCTGGCCTAATCCTTGCTCATTCCTTCTCCACATCACAGCTGTGTTCACTGGGGTGATAAGCGGGGGTTGGAGACTGGTAAGAGACAGGTCAAGTCTTCAGTAAAGTTACATAACAAGTACATTGTGTGCCCGTCTATGCCTGTCTCACAAGAACGTGCATGGTAGACCCCACGCAACTGCAAGAGGGAACTAAGAAACTAAATAGTATTTAGCTGCAAAGTACAAGGAAAATATCTAGCAAAGGTGGTCAATAATATGTAGCTTGTATGTATTGAGGTGGAGCTTGTGGAATACCAGCATACCAGCAGCAGATCCAAGCAATAACTTACAGGGGAAGGTGGCTAAAGCAGCGCTGCACTCTAATTACATGCAATTATGCATGCGCAGGAGATTGCTGCAGCGCAAACCTGGCTCCAGAGGAAGAGAGTGTTGCACAAGTAGAGGGTGTGCTACAGGCAAATGGGAGTGTAATAAAGCATGGAACGTGGTGCTGCTGTTTGTGAAGTGTTATCATGTGTAAATGTAGAGTTCCTTGAAGGGAAGCGGCTTCAGTTTGTTGCTGGAGGGAAGGAGCGTGGGAACCAACCTGATGTTTATTGGTTTGTTGTTCCAGAGAGTGGCAGCGTAGGAGTGTGCTTACTTTACCTTAAAAAGAAGGTGTATGTAAGCGTAATACGTGTAGAGAAAGTGCTGAAGACACTTCTCGTGTTGGCACTGTTTGGTCTAGGCTAGGCCCCGCGGCATACTGTATTACGATTCATTAATTTAGTGACTATTCATGAAGTGCTGAGAGACTACCTACAGACGTCTATACTGTATCCTCATTCAAGCTATGATCAGCCTGAAGGCAAGTCCAGCTGTATTCCGATTCTTCTTCCCAGAACATCAATATATTGCTCACTTTTAACGCATCTAAGGTGAATGGTCTCCCTAAACTCCACAGAGTTGATCAAATTAAAATCAAAAATTGAAAACATTCCATGCATCACTCGTCAGTGCATTGAGGTGGGCAGGTATGCTCAGACATGGTTACCAAGCTTGCTGTCCGTAGAGAGTCAAGCCCCTGCTCCCCGAAGAGACCAATCCATATCTGGGTTGCTTGTGGGCTCATGCACAAGAGATGTCACTTAGCACTTCGGGCCTGGGCTACCCCTTATGGGTGGCACCAAGCCAGATTTGCATATGGTCTTTCCCCTTCTGTAATGGCATGGCAAGCTAAAAAGTAATTATTGGTGGGTCGCCCAGAGCAATGCCAGAGTTTATGGTTCCTTCAAAACCTTCCATCCATTACTCTTCAGTTTTGCATCAGATTAAAACATCATGTGTACGTGGTTGGAGAGTTAAAGGGATGGAAGCTACAGATATTTTACTCATATTGAAAACATGCTCTTATAGACTAGTTTACCTTTGTCACAGAACTTTGTATTGGGGCCATCAGCGCAGTCATCCTTAAAGTTACAGGCCTGATGTTCTGTCACAGTCTTCCCATTATCACAGCGGACCACTCCTTTCTCATAGATGCTAGCAGATTGTGTAGGTGGTGTATCAGATGGGGAATTTCCTGTGCAAGGCAACAACATAGAGGAAAGAAAAAAGTTTACAAGCAGTAAGGTCTCCTGATCAAACACACATTGTCACCTCTTAGCAGACTCTTTAGCTGCCTCTATGTAATGATACTATACGTTTATCACAAAAAAGCATGTTCATCCCAACACATTTCGAAGTGTGTACATGTTCAGAGAAAACATCTTAATAATAAAAGGCCAGATGTATGTTTGTCTGATGCTGTCATGCGCAGTAGAGGCTACCTGAACGCACAGAATGCTCTGCTAGAGGGAGCTGTTGCCTTAGCATATAGGGTGGCCCTACTGTGTGAATGAAAACCTCCACTTTGGCCCGTGTACACAGACTTGTACACTAGTAGGTACATAGTGTGCAGAGACCTGGGATGTGGTCAGCTGGTATGCGATGTGGGTATAGAACAGAGACCCAGAGGGGTACTGTCATGCCGACTCATGCTGCACACCTCCTATCTACCTCCTCAGGAGGAACAGTTACAATCACTCTTTTGGTTATTAACAAAGTTGATTATTATGATGCATTCTCAACCTGTTAAAACCTCCAGGTAAAACCTGCTCTTTTCACAGATATTTTACGGGAGGGCAGTCTTTGGGACCCAAAATCCTTCACTTTTGAGCTTTCCTTTATTGGGGGCTTACATCTTGGGCAATTGGGGTGCAGAAACATCTGTGAATGACTGAATGAGAGAAGGGTGTGGCACTTCACGCAAGAACGTGCAGTGGGAAAGATGGAATTCAGAAAATCAGCGGCCATTTGAAACTATAGGTCTGGTAAATGTAAACTGATTAACTCCCAGCAGCAGCATGCAATAACTGTGAGGGCAGTGTGTACATTTCAAGGGGCTTTAACTTGAAAAGAGTGCTCACCTCATTCTTTGTTTTCTAGAGGACAAGGCAGTTTACTGAACCTCATGTGTAGTTCATCATGCTCACCTTTCCCAGGTATGTGCTGTGCGTGAATGATGCGGTGCCGCTGCACGCACGCACGCACGCACGCACGCACACACTCGCGACTAACAGTGTTCCGTTTGTTCATTGTTCTCTTCAGTCATCTACCTCCAAGGCCTGGTCCACCTCTGTCGGAAGGTGGCCCCAGGCTGATAGCCAGAGCTGGCACATCTTGGGGCCCGAGGGAATGCAGACAGGGTAGGATCCCAATCATCCTGGGATCCCCTGTTGACATCTGAGGGTGGGCAATATAGGATCTAACAACTGGCAACGAGGATGGGATCGTGGGCTCTGATGACAAGGGTGCACCCCTTATCCCTCCACTCACACCAGCACTCCTACGAGGCCTGTGCCCGCACCCATTCCCAGGTAGAGAGTGGATTCTAGAAAGTGAACACTCCTGTGCTGAGCTCTGTGTATTTGTAGGCTTTTTACAATTGTTCTTTGCAAGGTCACAGGTAGGAAGAGGTAAACCCAATGCCTCTTATGGAAAAATTGTAGAAATGTCCTGGCAACGTAACCAGGAGTTTTCTACAACTCACCCATACCCATACCTGAGTTTGAAAATCCTAGGTGCGCTATCTCCGTAGGCATAAAACGGGTGTTCTTGGTCTTTATTTTACCACCATTAAACAGAAAGCCGATGAATCTAGAAAATCTGCAATGTTATTCTGTACAGTGCTAGGAGTTTAAACACTTTTCAAAACAATGTCATCGGCAGACAATACCATAGCGAAAACAGCTGTAGCCAACTGCTTCAACCGGCAAGCCAACACTGATTTGGAGAGCATCCAACCAAGTTATGCACATCAAACTGTGCATGAACTCAGGTGTGCCTTTCAATTAAGCTGAGGCACCTGGCCTCCACCTACACCATAGTAGTTGAAATGGAAGAGGTTCGCTCCCAAGCTATCCAAGAATGCTACTCAAACAAAAGAGACAGATATTGCGGGAATCCTGCCACCCAAAACAACAATTCCACAGCTAGGATGTTCCCATGAGCTGACAGAGAGCAGAGTGGAAGAAGATAGAGGCTGCCTTCCAACAGGTAGCAGTGACACAAGCTCAAGTCATGTCAAGAATTGCCCAGCAAGAGGATTAGAATGCACCAAATACATCAGACTAAATTACTGTGCCGCCCTCCACATCCCAACGAACGACAAGGCAGGGTGTTATGACTGCTGGTCAGCCATAGGGTTCACTCATCAAGGAGACACTGGATAGATTAAGAGGAATCAAGGATAAGAGCCCACTGGCTCCCACCACCCAGGCTCACATCTTCTAACTGCCTGGGTTGGAACCCATTCAAGTACAAACATTCCAACCTCACACTCCACAATCACAGCCTACATTCTGAAGATGACATCAGTCCAAGCACCTCATAAATAAAGGAAGTGAGACCAACCCTAACACCTCCTTTCCTTACAGCAAACAAGCACACCTCAAACGCCCATGAAGGAGACCAACCCTAACACCTCTACTCTTACTGCAAAAGGCATGCCCACCCACAACCACAATCCAGCAGAACACACCTTACTCTCTAGCAAGTTCCAACACACCCAGGAAATTGTACCATCAAGCATAACTAACATGGTCACAACAGGACCAGCCACCTCAACTACACTCCTATCCAACAAAACAACACCAAACTCCTTCCGCTCCCCCCTGCCATCAGGGAACCTCGAAACTGCCAGCTTCGAGCACCTCCAGCCCCACCTTGGTCCAACAAACCAGACTTTACGACAACCCTCACAACACACTGACCTCCTTTTATCCACCCTACCACAGGTGAATCATGGGACTGCCACCCCCAAGCACAAACTCCCCAAATCGGGACTGACCAAATCCTGCCGCAACTGGGCGAGAGGACTAACTAACAACCCGACAATCTACTCAGGAAGATCTGACCAGAAAACGGAACCACACACCAGTAAATACACACCAACTCATCACTCTGAACAGGGCTCAACAATACACAGTAAAATCATTCACAGAATCAATCACTCACCCAAGCACACCAATACTAAAAAACGACAAACAGCTGTCACTCCAGTCACTCACCACCAGCACCTAGCTGAAAATGTTGGCCAGACACTTGAGCCCCTAACAACTACACCCATCACTACCAAGGGAATACAGCCACATGGATGACATGTTGCCAGGCTCCTAGAATCAAGCGAGAGTGAACTCCAGGATGATTCCAGAAACCACAAAAATGTTTAAGGAAGACACAAAATGCAAGCGCAACTGCATCCTCAGGATCTACGCAGAAATCCCTGAAACTTCACAACTCCACAAAGCCGCAAACCAACACACATCAAAGCTCCTCAAAGCTTCAAGCAACTAGTCTCCCACTAGGCACTTACTGGACTCCGCAGAGCCACAGACCAACACACATCAAAGCTCTGCAAACCTTAAAGCACTAGCCTGCCACTAGTTGTCTCAAACCTGACCTCGAAGGGCCGCCACACAAAACACCTCCAACTCTGCAGAGTTCCTTGATCACTCCTTGGTCATTCACTAAATCTAAAACACCTTCCAAACCCCGCAGGTTTTCTTGACCAACCACTGGTCATGCACCAAACACTCACCCACTTCGCAAAACATACACCATGACACCAAACACAGTCAACCCCTCCATAGAATGTAAAGCTGCTAGTCAGCGCTGCAGTCGCCCTAAAAGAAATATTGGGTTGGACACCAATAAAAACAAGCAACTTATCACACCTACAACGCCTCAAAAATTGTTAAGCTAAATATATCATGTAATCTAATGCAACATCTCAATTGCAAGTAAAAGTTCTTCGAGTCCATGTTGCCTTGGGCAGGCAAATCAAAAACCTGCAATGCCTCAAATGTTTTTATACTAAACATATGATGTAATCGAATACAACATCTCAATTGCAAGTGAAAGTTCTTTGAGACCATGTTGCCTTGGGCAGGCAAATCAAAAACCTGCAATGCCTCAAAATAATTGTCACATCTAACATAAAATACATCACAATAATATCCTTTAATGCAGCTCACATTCTCAGTACAACATATCATACTGACTAATTAACTTCTCTGTCTAATTCACTTCCCTGACTCAGCAGTGCTTTCCAGTCACAACCTGCCAAACAATTGCTCAAATCATAATGACATTTATTTTTTTAAACAAAACTCTGATATTTCTTCTGCAAACAGTAACAAATCATACGCGACACACACCGTAACCTCTTTCCATTCATCTTAACTCATACAGATGCGACACTGTACTAATAACAATGATCATGCGAAGAAAAAAGCATTACACGGTTCCCGCTCCAGACCAAATCAGCATAGCCACAGGGTTCACTCATCAAGGAGACACTGGATACTCTGGATAGGTACTCTTAATGTTTGATTCAATGTCTTCTTATGTTACAGATCAGATGTCATCAAGTTATTAAGAGATTAAGATGAATCAAGGATAAGAGCCCACTGGCTCCCACTACCCAGGTTCACATCTTCTAACTGCCTGGGTAGGACAAACATTCCAACCTCACACTCCACACTCACAGCCTACATTCTGAAGATGACATCAGTCCAAGCACCTCATACATACAGGAAGTGAGACCAACCCTTACACAGGGATTCTGCCAAGTGTATGCTACACAAGAGTCTGACCAGGATGACTCAGAGGAGGATCTCTCAATGTCTCTCATATCCAAGCTTGGCCACAGCTCCAAACGAGGCTGTCAACAGCATTGCAAAATCCTAGTCTCTGGGACTAGGATACTGTTGTAGTGCATCTCCTTTAATCTCTTCGGGGAGGAGACCTCTCTAGTGAAGGGAGCATGTATTATGATGTCATGGAATGTTGGTCTGTGTTTTGCTTGTTTGGTTCTAAGTTGGGCGGTTGGAGGAGAGAACTGAAGGGAAGGGAGCCCATTATATGTGGGGTCTTCTTTTCTTGTTTATTAACCTAAATAAACCCAATTATATGACTTACCTGCTTCCGCATCATCTTCATAACAATGGCGACGAGGATGGGATGAATGTCTATGGAAAGCAGGTGAAGAGAAGACCCCAGCTGAGTTACGCTGCTTTGGAGAGCCCCGTGTTGAGAGAGGCGTTTCATGAACTGGATCGTGTTCCTGCTGCCGACCGCGCTGTCCAAATTTATGCTGCCTGTGCCAAACACGGCGTGAAAGGGCCAGCTCGTTTTCCCCTTCCGTGAGCGGCCTCTAAAGTGGAACGACTGTTGACGAGAGAAGTGTCCGCGTCGCATGTCCAAGGTGCCGGCCTACGCGGAGAGCTGAGTAAGCCAGCTGATCACGCGAACGTTTCAGCCCGCCAGGGGCTGTCATTTAGAAGAAACTGCCGGCGTCGAGGGAAAACTGCTGGGAGGGCCGCTCCGCTTCCTGTGGCGTTGAGCGGCCATTTGTGCGGAGGTCTTCGCGTTGGCCGCTCCGCTCCCCTGTAGCGTTGAGTGGCCACCGCGTGCTGGCCTGCGCGTATGCAGCTCCCCAACGCACCTCTCCGACGTAAAGTAAGTGCTATCCTGTTTATTATCTCCGGTGCAGCGTTCGTTGTGTGCCCGAGATAGACGGCTGAGGAAAGGCGTGGGGAGCGGTACCGTATTACTCCTAAAGGAGGGACATTGTGAGCACAACACTACCGTGAACTTTATAATAGAGGGGTATTTCACATTTTAAGGAGGAGCCTGATCCTCTCATGTGTTACTTGTTGGCAAAGTAACAAGTACATAATTGAAGTGTTTGGGCGACTTCAATATTACTTAACATTAAAGAAGACACCTGAAGAGTGGAAATTCTATTGAATTTTTATGCCAACCCCAGGCGCGGCAAGAATTGCGTGGCCCCAATGGCGCAAGGGTTTTCTGAACTACATGAAGGCAGCCGGCGGGTCAGCCTATTCCAGCGAGAGGAAGTTGGCGTTATTGCTACACTTTTTGGGTTTCGAGGGCCAAAGAATTTTTGAAACTCTACCGCAACTAGTGAGTGATGGAAGCGGGGATGAATTAAATGAGTTTGAGTCTGCATTAGTGAAGCTAGACAAGCATTTTAACCCAAAAAGGAGCACAATTCTGGAAAGGTACAATTTCCGGATGCGCACACAAGCCCAAAATGAATCTGTGGAGGATTATGTGACGGCATTGCGACATCTGGCTCTTACATGCAAATTTCAAGGAAGTTTCGACGAACATATTCGTGATCAATTCATGACACACTGTCGATCCAACAAGATACGAGAGGAGTTGTGGCTAAAGGATGAGCCGAGTTTAGATGAAGTGTTGGACTTGGCGAAACGTGTGGAACAGTCTCTGGCATGTGTGGCCAAACTTTCCAAAACTGAAGGAGGGGAGCCCAAAGAAAATAAACCGGAGGTGTTGTCCGTAGCTGAGGGAAAGAACAAGAGGAAAGGAAGAAACAGACAGGCAGGGAAGAATAATCCGGAAGATCGGAAGGGTCAAGATTATATACAGAGATTTGAAAAAAAGGAGGATAGGAAGGACGAAAGACTATGTTATCGGTGTGCTAGTGCGACACACTTCGCATCTTCTGTTGTGTGCCCAGGATGGAAAAGTACGTGCTCAAAATGCAAAAGGAGAGGGCATTTAGCATCGTGCTGCAAGAACTACCAATTTGGACAGACAAGCCAACGGAGGGTTTTATATGTAAATGAGGAAGAAGATGGAAGGTCATCAGAAGACGAAGTTGTGGTGCCGTTACAAAATGTTATTGTGAATACTGTTAATGTTGTTACGAATGGTGGGGATCTGGAGGATTGTGAACGACCTTATGCTGAGGTAATGGTAAATGGGCGTAAGGTGTCAATGATGGCTGACTCAGGGTCGAAAATAACTTTAATATCCAGGGTTGCCTTTGAGTGCGAAATGAAAGGGGTAGTAGCTGAGTTATCAGAGCCCGACATAAGTCCAGGAGGATACAACCAGGATCGTATTGATTTATTGGGTTATGTGTGGAGTAGGTTTGAATTCAAGGGATGCAGCTGTGAGGGCAAGGTGTATGTCACGAAGAAGGGGCAGTCTTTGTTAGGGTGGAGAGAACAAAAGAATTTAGGGATCAGACTCGATCCAAATCATCCAGAGCAAGTGCTGCAAATTTCCGAAGTGTCTGCGAGTCTTGATAGATACATGTCGGAGTTTGGGAAAGTGTTTGATGAGAGGTTGGGAAGGGTGAGAGGGTTTCAGCACCAGATAACATTGAAAAAGAATAGTGTGCCAATCGTGGCGAGGCTCAGGCCTGTGCCTCTAGCTTTGAGGGGGAAAGTGCAAAAGGAATTACAGAAGTTGTTGGAGTCAGGTGTGATTGAGAGAGCTGGTGGGGTTGAGTGGGTATCCCCAGTGGTGATTGTGAAGAAAAGTTCAGGTGACATTAGGGATTGTGTTGACATGCGTGAGTTAAATAAGTGTGTGTTGGTTGACAGACATCCTCTGCCCAACATGGGTGAACTGTTGACCATGGTGGGCGGAGGAAGATTTTTCTCCAAGTTAGATATGACGTCAGCGTATCATCAGGTTGAATTGGTGGAGGAATGTAGGAAGGTTACTGCTTTTGTGACACATGAAGGTGTTTTTCAATTTAGGAGAATGCCATTCGGGCTGGCGTCCGCTTCATCAGTATTTCAGAAGATCATGGATCGTTTGTTGAAGGGATTAAAGGGGGTGTTCTGTTTTCAGGATGATGTGTTGGTGAGTGGTGTAACAATGGAAGAACATGACAAGAACCTGCGAAAGGTTTTGAGGATATTTGAGGAAAGAGGTATTACTTTGAGGGGTGAAAAATGTGTGTTTGCTGTGACGAAAGTAGATTACCTAGGACATGAAGTGTCGGGCGATGGGGTTAAACCCAAGGAAGGTATGATTGATACCATTAAGAGTGTTGAGAAACCGAGAAGCAAGAAGGAGCTACGCTCTTTTCTAGGAATGACGGAATTTTATCACAAATTTGTGATAAATTATGCTGACAAAGTACAGGAGATGAGAAAGATTCTCAAGAAGGGCGCCGATTTTGTATGGAATAGCCAGTGTGACAGGGAATTTAACAGGATAAAGGAAGACATAAATATGGCTGGTCCATTAGGCTGTTTTGACACGAGGAAACTGACCATGATCACAGTTGACGCTAGTGAGAGAGGACTAGGAGCTGTGTGCTTTCACAGAAGCAGGAAGATGGTTCTGAGGAGGTAATCGCCCATGCCTCGAGGGGTCTCAAGGGAGCAGAGTTAAGGTATTCTGTTCTAGAGAAGGAGGCTTTGGCATGTTTTTGGGCTGTGGAACGTTTCAGGAATTTTGTGTGGGGAGTAGAATTTGTGCTGCGAACGGATCATAAACCCTTAAAGGCCATTTTTGAGAATAAGGGACTGGACAAAGTATCTAAGTGGCAGGGTGGGTTACCAGGATGCAGACACATTGTTTTAGGATGGAGGTCATACCCGGGAGGGAAAATATTTTGGCCGATAGTCTATCAAGGATAAGGGTGGCAGCACCTGAAAGTATGGAAAGTGAGGAAATGGAATTGGTGTTCGTCAACACCGATGGCATAGTATCCAAGCAGGAGTGGTTGGATGAAATGGAGAGAGATGACATCATAAGGAGGGTAATCACATATGTTGAATCGGCAGTATGGCCAAATAAAGCGGAATTGGCGGAGGAAGTGAAACCGTATTGGGAGGTGAAGGATGAATTATCCGTAAATGATAATATTTTGTTCAGATGGGATAGGGCAGTGGTTCCGATAGGATTAAGGAAGAAAGTGGTAGATTTAGCACATAGTGGTCATATTGGGATCACCAAGACTAAAGGAGTGTTAAGAGAAGATTATTGGTGGCCGGGTTTTGACAAGGAGGTGGAAGATCGTTTGGCAAACTGTCAGTTTTGTGTTAAGAGTGGAAAGGGAATAGCGGCCAGAAAGCAACCTTTAGTGGATGTTGGTCTTCCGTCCAGGGTATGGTGTGATATAGCCATGGACATACTTGGTCCCGTGGAACTTGGTTATGCTCGGGGAAAGTATATAGTTGTGGTGGTGGATTTGTTTTCCAGATGGGTGGATTTTAAGGTTGTGAGGGATATCACGAGTGAATGTATGATAAAGGTTCTACAAGAAATTTTTGCAAGTGAGGGTTTGCCTGAGACCATATTGACCGACAATGGGCCCCAGTTTATTGGAGAAAGATGTTCTAACTATTTGAGGAAATGCGGAGTTGGTCACAAAAGAACCTCATTATACCATCCCGAGTCAAATGGTGTGGTTGAGAGAATGAATAGGTGTGTAATGGAGAGTGTACATATGGGAGACGAGTGTGGTTTAGACAAACTAGCTCTAATACAAAACAGAATGTGGGCTCTGAGGATGGCGCCGCATTCTACGACCGGTCTATGCCCATTTGAACTCATGAGGGGAAGGAAGCCATATTCCATGGCTTGTCCGCCATGGTTGGGAAGATGTAGGGAGACTGATCTTGCTGTGGATGAGGTGAGAAGGTCATTAGTGAGGAAGAAGTCAGATTGGGTCAAGCGTGAAAATTTGAGGAGAGGAAAAAAGGAGTTGCGTGTGGAGTGTGGTGACTGGATAAGGAAAGCGGTGATAAGGAGGAAGGGGGAGTCCATTTATTCGGATCCTGTCAGAGTTGTGGCGGTTATGAAAGGAGCAGTGCGTGTTGCTGGAGGGCAAGTGTGGAATAAAGATAGAGTTGCCTCAGTGAAGAGAGGAAATGTGTGAAAGTCACATGCGGGAAACTGACCAGGAGGGAAAGCAAGGAAACGGCAACTGAGCCGTTCGTGGGGAATTGTTTTAGGTCAGATTTGAATTGTGACTTAGTTAGGGTAATATTTTGTTTTAGATCAATTAAATGTTAAATGTTATCGTAACATGCTGAAAAGAGAAAGGTGATCAGACGATATATATATAAAAAAAAAATTTAAAAAAAACGAGGGGAGATGTGTTGTAGTGCATCTCCTTTAATCTCTTCGGGGAGGAGACCTCTCTAGTGAAGGGAGCATGTATTATGATGTCATGGAATGTTGGTCTGTGTTTTGCTTGTTTGGTTCTAAGTTGGGCGGTTTGAGGAGAGAACTGAAGGGAAGGGAGCCCATTATATGTGGGGTCTTCTTTTCTTGTTTATTAACCTAAATAAACCCAATTATATGACTTACCTGCTTCCACATCATCTTCATAACAGATACTGCCACTGATTGACACAGCATATCAGTGAATGAAATGAGCAGCACAGAGTTCAAGCTGCTGAAACGGTGTCAGCTGAAACTGCGTCCACTGATCAGACTCACGAACAACAAGATTTGTGCATTTGGCAGCAACATACCTCTAGACAGTGTGGCCAAGACAACTTTCCAACAACAAAGTACCCATTGAGGGAACATTCTACATCACACTGATGGATACAACCACCCTGCTTAGATGAGACACAGAGGAAGATCTAGGACTCATCGAATTCCTGTTTGGCATGCACGTAGATGGAATTGCGATGTTTCTGGAGGAATTGAAAGAATTATTTAAAAGTATTGGCTGCCTACACTCTCACGAGATGTGACTGCACATTGGCAAGGCAGTCCACCCTGTTGTGCTGAAAAATGGGTACATGCCATTCCACTGTGCCTACAAGTGGAAGATGTGGTGCATAAAATGGAAGGAGCAGGATTTATAGACAAGGCCAGTGGGCCCACTCCATGGGTATCACCCATCACTGTGGTGCAAAAGCTGAAGTCTCCAGATCAGGTAC
This sequence comes from Ambystoma mexicanum, assembly GCF_040938575.1. NCBI lineage: Eukaryota > Metazoa > Chordata > Amphibia > Caudata > Ambystomatidae > Ambystoma > Ambystoma mexicanum. The sequence continues at coordinate 328,234,239 of NC_090929.1, forward strand.
GCATCTGTGTGGATATGCACCTGTTCAACCATGCACCCAGGAGGTAAAGATACCCAATGCTCACCCTGGATGCTCTCCGTGCCAATATCCAGGGAGAAAAGCACTTTGCAAAACTCAATCTAACAGCAGGTTATCATCAAAGCCCCTTGCACAAGGACTCAAGGTGCATAACCACCTTCTAGACCTGTACTGCTATAAATGACAGACCTTCTGTGTTTCAACCATGGGGGAGGTGTTCCAAAACACCATGTGTGGAGTTATTGCCAGGATTCCATGTCATGATCTCTGCTTCCAAAAGGTCAGGGTTTTCCCAACTCCCTTGGAAGCAGATCCATAACCCAGGTTCCGAGTGCCAACCAGTCCCAATTGGGACCTTTTGGACCCAGTCCTGGCGCCAGTGGCACCAGGCTCATAAATATGCCCAGTCCCAGCGCTGGAAGCGCCGGGCTCATAATGCTTGGGTGGACTTACCTGCAGCAGACCATGCTGCTTACTTGCCTGCCAGTTGAGCCTCTGATCCTCTTCTGTTTGGAACTACTTTTCCTGTTGGGTGGGGCAGGAGCCACTCCCTAGATTCAGAACACTGGAACTCTTCTGGAAAGCAGGAACTCTTTTCTTACCTAGGCGTGGCTGTGGAAGGAGACACCTAAGCACTACAGGAGGCTATTTAAACCACACCCGATGGATGAATCTTGCTTTGTGTTATTCTGCATCCTCTGCAGCAGAACGCTCATCGTGTCTTCTGCATCTGATCCTGGGCCTAAGGAAAAAGGCTTACCATCCTGAATCCAGTCTTCAGCAACACCTATAAAGACAAGAAAGAACAGGTTAGCATTACGGTCTTCAGTGACAGCTCTTCACTTACCTGGTCCATCGGCTGTCACCAACGCCTCGCGCTGCATTCCGGCATCTGAAAGGCAAAGGCTTACCTACTCTTCGTGCGCTCCGGAGGTCTTCACACTGCATTCCGGCATCTGAAAGACAAAAGCTTACCAACTCTTCGCACGCTCCGGAGGCTTTCGGCGCTGCATCCGCATCTGAAGACAAAACAAGGTGCGTTTAAAGACATTGGGGAACTTTAATACTCACGTGCCAATACTCCTTTCCAGTGGGTATTCCGGCACCCTGCAGCCGCTCCGAACTTGTACCTGCAAAATAAAAAGGCAGTTAGAGCGCATCGTGAAGCAGGCAACAAGCGCTTACTTACGTGCTTCAAGGCGCTTCTATTCATCACACGGGCTCCATCTTCAACTCACTTCAGCCCGTCATCCGCCATCGCCGGAACCCTGCAAAACAAGAAACATCATTACTAAAGACTTTAAAGACATTAGAATTACTCGAAACTTACCGTTCGTGCAGTAAACGACGGACAGCAGTCCTCTGAAGTCAAGAGGCCTGCTCCCCTTATCCAGTGAAGAAACTGGTTACAGCACCCTGCCCCGAGGCAGATGGAGAGCACGACGTTCACTTACCTAAGGTGAGAGCGTTAACCTTTGGGGTTCTACAGGAGAAGAGAAAGGGAAGAAGAGAGAGACATTCAATAACCCAGTCCCTTAATCCCATATTTTCTATCTGCAGACATCTTACCCTTCAAGTCAGACATACAGTGCACAGAGGTCCAGCCCAAAGAGCCAGCCGTGTGTTACACATCACCTTTGCAGATACGGTATACGCCCAGTCAAGACCGGCGCCTCTACGGGAATCAGGTGAGCGTTACAGAACACAAAGCCTACCACAAAACTCCCGTCCAGGCGCTATGGAAACCTCGGATACCGACCAGCTAGCCCAGTTACTTGGGGAACTAAGGGCAGAAGTGCATGCAGCCCGTCAGGAAACGAACGCTCTAAGAAGGGAACTGATTATTTCCAAGGAGCGAACAGATGATCTCGCTAGACAATTGCTACAGTCACAAGCCGGACAGACCCCGTTACCCGCATCTGGGGGAAATCTTCCTTCTACATCCTCTATGAATCCAGTGCAGATCAACCTACCTGGGAATGTACCTCTGGCTCCGCCCGAACGATTTTCTGGTGACCCAAAGAGGTTTGCAGTATTTATCAATCAGTGCCGGTTGCATTTCTTATGCCGGCCAGCAGCCTTTCCAACTGATCAAGCTAAAGTAGCTTTCGTGCTTTCGTACCTTAGTGGCAATGCGGCAGACTGGTCGATCCCTCTAGTAAATCAAGATGATCCGGTCCTCCATGATTTTCAAGCTTTTCAGCTCAGTATGGAAAAACTGTTCGCAAGACATTCACAGGGGCAGGCCTTGGACAATGAGCTTCTTTCGTTGCGACAAGGTAATCAAGACCTTTTGGCTTATATTGCGTCTTTCAACAGACTGATAGTGGAAACTCAATGGCCTGAGGACAAAAGGATTACGCTGTTTTATAGAGGTCTACGTGGAGAGCTCAAAGATGTGTTAGCCCAAGTAGTGAATCCCCCACAAAATTGTTCGGACTATATAGACTTAGTCGTTCAAATAGATCACAGACTGCAGAACAGGAAGGCCGATCGTTCCAAGTTTGATGCTCGAGTATTTTCCAAACCGCCAACTCCTTCCAAAGGAGTAGACCCCGGGGAACCCATGCAAATAGGGGGTCTGAAAGGTCCTCTAACACAAAAGGAGTGGGAAAGGAGAAAACAGTTGCAATTATGCCTCTATTGCGGAAACTCAGGGCACTTTCTTCGAGACTGTCCGGTGAAACCTGCCAAGAAGGCAGTAGGAGCTGCAGTTACCAAAGTTACAAACTCTGAGCAGGGAAACGACCTCGCCCGACAAGAATAGAGGTCCTCTTGCAGAGCGTGAAAACCAGTTCCGTGACCTCGCATTTCGTGATACCTATGGTCCTCATTAGCCCTGATAATCCGGATCGATTACATGCAATTGAAGCTTACGTCGACAGCGGTGCCATCGGCAATTATGTGGATCATGAAATGGTTTTGAGGATGAATCTAACTCTTTGTCCCAAGGCTGTAAAGGACGTCATTACTACGGTGGATGGTACGGAGATAGCCTCCGGGCCAGTAACGCATACCACTCAAGAGGTGACGCTAGTAAGTCAAGATGGACACCATGAGAAGATCGTGTTCGATGTGATCAAGGCCCCTCAGTTTCAGATTATTCTAGGAATACCTTGGTTAGAGAAACACAATCCTCTGATCGATTGGCGAGCAAGAACGGTCCAGTTTCCAGAATGTGTCTCTACTTGTCACCCTCCACCTGCTGTTGCACTGGCAGCAATTTCTTCAGAGACTCCCCAGTTACCTCCTGAATACCTAGAATACCAAGATGTTTTCCGGAAGGATCAGGCTAACTCTCTACCTCCTCATAGGTCTTATGACTGCCAGATAGACCTGATACCTGGATCTACTCCTCCTTGTAGTAGAATGTATGCCCTCACCGAGCCCGAGAACCTTCACCTTCGACAATACCTGGATCAATACCTGGCAAATGGGTTTATTCGTCCTTCCAAGTCCCCTGCTTCTTCAGCTTTGTTCTTCGTTCCAAAAAAGGAAGGAGACCTTAGAACTTGTATAGATTATCGCTCCCTGAACCAGATCACCGTTAAGAATAGATATCCGTTACCTTTGATCCCTGAACTCCTGGACCAAGTCAGAAAAGCATGCATATATACAAAGCTGGATCTTAGAGGAGCTTACCACTTGGTACGAGTAAAAGAGGGCGATGAATGGAAGACGGCCTTCCGCACCAAGTATGGACTATTTGAATATCAGGTCATGCCCTTCGGACTTTGCAATGCCCCGGCCGCCTTTCAATATTTTATGAACGATGTCCTCAGAGAGCTCATAGATGTGTGTGTTGTTGTTTACATTGACGACATCCTCGTTTATTCTTCATCGGAATCTGAACATCGGAAACACGTGAAAATGGTCCTCGAAAGATTGCGTCAACACAAACTTTTCGCTAAGTTGGAAAAATGTGTTTTCAACGTGACTGAAGTTGAATTCTTGGGATTCATATTATCACCTGGCGGAGTGCGTATGGATTCAAAGAAGGTCGATGCAGTTCTCAAATGGCCATCACCATCCTCCGTTAAAGGTGTGCAAAGCATGTTAGGCTTCGCTAACTTTTACCGCAGGTTTATCCCCGAATTCTCTCGAATAGTCCAGCCCATCACTGCCTTGTTAAAGAAAAACAAACGTTTTGAATGGTCTACCGAGGCGGAACAAGCTTTCCAGGATTTGAAGACTAAATTTATCTCTGCACCAATCTTAAAACACCCTCGCCCCGAACTCCCCTACATCGTGGAAACTGATGCTTCAAGCCTTGCCATGGGGGCAGTTCTATCACAAAAGGACCCGGTAACCAATCAGTTGCATCCCGTGGCATTTTGGTCCCGCAAATTCTCGCCTCCTGAAATCAATTACACGATTGCTGACAAGGAACTTCTGGCTATCAAGTCTGCCTTTAAGGCTTGGCGGCATTATCTGCTGGGGGCCCGACACACCGTTACTGTGATTACGGATCACCGAAACCTGCAATGTTTGAAAACCGCAAAAGCCCAATCCTCTAGACAACTCTGTTGGGCATTATTCTTTGCCGAGTTTGACTTCATAATTACCTATCGACCTGGTACAAAGAACGGGAAAGCTGATGCCCTTTCTCGGATGGGAGTGGAAGAACACTTGATCAACCCTAAACCTGTACCAATCATTCCCGAACAAAGAATTCTGGGTGTAATCGCCACAGAATCCATAGAGGAAGTTAAGGATAAGGCCAGGCAACTTGTAACTCCAGCAGACATACAGAATTGGCATCTGCAGGGAAAGGACTTTGCAGTAAAGGACAACTTATTGTATTTCCAAGAATGATTATACCTACCCAGCACAGATTTACAGAAAAAAGTAATCTCTTGTTATCACGATTCTTTAATGGAAGGACATCCCGGTATGGCCAAGACCTCAGAAAAGATCAAGCGCTACTTCTGGTGGCCGTCTTGGAAAAAAGATATCAGAGACTTTATAATGTCCTGTGGAGTATGCGCCCAAAACAAGAGTCAAAAGGAAAGACCAGCAGGCCTCTTACGCCCTATTGACATCCCACCTCGCCCTTGGCATACGCTTTCTATGGACTTCATCACCGATCTACCTCCATGCTCCGGATACAATACGATTCTAGTAATCGTGGACTTATTCTCCAAGATGGCGCATTTCATTCCGCTCAAAGGCTTGCCAACAGCAGCAACTCTGGCCCGAGAATTTCTCGAAAACATCGTCCGACTGCACGGTTTTCCTTCGGTTCTAATTTCGGATCGAGGTAGTCAATTTATTTCTCATTTTTGGCGAAGTTGCTGTCGGTCGGCTCAAATTGATGTGAGACTATCGACCAGTCACCACCCTCAGACCGACGGACAAACCGAGAGGACCAATCAAACTCTGGAACAGTATTTACGCTGCATGCTGCAACAAACTGAAAATACTTGGAAAGATATCCTTTGGATAGCCGAATATGCCTACAATAACTCTGTCCATTTGGGAACTGGGAAAACCCCGTTTTTTCTTTTGTACGGCAGTCATCCTCGAACCTCGGAGTTGGATCCCCTCCAAGATCTTGAAACACCATCAGTAGACTACCTGCATTCTACAATCACCGAAGCCTTTAAGGAAGCTGTTTCTCACCTTCAAAGGGCTAAAGAACAATACAAGAAAGGAGCAGATCAACATCGGAAGGAAGCCCCTCAATATCAAGTAGGGGATCAAGTCTGGTTATCCACCAAATATCTACCTCTAAAAGGGCCACGCACATTCAACCCAAGATACCTTGGTCCCTATTCCATCACTACCATAGTAAACCCAGTAGCGGTCAAGTTGGACTTGCCCCCGCACATGAAGATACATCCGGTCTTCCACGTCTCTCTATTAAAACCTGTGCAACCTCAAACCCGACTAACTAAATCTCCAAAACCTATCCTAGTTGATGGAGAACTCGAGTTTGAAGTCAAAAGCATTCTGGACTCCAAGATCTCCAAATCTAAACTATTTTACCTAATTGACTGGAAAGGCTACGGCCCCCAAGAGAGATCCTGGGAACCTGCTGAATATGTCCACGCTCCTCGCCTAATCAAAAGATTTCACCGAACATTTCCTGACAAGCCAAAACCCCCAGAGAAGCCCGGTTTGGGAGGGGCCTTGAGGGGGGGTACTGTCATGATCTCTGCTTCCAAAAGGTCAGGGTTTTCCCAACTCCCTTGGAAGCAGATCCATAACCCAGGTTCCGAGTGCCAACCAGTCCCAATTGGGACCTTTTGGACCCAGTCCTGGCGCCAGTGGCACCAGGCTCATAAATATGCCCAGTCCCAGCGCTGGAAGCGCCGGGCTCATAATGCTTGGGTGGACTTACCTGCAGCAGACCATGCTGCTTACTTGCCTGCCAGTTGAGCCTCTGATCCTCTTCTGTTTGGAACTACTTTTCCTGTTGGGTGGGGCAGGAGCCACTCCCTAGATTCAGAACACTGGAACTCTTCTGGAAAGCAGGAACTCTTTTCTTACCTAGGCATGGCTGTGGAAGGAGACACCTAAGCACTACAGGAGGCTATTTAAACCACACCCGATGGATGAATCTTGCTTTGTGTTATTCTGCATCCTCTGCAGCAGAACGCTCATCGTGTCTTCTGCATCTGATCCTGGGCCTAAGGAAAAAGGCTTACCATCCTGAATCCAGTCTTCAGCAACACCTATAAAGACAAGAAAGAACAGGTTAGCATTACGGTCTTCAGTGACAGCTCTTCACTTACCTGGTCCATCGGCTGTCACCAACGCCTCACGCTGCATTCCGGCATCTGAAAGACAAAGGCTTACCTACTCTTCGTGCGCTCCGGAGGTCTTCACACTGCATTCCGGCATCTGAAAGACAAAAGCTTACCAACTCTTCGCACGCTCCTGAGGCCTTCGGCGCTGCATCCGCATCTGAAGACAAAACAAGGTGCGTTTAAAGACATTGGGGAACTTTAACACTCACGTGCCATTACTCCTTTCCACATCTAACCCAGTGGGTATTCCGGCACCCTGCAGCCGCTCCGAACTTGTACCTGCAAAATAAAAAGACAGTTAGAGCGCATCGTGAAGCAGGCAACAAGCGCTTACTTACGTGCTTCAAGGCGCTTCTATTCATCACACGGGCTCCATCTTCAACTCACTTCAGCCCGTCATCCGCCATCGCCGGAACCCTGCAAAACAAGAAACATCATTACTAAAGACTTTAAAGACATTAGAATTACTCGAAACTTACCGTTCGTGCAGTAAACGACGGACAGCAGTCCTCTGAAGTCAAGAGGCCTGCTCCCCTTATCCAGTGAAGAAACTGGTTACAGCACCCTGCCCCGAGGCAGATGGAGAGCACGGCGTTCACTTACCTAAGGTGAGAGCGTTAACCTTTGGGGTTCTACAGGAGAAGAGAAAGGGAAGAAGAGAGAGACATTCAATAACCCAGTCCCTTAATCCCATATTTTCTATCTGCAGACATCTTACCCTTCAAGTCAGACATACAGTGCACAGAGGTCCAGCCCAAAGAGCCAGCCGTGTGTTACACATCACCTTTGCAGATACGGTATACGCCCAGTCAAGACCGGCGCCTCTACGGGAATCAGGTGAGCGTTACATTCCAGGAGTCATCAATAGGAGTGATGGCATACTTATGTTTGCCAAGACCCCATCTGAGCATCACTGTCACTTCAGAGCTGTCCTGGAGTGGCTAAAAGTCCAAGGACTCTCTCGGAATAAAAGCAAGTGCAAGTTCCACAAAGACAGACAGAAATTATTTGGCTTCATCTTTCAAAAATTAAGGGGTCTCAACGGCCCCACAAATGGTCAAATTATAAAAGCTGTCCAGGCATTTCAGAATAAATCGGATTTCCAAAGCTTCCTATGGATGATAAACTACTGTTGCAGGTTCATCCCGAACCTCAGAACACCGACAGACCACCTCCAATGCCTAGCCAAATCATCAGAACCATGGGAGGGGGCGATCTCCAAGACTCTGCTTTCAAGAATACCTAGAATGTGCTTGGCAAAGACAGGAAAATGGCATATGTTGACCAGAAACTATTCAAACAGCCGGCTGTAGAGGCCAGCCCCCATGGGGTTGGTGCTCTGCTCAGCCAACACATGCCAACAGGTGAAGTAGTTCCAGTGGTCTTTGTGAGTAGGGTTCTAACATCTCCCTTAAACCGGTTCCTTGAAGATTGAATAAGAAGGGATCACTATGTTATGGGGATGTAGACATTTCCTTCCTCCTTTACGTTGAAGGTTCTAATTACCACAAGCCACCAATGCCCCTCTTTAATTGATTCTCACTACACACAATGCCGGGAAAAGGGAAATGGACACTTTAAATACTAGAATGCTGTCCCGACATCAGGTGTTCCTGTCGCGACAAAAACATCTGCTGACTTCCTTTCCCGACACTCACAAGAGGCCACATCCAAGGAGACGTAAGTGGCTGCTCGCCTGGAGCAGAACGTGAACATGGTCACATCCAGCAACATTCCCCAGGTACTTTCTCTGGAAGAGTTGAAAGCGGCCATGGACCTAGACAAATGCATTGGTGCAATCACAGACACCTTTGCCACTGCACGCTGGAATGGGTTCATAGAAAGCCAATAACATTGTACTGAATTAGCACTGAGTGCCTCAAAAGTCTTTTTCTCAGAAAAGACAAACTAGTTTCTCTGAGCGAAGGTCTACGATTGTGAGACTCACGGATTATGATCCCGGCATCTCTGATGGACAGAGTTAACACTGGACAGATTATCGTCCCATTACATTGCCCTTTTTTGCTCAAATTTAGATGGAACAGCCCATCTCCAACTACAAACCGACTTGGAATCGCACCAACTCTTGGATGATCGCCAATCTAGCTTTCGTCCGGGTAGAGGCTATGAAATGGTTCTCCTTGATATTAAAGATTATGGTCATGTAGGATAGGTGATGCTTATCAATCTCCCTGCATCTTTTCATACTCTACTCTGCCAGCAGTTTCGTGATGTGGCTCTGGCATCCGGCACTTCAGTATATTGGCTGTGCAGAGGTGTGCAGTCTCGCTGTGTCTATGGAGAACCAGCCTGCTGTCCTTCGCTATTGTTGCCCTGAACGTCCTGTGGGAGGAGCTTCTCTTCAAAATCCTCCGACCACCGGGGCGCAGAGTCACAGGCGGTATCGGTGGAGAGGCGGTGTCCCTCACTTTTGATCGGTTTATGTGAGCCCTTAAGAATAAAACTGGTAATCTCTTCATTGTAATGATACAGTTCAGCATTTCACTGCTTGGTGACTATAAGCTCTGGTACAGGCACAGATTGTGGTTGCAGGGCTGACTTATTTTGTGAGGCATGCTTGAACATTTTAGCTTGCCTTTGAAGTGGTCCGGTTGAAGTATCTAGACTTTCTCTTTACACAGTGACTACGGGGCTGGGTGCTTTGAGCCGTGCCTGTTTATATATTAAGACATTGAGATACCGAGAAGCCTGGTGTAAACAAGCAAGGTTTGGGGAGTGCTTTCCTGTGTTTGTGATTGTTTGGTCACTATCATTCTGTACGCGGCTGCATCGGACTGATAAGAAAGAGAAGTTTGTATGGTGGCCACCCTGAGAAGTAAGGGGCTGGAAACCAATACAACCCCCCCACTTCAAAATTAATTAAGATGCTGAGAGCGTCTACTTCAAAGGCACTAGTGGCACCTATACCTGTGGATACACAGGGGGAGGATACACAGTGTGCTATTAACCGACTGTTCTACGGTGGGAAAATATACGCCTGTGAAGGCTTGGAACAACCCCCTCCCCCCAGCAAAATATAAGATGTTTATGTCGCAGACTGTGCCTCTATCGGAAGGGTCTAATGATACTGCTTGTACTGATTCTGCCCCACAGCAAGGGGGGATACTTTGTTGATTATGCTGGCAAATTAGACCAGGTGCTCTTACGAATTGAGGAAAACATTTAAGCCATTGTTCCTGTGGAAAACGGGCAGGAGGTGGACTTGGTTTCTGATGTCTCCATGCTTGCTCCAGTTTTTTCCCACGCGTTGGGAAAACGAGTTAGACTTTCCTTGGACTTTAAATCAAACCAATGGGTAATATCAGAGTCTCCAGCCCACATTGAGGCCTTAAGAGAGATTATGCTTCACCGACCTGACCCTCAGTCTACTAAGATCTATGATGACCCATGTGCCTTTGAGACAAACAATGCTGGCAATGTGGACATGGTAGAGAACAGGCAGGTGACTGTCCCTCTGGAAAAGCTTTTCACTGGGGAATTAGTTTGCTCAGTTCCAAAGCCTTGTATTGGTTCACCCTTGCAAGCCCCTATACCGCCTGAGCGGCACAGGACATGATAGTGGTGGATGAGTTTTCCTTCAGTGTCTTGGCGCGGTTGTTAGATACTATGGATGGAGGCTATGAAACTCTTAATGTTGACTTACGTGAGGTTAGGTCAATTTTGAAGGAGTTAACTGGGAAGGTGATTTCTTTGGAGGAATTCATTACTGCTTCAATTTTAAATGAAAGGCCAGTGGAAAAAATGGTTGAGAACCACCCCTTTTTGCAAGTATCGGGGGTTTAAACCCTTTTCAGGAAATGGGTTTGGGGGTGCGAGAGGGGCAAGAGGGGCCAAAACAAATGCATAGAATCATGGATGGCTGAAAACTGGTTGGGACTTAACAATGCAAACAGAAATGTTGCTAGTTGCCTCTTCATCTGGACTTTCAAAGTCTCAGGTAACCTATCCAGATGTTATACTAGGTGGCTATACCATTCAGGTACAGACTAAGGTCAAATCTTTAAGCATGACCTGTGACTCTATGCTATCTAGGCGACCTTAAAATAAATCTAACATTAGAGAATACTAAGTGGTATCTGATGTTAGTCAGGCAGATTAGGCCTTTACTTTCTCAGGATCATTGCAACATGCTAGCATCTGCATTGGTCAGTTCTAGATTGGACTACTGCAACTCACCATATGCAGGGTCCCTACATTCGATCAACCAACTGCAGATTCTGCAGAACTCCTTGGCCAGGATAGTCACATGCTCTCCAATATATGCCCACATCACTCCTATTCTTCAGAAATTGCATTGGCGGCCCATTATGAGTAGAATATGTTTCCAATGTTTTAAACTGGCACATAAGGTTCTTTATGAGTCTTCCCCTCACAGTATTAAGCAAAAATACACATGGCAGCTGTCTATCTGTCCATTACGTGCACCCACCTCTAACTATATGTTCATTCCTCACCATCTCCCAGTAGACCTTCGAAAGACTGATAATCACCTATTATTTTCGCAAAAAGTCGAAAACTCTTCTATTCAAAGTGTAGAGCTCTCTTGCTCTCTTGCTTCCTTGTTTCTGCCTGTTCTTCCTTATTAGTAGTAGAGCATTGTGAAAACTTTTTGGTAGTGGAGCCTCATCCATAAAGAAATAGAGAGAGATGTACGTCTGGCCCATGAGGGTCACCAATGGGTATGCAAGATGAAAGCCCATCTGAGAGAAAAAGTCTGGTTTCCAGGACTGGAGCCAGCGGTGGAAACAATTGTTACAAGATGCATACCTTGCCAAGAGACCGGCATCACTTCACTGCCGGCCACTCTCAGATCCATGCACAGATGAGGAAAACCCTTAAGCATCTGCCAGATGTCAGACATACCCTTGTCACAGTGGGAGAGGTCGCACATTAACCAGATGTTGAAATCATCAGATCGACAGCTGCCAGATCAGTAATCCTGAAAGTGGAGAAGATATTTACCACCCATGGCCTATCATTGACCCTCAAATCTGACAGCAGCCCCCCCACCTTCCAAGGGACTAAATGCAAGCAGTGTCTGGGTGACTTGGGCATCCAGCATTACCAGAGAATAGCCCCATGCTGGCCACAAGCAAATAGAGACGCAGAGCACTGCATGTGCACCATCAATAAGACACTGTTTAACGGCATAGTGCCAAGAAGACCCTAAAAGGCAGCATTTTGATTCCTATGTATGGGCTGTAAGGGTGAAGAAGTAAAGCTTGGACACAGAAATGACATGTTTTGAGTCATAAACATTTATTCAACATAAAAAGAAGTTTGGTAAAATGCCCTTATGTCCCTAAAGCTAAGCGGGGGAAAACGTCAGGATGTCAAACAAATAGTCACTGTCATGTCCAAAAACCCTACCCCAGACTCTAAAACTCTTAACCTGAATCTAATGTGCAAGGATATTATCTCCACTAATGATATAGTGTAAATGTTCTTTGCCAAAAAAAAGTTCCAAACCTCCCTGATGGTTTTAATAAATAAGCAAATGTTCTCTAGATAAGAAGCAAAGTTGCAATGTCCAGGGAATGACTCCTTTCTCCTGGATTTCATCTTCTTCCACTTAACTAACTAGGGGGCTGTCTCCTTATTATGGGGTATTCTTGAAAGTTCACAGCAGCACAACCAAACGCTCCATATGCCAAGCGAAGTACTTCCCCGTTCCTGGCTTCTTTTAGACTTCTCCAGAGTCCAAAACAATATTCTGTTAGCCAAGGGAGTTGTCTTCCTTTCCCTGGCCCCTTTGAAGCTTTCACAATAATCAGTGGTCGAAGTGTACAAAAGGAAGTAGTGGAACTATGTTCCCTGCTGGCCTGCACCCGCTCCCCACCAACCCCATCACCACACCCCCTCCCACACACAATACAAACCCCCAAACACATACACCTGCTGTTTAAGTTAACGTTGAGTGCTTTGCAGTGAAAGTGCAAGTTTCAACTTCTTCCTACACTTTTATTTTAAAACGAAACCATTCCGGAACGGTTTCTTTTTAATATAAAAGTATAGGAACCGTAAAACTTCATTAAAAAAAGTAGAGGAGCACCGCTCCCAACCGCTCCCGCCCTCTTCGACCACTGACAATAATGTACCACAAAACTCTTTATCTTGCTGGGTCCCAGACCCTGTATTCTCTCAGATAAAGTTCACCTTAACCTTTGGCTCTCATAAGTGTGTGTGTCTGAGACTCGCCATGCAGTAGTGTGCCGGCTTGGTTTACTCTCCTGCCAAGCATATAAATCTTCTATCTTTATCTCGACTTAATCTCTGGCTCTTATATGGGTGCGGGTCCCAGACTCACAGTTCTGAATCGTGACAGCTTGGCTTACTCTCCTGCCAAGCGTAGGATTTTATCTCTCTTGTGTTTGCAGTCCGAGACCCTTTTATTCTCTTGCTTTCATATGGGTGCAGGTCCCAGACTCGCAGTTCTAAATTGTGATAGCTTGGTTTACTCTCCTGCCAAGCACAGGATTCTGTCTATTTTACTCTTGGGGTCCCGGGCCATTCTATTCTGCTATCCTGTGATAGGGGTGCAAGCCCCAGACTTGCAGTATCTTCTCAGAGTCCCAGACCCAATTATTCAGCTCTCTGTACTCACTCCCCAGTTTCCCTCTAACCCTGCCCACGTACCTTTGTGCTTGGTTCACGTCTTCCGAGCAGCGGGATGTCTGTGCAAGGCTCTGCAGTGTTAGGTTGTTTTGTTGGTCTCGGCTTCCCAGTTCTCTTCGCTTCTCCCAGAGTGCTTTTTCTTCAGCTGGTGGCTCACAAGGTCCTGGAAAGCCCACAGGGATGTTTGGGCTATGACACGAGTAGTCCTTATGTCCTGGACTACGCTCTGTCCTAATGCCTTTCCGTGCACAGAATTCGGCTCTCCCGTTTTGCAGCCGGTGCTACAGAATCGCTGACAAAACTTCTCAGGAGAGGGGATCTCCCTCACCTGGTTTCCTTTGTCTATTTTGAATGAGTTTGTCCCTATCAGGTTCAGCAGGAAACTAGACGGCTCAGCACAGTTCTCGGGATCAATCCTCAACTCCTAGCCATCTTCTTCATCCTAGTACTTGTATTACAAATAAATGGAAGGCCAGTTGGATTCTCCTATGAGTTAATTGTTCATTATTATCTTAGAATAAGGTTAGCTTGTTATACAACAGAAGATATTAGCGTTGTTTGTACCAAGGGAAGGAGGGTGTGGCTTTGGCAAAGAGCAAGGGGGTGACAAAGCAGAAATATACAATGTTCTCTGTGAATTGTTGACCCTAATCCTATAAAGGGATTCCTCTCCCATGTGATCCTCCCCCTGTGCACCACCTCCAGGGGGACTATTGTACTGTGGAAGCATTGCCTAGGCCCCATGGGAAAGGTCCGCTAGGGGAGAAGGGACGACATCCAGAGATTCGTCACAGGGCATGTCGGACAATGCCGCACTGAACCGCTGGTGTAGCTCCAGCCAGCCGCCTGCTCAGGCGAGCGCCGCACACTGCCATCACAGCGACCCAAAGGTAGACCCTTACACAGCTGGGCACCCTGCAATATGCCACACAGTGTGAAGAGTGCAATCAAACAGAAAGCTTAGGCTGAGGGACTAGGGAACCAGATCTAGGAATAGGGGACACTGTCCAAGTAAAGAACTCACAGCCGCATGGGAAATGTAACCTACCATCTGGCCATCAGCCACCTGTAGTCACCGTCAAGGCGGAAAGCTTGGTAACTGCTTGCAGGTTTGGTGTCCATCACAATAAATTAATTGCTTTTCAAACCCCTAGGGAAAGTGAGGGGCACCAGTAGGATGGCAAGGGAGAGATCCCATGAGGAGGAAGAGGTATCTGAGGAGGAAAGAGGAGAATCTGTGACAGAGGAAGTGACAAGCAATGGACACCTGAAAGAGTAGCCACATGTACAGATGGAGGACACCATGGCAAGGGACCCAGAAGAGCCCATTGAACGCTGGTACCCCAAAGGAAGACACATCAGACTCCCAGGCAAGTTGAAGGGGGTAAGGACACCAAATGAAATTTATCCATGGTGGTGAGGAATGTGGTGGTGCTTAGTAAGCACAGAGGGTGCGCTGCACACACCTCCCATGTGCAGATGCCCAAGCACACACAGCATAACATGGTGACATGGGGAAAACACCTCCCCCAAAAGTTAAGCTGGCACAACCACTTACAGGGCTTACAGGGGAGCATAAACAGTGTCCCAGGTGTGCTATCTGAAGTCATCCAAGCTCTTGTCTACCTCTGCTGAAAGGAGGCACCAGGCTGATAAACAACTCTGGCATATCATAGTGGCACAGTGAGCACAGAAAGAGTGAGGGCCCACTTATCAGGCGCCAGGCATCACATGCTGATCTGGGGGTGGAAAATGTAGGATTTAACAAATAGATATGGGCACTACCACAAGAGTTAGCTGTCTTGAGTACAAGTAAACCTGTTTGGCTTAACAAGACTCTAGTTACTTTCCTGAGGGCACACTTGTTGCTCTGCAAATAGTCTCTCAAGATTCAAAGGAGTACTCCAGACAAAGCTCAACGAGCAGAACTGGGGCAGCACCAGTTACTGACATACATAGAGAAACAACCAGCAAAGTTTGAGATACATCTACAGAAAAGCAAAAACAAATTCTTCCAGGTCAAAACTAAGAACTCTCCTAGAAGAAGCTAACTATTTCTACTCACAAAAGAAGCAAAACAGATGTACATCACACACCGGGAAGCCCAGTCTCAGGCACAAAGCAAAATAAGTGCTGCAGGATGCAAAATTGAAGTTAACCTTGAGACTGTAGTACAGAAACTTTGTCTATGTCCAATGTTAGACAGTACACATTCCATGACTCAAATCTGCTATTGCAGGAAAGCGGAATCTTTATTCCAGACCCATTAAATCCACTGATCGTTGCAATGGCTCACATTGAGGCATGGTGTCCACCAAGAGATTGGTACGATAAAAGGTGTGGTTTCTTCAGATGGACAAACTAGTATAGGACAACCTTAAAACTGTCACACTTGACAGGCCTTAAGCCCTCAAAAGTACCGTAAACCACTTCACATGACACCATTGCCCGAAGCTGGTATGAAATTCGTATGTACTTATTGCAGTTGACAAGTACCCCTCCAGTGTAATAGACCTTGTACCAACTCCTGAGAGGCTATTAGAACACACTTCATGGAACAAAAGGCATATGTCCCGTAGAGTTGATGACTCATCAAGACATGTTTACCACAAGTAGTGACACGGACTGAATTGAATGAACAAAATAGGGCACTACGAAGCAAAGATGCTAGTGCTAAAGAAGGCATGAAACGATATGCTGATTCTATTGAAGAGCCAAAGAATCAGACATCAAAACGGGTGACGCCATCCTAGTCCGACAGCCGGTGACACAAAAACCCATGTCTCCATTAAACCTGGATGTCCTCATCGTCACTCAAACTCAGGATTCTCAGATTACACCAGCAAAGGAAGTTATGAAGAATTTGTAGTTTTTCAACAAAACACACACTACCCTGAGGCAACGGTAAGATAGTGATCAAGACAGAGGGTACTCTGGTGACAGTGAATACACCAACAGTGAAGTCATCAAGGAGAGGGATGACAATTTTGCAGTGGCTTAAGTGGCCTTCAAAATTGAGCCAAGGCCCTTAGGGCGTTGCCGTATTTAAGAGGCAACAATGACCTTACCTGAATGCTGCCTGTTAGGCCGTGCCCCCATAAGAGCCCCGGCTCGATTTTGCAAAAGGGTCAGGGACAGGGCCATGGCCTAACAGCCAGCAGTCTGGCCTGTGAAGTGTTGCCTCATGCAGCGCTGGCCCCTGCTGACCCCTGCCAGGTAACCCTTTCAATGGAGATGTGATCCCTGCATCTCTAATGAAAGGGGTGTCTGGCAAGGGGTCGGTGCGGCGACACAATGAAATGACAAGGCTTTTATTCTACAGCCTGAAGTTTTTGTGTGTAAGTGGCAGCTTCAGGATTTAGAAAAAAAAAAGCCTCACCTTTTCATTGTGTCACCACGCTGGTACCCTGCCAGACACCCCTTTCTTTAGAGATGCAGGGATCATCAGCGCCAAATCTCTAGTGAAAGGGGTGTCTGGCAGGGGGTCGGCCCAGCGACACAATGAAAAGGTGAGGCTTTTTTTCCTAAAGCCTGAAGCTCTTGATTACACGTGAGAGCTTCAGGGTTTACAAAAAAAGCATTGGCTTCCATGCGCTTGCTGGGCTGGGTTTACCAGGGGTGTGGCGACTCCCCTTGCGAGATCTCAGCACAGCGAGATCTCGCGAGGGTTCATGCGTGAAGCACGATGAAAGCGCAATTTGCACCAGAGACAGAGCAGAGGCACCAGAGCACAGCTGGCCTCGGCGCTCCTCCTGTTTTAGGGGAATCAGCCCTCCTAGAGTCTGCCATCCGCCGACCCCTTAAGCTCAGTTGAATTCCATGGCTGCAGACAGCCTCTTGGGATTTTCCAGTTTACAAGGGATACCAGCACCCCTTAACTTGTAATATGCAGTGAAGATAACTGCATGGGGCTGAGGAACAGTACTGTGAGTACTGGCCCCTTCCTTACCATGGACTCAAATACTCTTGTTTCTTCATATGTTACAGGTGTCAGAATAAACACCTTCTTTTACCACACAAGTGTCCTCTGATCATTCAACGCCACCACATAATTGGCGACAAGGAACAGGAAATACCCGCGCAGGAACCATGCACGGTGCCACACCGCCTCCCGCCTTTCTCCAGTCCCCCGGCACGCCAGCAATCCCATGGCAGCAATGGGAACGACTGTTTTCCACGTATCTGGAGGCATTAGGAGGTACTGGCTATTACCCGGCCAGAAAGTAGGCCATGCTACTTAACGCCATGGGGGTTGAAGGCTGTGCCCACCGCAAATGAAAATGCTGATGTCTTCAAAGAGGCAGTTCGCCGTATTGTCAAAAGATTCTCCAACAAAGAAAATGTGGTCCTCCACAAACTCAAGTTTTACCTGAGGAAACAGGAAGGTAATAAACCTGTCGGTGACTACATCATCGGGATGAGAGAACTAGCGGCATTGTGACTGAAATAACCTTGTTACTTCATATGTTTCAGGAGTCAGAATAAACACCTTCCTCTACCACACAAGTGTCCTGTGATCATTCAAGGTCACCACAAGGGGACTTTAGTGAGCCTCGGCAGGGCCCGTCTCAGACACAAATTTCGGAGCCAGCTGCTGCTCTGGCCCGGCTAGATCCAGCCACTTAAAGCCCTGCAGTTTTGGCATTACCATCTCACCTGAGCGACCTACGCAGACATGAAAATTACCCAGCTGATGGTTTGAAGAAATAAGGTAACCAGATTCTATACAAGACAGGGGGAGGTTGTAGTGTCCCATATGAAACTCAGACTCATCGTTATGTGAGGCAAAACTAAGTTGGGACAAGAAATAAGGTGTGGCAGGAGGGGAAGGGAGGAGTTAATGGAGGACAGGGATTATGCAGGATAAAATAGAGAGGATAAATCCACATCTACATACACTTCTTGTTTTTATTTATGTGACGATTCATTTAGAACTATAAATGCTTGCCATATGAGCTGAGTATAAAATTGAAGAGGTGACCTGGGAATTCTGTTCAAGAAGCAATGCGGTAAGTTACAAAATGGCAGCGTACAAGATTGCTTTTCATGCCATGTTCTCCCTATTATTGCAACCCATAGATGCCAGCTGTCATGTTGACACTTCAGTTCTGGGATACCAGGGAGGCTTGGATGGAAGTGATGCGGGGGGCGTGGTTAAGTTAGTACGTGCAGTTAGTTAAATAAAGATGGACGTTGCAGCAGGAACTCCCGGCTCTGTCTCTTTATTACCTCGCTACGACTTGCGCGCTAGAGGTCCATCTGTCCCTGGCAACAGTTCTGCACTGGGGACGAGGGGCTGCGCTTCCAGAGCGAGAACCCTGGGTGTGGCAGCAGCTAGGCGAGGACGCCAGTAGCCTGCCTGGGCTGTGACGGTGAACGAGGTGCCCCGCTCAGCAGAGGGAAGCCCCGGTACCGCAGAAGGAGTCAGGAGGGACCTGCCCGACCGCGGCTGCAGAGGCGGTGCCACGCCCCAAAGGGAAATTACAAATAAAGTAGTCAGGAAGGACCGTGCTGCAGCGGTGCAGGCAGTGGTCGAAGTGTACGAAAAGAAGTAGTGGAACTATGTTCCCTACTGGCCTGCACCACTCCCCACAAACCCAATTGACACACCCCCTCCCATGCACAATACAGACCCCAAAACACTTGTGCCTGATGTTTAAGGGAACATCCAGTGCAGTGCACTGAAAGTGCAAGTTTCAACGTCTTCCTACACCTTTATTTTAAAACGAAACCGTTCCGGAACAGTTTCTTTATAAAATAAAAGTATAGGAACGGTAAAACCTAATTAAAACAAGTAGAGGAGCACCGTTCCCGACCGCTCCCGCCCACTTCGACCACTGGGTGCAGGGAGGAAAGCAACGGTGAGTGAAAGATGTGATAAGGAGTCACATGATGGTGATCGTGCCCATTGGCGGCCCTCTACACACACGCTCACTCCCCTGGGGCCCTGCATAGTACAAAGAATCCATCACAGTGCTCGGACCTTACAGGCGGCCATGTGAACTGGAAAAGGGAGGCCACGTCTCTCGATAAAAGGCTGCCAAGAGGCAGGGAACAATGTCTGACCAGGATGGGCCCTAGGATGCGGCACAAGACATGCAGGTGCAAGGCCCAAACACTCCATAGGCACAGTGACTGTATAGATTACCAGACTCTCTAGTTGTACAAATGCCAGGGGCTTTCCATGTAACGGACACAGCAACATGGGGCCGAGGTGGGCCAGATGGATAAGGGACTTTGACTTATACATGGGGGCCACGGGGCCCATTGTTGAAGAGAGGCAGAAGTGCCTACTCAAACTGGTGGTAGGGCCCGCAACACGAGATATCATTGATGATATGCCCACCACGACCATCGACTCCATTCAAGATCTAAAAGGGGCAATATCAGCATATTTTACCCCACATACCAACATGGACTATGAGCGCCACCTATTCCATAGCACAAAACAAGTGAAGGGCGAGAACATGGACGCTGATGTCATGCGACTGAGAGTCAAAATGAAACACTGTGACTTTGCGAACTACTCCTACACAGAGGCCCTTCGTTCCCAAATCATTGCAGGGTGAGAGTCTCAAACATTCTGTTTGAAATTACTACAAAAAGCCTGCACTTTAAATGAAATACTGACACTCGCAAGGGTGTAAAGGGCAGTGGACTCGCAGGTAGAATGCTTCAATACCACAACACCCACAGAATCTGTGCACCGGCTACAACAATAGAGATGACAGAAAGAGTCTTTCTATTTCAAGTGCGGTTACGCGTATCCACATGAGGGTGCAAGTCCTGCGATTAGACAGAGATGTTCTGCATGCAGCGAGGAAGGACAATTCAAATCAGTGTGACGAATGACCAGAGACAGAGGGAGAGACAGGGGTAGGGAGTCGACCCCCAGATACAAACCGAGACATCTTCTCCCAGCACCACAGGCCATGGGTGCGACACCATATCCCCCGCCGAGACCCAAGCACCCTGAGCCAAAAGAGACAGAATCCAGAGAAGACAGGTACAGAAGAGAACGGAGAGACACAAGGAGGTACATCACACGAGCAAGGCCCGAGAGCAGGTCCAGACTTCACGTACGCTACCTAGTAGAACAGTCCCCGTCGGAATCCGACCTCAGGCCCTCAGGAAGCAAACAACGGAAGAAGAGTGACGTATACACCCTGAGCAGCACAGTGGCAACAGAGCACAGTCCAACACTGATCATGGGACTGAACGAAAGACCCACAGAATTCCTTATAGACACTGGTGCTACCATGAACGTGATCTGTGAACAGGTTTATAGGGAACTATCACAAGCCCCAAACTGAAATCAGAAGGTGAAATATACCCATATGGGGCTACCAAATCCCTGAAATGCCTGGGACAATTTGAGGGAGTGTGCCGATACAAGGGACAAGTGAAAAGAGTGCTCCTACACGTGCTGGCGACATCAGTTTTAAGACCGCCATAGACATGGGCCTAATACACATGCTCTGCAAGCACATGGTGCACGAATGTATAGATCCTGTGCACATGATAAAGGAGCTGTATACCAAACTGTTCAAAGGGATAGGAAAACTACGTAACAGGCAAATCAAGCTGCACATTGATGAGTAGGTTAGCCCAATTGCGCAACCCTATAGGGGCATATCAGTTAATATCCAAAGGAAGGTCGAGGATGAGCTTCACAAACTCATTGAACAAGACATCATAGAACCAGCCACGGGCCCCACTACGTGGGTCTTGCCAATCGTGCCAGTGCCAAAGAAAGGATCAGATGTCATCAGATTCTGCGTCGATATGAGAAGGCCCAATCAAGCCATTTGGAGGGAGAGGCACATGGCACCACGTATCACCAATATGATACACTTATTAAATGGAGCCAAGGTTTTCTCCAACCTGGACTTGCAAAAGGGTTACCACCAACTGGTATTGAGTCCCGAGAGCAGGAACATCACGACTTTCGTTACACACCTGGGACTATACAGGTACAAAAGGTTGAGCTTTTGGTATCTTCTGCCGCAGAGATATTCCAGGCAGAGACCCATAATGTGATCAAACACATTCCAAACCGTATAAACTACAGCAATTAAATTTTGGTGTTCGGGATGGACGTGGGTAAACACGATGAGACACTAGCCAGGGTGTGTATGGCACTAGAAGCCGCCAACCTTACCTGCCCTCAATCAGCAAAAATGCAAGTTCAGGAAGGGCACCTTAAAGTTCTTCGGCCACGTATTTTCTGAAAATGGCATGACACCAGACCTTGATAAAGTCACTGCACTCAACGAGACGCCACAACCGACCAATGTCTTGAAACTGAGGTCCTTCCTGGGCCTCACCAGTTACTGCACAAGGTAAATAAAATACTTTGCCATGGTCAGTGAGCTCCTCAGGGCACTGACCAAGCAGAACGTGGCATTCAAATGGTCGGAGAACTGCCCATGTGCCTTCACAACCTCTGCAAAAGAGTGGCTTGAGCCGAAAATATGTCCTACTATGACTCAGACTGCAAAACGGAGCTAACGGTGGACGGAAGTCCAGTGGGGCTGGTTGCTATTCTGGCTCAAATTGACCCTGCTGATCCGACACAAACCCACATAGTTGCATATGCGAGCAGAAGCCTCTCAGCCATAGAACAGGCCTATTCTCAGGCTGAGAAAGAAAGTCTTGCAGTAGTGTGCGCTTGTGAACATTTTCACCACTTTCTTTATGGCAAGCCATTCAAGGTAGTGACTGACCACCAGGCTCTCTTATTCCTCTACGGCAACCCGCAGGCCAAAATGCCACCCCACATTGCGAGGTGTGGGCTCAGGCTACAGGACTACGCTTTTGAGATAGTGCACAGACCAGGTAAAGAGGAGAATCCTGCAAACTTCTTGTCCTGACATCCCAGGAGTGGCTGTGCTCCCGAACTGTCATTGGTAGACCGGTACCTCCGGTACCTGATGCAGCAGGCAATACCCAAAGGCATTGAGCCAGCACACGTGGCCCAAGAGACAGAAGCAGACCAGGTGTGCCAGATAGTGTGCAAAGGGCTTAGATCATATCAATGGAGGAGAGCAAAAGAAAGAGGTTGTCTTGTATCAGAGGAGGTATGGCATGAAGTGGACAGACTGTTGCAAGTGAAGGAGGAGTTAGCTCTCTCCGAGGACAACCTGCTGTTGAAGGGTCACAAGATGGTGATCCCAACCTCGTTGAAATGGAAGGTGATAGAGTTGGCCATTGAGGGACATCGACGAGTGGTCTCCATGAAGCGCATGCTGCGCCAAAACATGTGGTTTCCGCAAGTAGACACAATGGTGGGAGAATTCCTGCAGCAGTGTCCCACGTGCTGCCTCCTCACGGCCAACCGGCATCCAGAACCATTCCGAATGTCTGAATTACCAGAGAGCATATGGGAGGCCGTAGCCGCTGATTTCTTTGGACCCATTGAAGGGAGGAGATACGTGTTAGCCATCATGGATGAGTACACCTTATACCCGGAAGCCCCAATTGTATCCTCAACAGCGGCTCGCCACGCCATCCCTGTAATGGACCGCATATTCACAGCCTATGGCATCCCTATGAAAGTAAAGACAGACAATGGATCCCCATTCAGTGGGCAGGACTTTGCGAGATTCAGCGAATACATGGATTTCCACCATTACAAGGTCACGCCACTCTGGCCGCAGGCCAATGGCATGATTGAATGTTTTATGGCCAACCGTAAGAGGGCCCTGTAAGTGGTGTGGCTCATGGGGCAACGTTACAAACAGGTGCTCCATCAGCTACTAAGGGACTACAGGAGCACAACACATAGCTCCACAGGAAAGAGTCTGGCTGAAGTGATGTTTGGCAGAGACACCAGAACCAGGCTATCGCAAGCTAACCCTCAGGAGGATAAACAACCACAGGATGATGAACTGTGGGAACGAGATCGAGCCACTAATAGTCGCATGAAAGAGTACGCTGACATGCGCAGGAGAGCTCGAGAACCGCTCTTGGAGGTGGGGGATGTAGTAGCTGTAAAACAACCACAGACACATAAGCACACGGCAGCCTACCACGAGGAACCCCTAATCATCACGGAAAATTAAGGTTCCATTATCATGGCCCAAAGGGACAAAGAACAGACCACCGCCAACTCCACACACTTCAAGAAGATTCCCCTAGCGGGCTCCAGGTGACTAAGTGGAAGACTTGAAATACCTGATGAATTCTTATCTGATGAATCCTATCAAGGGGATCAGGAAGAATTAGATGCTTTGAGGATCTAGATGAAAGACCAGAGGCCAGGTGTGCAGGGGACTACTCCAGCTCCAGACCACAGAGAGCATAAAATGAGCCTCAACGCTTCATTGAGGAGATGGGCTAGTGGACCAAGTCCATGATCGTATATATCACCCCGTTGGGTAACAGTTAAAATTGGGGTTTGGGGGGTGGATATCATGTTGACACTTCCGTTCCAGAGTACCAGGGAGGCGGGAGGCTGGGAGGGAAGTGACGCGGGAGTGTAGGGTTAAGTTAGTACATGCAGTTAGTTAAATAAAGATGGACGTTGCAGCATGAGTTCCCGGGCTCTATCTCTTTATCACCACGCCGTGACCTGCACGCTAGAGAGCCATCTGTCCCCAGCAACAGCTCTACACCAGCTGCCTGGCTGCAATACATTGAGGTCACCATCAGATAGTCCTGGATTTAAAGCCAATAGTGCACTGCATGCTGAGATTTGGTAGGTCCAGACTCATAGTTAGAATTGAAATTTATAGTCCTGGGAACCCAAAGTACTGTGCGCTAAAATGTCAGGACTGGCTTAAGGTGATTTTTATGACATGGTGCTTTTTGGAATCTATGGTAAGATTTTAAACAATTGAAACCTGGTTTTCAATGTGTTTGTCAATTATTTTAATTATGATTATTTTAGTTTTTTATATTTCACTTACTGTTTCTAATATATTAAAAAATTGAGTGCTAATATTGATGTCCTGTTCTATAGACCAGCACTGACTCAGCAGATCTTTCCTGAAATGGGCAGAAGGAGAGACAGTGGGCAAGCGGTGGTGGAAGGATGGCGGTTATAGGCAAGGCAAGCAGCTGGTGCTGAGTGGCAGTACCCAAAGCGAGGCCGGAGGAGAGACCTTGAGGTCTGGGTAGATTAGGAAACAGCACAAATACATCCAGCACCGGCCTCCTCTCGTAACCTGGGATTAAAGTCCCACTAGTGTTCAGAATATAATGCATGCACCTCCGTGGGTGGGTCTCTGCATTATTAATATTATGCCAGCAAGGGAGCCCGGCCTGCTGGCCCTAGATAACAGAGCTAGAAGACTGTCGCCAAGTGCCTGTGAACACGATTCATGACGGGATAGTAGAGTTGGACTGGCCTACAGGGTAATGCGTAGGCCAGGACTTTGGAAAAGCCTGTTGGGATTGGTCAATTGGATTCGTAGACAGGGCTAGGGTGGCAAATTGTGAATTCACTCTCCGGGTGCATTTGTCCACAAGGAGAGGTTATGTTACATCTGCTACTGGACTCTGTGTGCTTGCTTTCTAAATTAGGGCTCCTGTAGGGGGACCTATTCTGCCCAGGAAGGCTACTTATAAATAGGGATACAATTGAACAGGTCAAAAGAAGGAACACCTTCACACTCTCCTGTGTACCCTGGTGTCTAAAATAAATAAACACAGACACTCAAGTAATGGTATTTTACTTAAAAGATTGTTTGGACCGTATTATACATCGTGAATGGGATTGATTGATGTGTCAACATTTCTTTTCACCAAACATTACTTTCTATACCACACATATAGACCATGAAAGCAGACAGCAGTGATGCCGGTGAATGCTTGTGCGACAGAACTGAGGACAATTCAGTAATCGTCACAACATAGTAAACAGCATAATAACAAGTACAAAACAAAACGAAAAAAACATAGTATTCTTGACACAAACAGTGATGTTACACTGTAGGTAAGAGGTGCGTCTACACCAAGGTGTTTCTGCCATCTCAGGGGGCTAGATGGGCCTCGTGTCTACTACGGCATTCATCAGGACGTGGTCTGTGTGGGGGTGCTGGGTGGAAGAAATTCCACCAGGTATTTGTGTGTGGGGCCGTCAGTCGGGGCTCCTCACGTGCAGGGCTGGGATCCGCGAGGATTTCGTGTGATGCACAGTCCTGGCGGCAAAGCACGAGCGATGCTCCGTGCAGGCTGTGTTCTGCAGGGGTCTGCAAGGACTGCTGAGTCACTCCAGGACAGAAAGAAAGCGAAAGACGCGGCGTAATGTCCATCGCTCGCGCTTTGCCACCAGGACTGGGCATCACACGAAATCCTCGCGGATCCCAGTCCTGCACGTGAGGAGCCCCGACTGACGGCCCCACACACGAATACCTGGTGGAATTTCTTCCACCCAGCACCCCCACACAGACCACGTCCTGATGAATGCCGTAGTAGACACGAGGCCCATCTAGCCCCCTGAGACGGCAGAAACACCTTGGTGTAGACGCACCTCTTACCTACAGTGTAACATCACTGTTTGTGTCATCAATACTATGTTTTTTTCGTTTTGTTTTGTACTTGTTATTATGCTGTTTACTATGTTGTGACGATTACTGAATTGTCCTCGGTTCTGTCGCACAAGCATTCACCGTCATCACTGGTGTCTGCTTTCATGGTCTATATGTGTGGTATAGAAAGTAATGTTTGGTGAAAAGAAATGTTGACACATCAATCAATCCCATTCACGATGTATAATACATTCCAAACAATCTTTTAAGTAAAATACCATTACTTGAGTGTCTGTGTTTATTTATTTTAGACAACAGGGTACACAGGAGAGTGTGAAGGTGTTCCTTCTTTTGCTCTGTGTGCTTGCTACAAGGCCCTAGCAGCAAAGTTGCATGCTCCTCCACACACGTACCATGTGCATCTTGTCTAAAGTGACCAGATAAAAAAAAATATAATGTGACAGCCCATATACATAGAATTAGGACTAAAGTAAATGCAAATAAAACGGTAGTCCTACTTCTATGTCGCTGGACTGTTGCGGGTGTGTGGAGGGCGTGTGCTCACAGGCACAGGTCTCTCATTGGAGGAGAGCGGCCGGGGAGGGGAAAGTGGAGGACATGGGGGCGTGAAAAGCATTCACGCCCCTATTCACGCGCAGGAAGAGTTGCGGCTGGCCCAATTTCGGAATTGGGTCCCGGCAAAAACTGGGACTGTAGCCACCCACCCATCCAATCCCGGGACGGGTTTATAAAATGAAAAAACTCCCCGGACCCCAGGATGGAGGACGATTTCTTAGGACTGTCCCAGGAAAACCGGGACGTCTGGTCACCCTTCTTGTCTCATTGACCTCTCATACCAACCCTGTTCGATTTGTCCCACCTCACACACCAACTGAGCAGCTTGACTGAGTACTAACCCCTGGCCTCCTTTGCAGTATATCAACCCCCAGCAAAGCTTACTGACGTTTTCATGTACATTACAATATATTCCATCCATCCGTCCGTCCGTCCATCCATCCATCCATCCATCCATCCATCCATCCATCCATCCATCCATCCATCCATCCATCCATCCATCCATCCATCCATCCATCCATCCATCCATCCATCCATCCATCCATCCATCCATCCCATCCATCCATCCATCCATCCATCCATCCATCCATCCATCCATCCATCCATCCATCCATCCATCCATCCATCCAGTCATATGCATTCACACAATGACACCCATCATCCAGTTAAACAATCCTTCTCATCAACCCATCTGTCCACATAATCAAACTCCTCCATCCAACTTTCTATCCATCCATAAACAATCACGTACACATATAAAAAAGCCAGTCCTGTTGGATATGCCAATGTTTGTTAAATCTGTGATGCCACATGTACCTGTATGTGTGTCCATTTTGGCAAAGTATGTGCAATTGGTGCCATTCCATCTGTTAATAAAAACAGCAATTTCGTTAGTGTATTCTTCTAATGCACTTAAAATGACTGTATTCCTGCACCCTCATCACTAAATAGATGGCAGCAATGTGCTTGGCAGGCACATGCTTTGTATAAATGAAGACTATAGCATGTTTAGAGGACTGTGAATAGTTTCTGACCACTGGCATTGTTGCAGTTTGTGATGACCTGGAATGAGGAGCCTGACCAAGCGAAGGCGTATTTGTGGCTACAAACATTTACTTAAAACAAACTGCAATCCGATCCATCCCTAGGACTAGAGGTGGTTTCCCTACCTCAACAAAACGAAAAATTGGGCCAGTCAGGAAGTCCGTTGTGTCCAAAGAAAAGTAGCTGTCCTAGTCAATACTCCTATTCTATCCCTGTCACTTTAACATACATTACTAAGATAACGAAAGAGTTCTAATCACCATCCAGGAGAATGATTCCCTTCTCCTGGGTGGAAGTTTCTCCGAGTTCAGGTTTCCCAAAATGTTCATAACTATCCCAATTCTAGGAGAATGACACCCTTCTAGTTTTCATTCAGCTTTAGCAGTTTTTCCTAGAGTTATTTTACCTTTACTCTTTCCATCAATTATTTAAGCTCTCTCCAGGAGTTTTGTATAATCTTCACTTGAACACTGTCCTTCAACTTGTCCCGACTGAGACTCCCCAAGCTGCCCTTGACTTTTCAATGTTATACTAATGTTCTTTGAATTGCCCCCACCAGGACGAGGAGGAGACTCCCCAAGTCCTCATTGACTCTTCAATCCCCCAGTTTTATGAAACTTGTCAGATGCGGGTTGCCCACCTAGTGTAGTAGACAAATTCTTCCTCCTGATGTACCCGTCTGGTTCTAGAAAACGACAACCAGAACAGTCAATCAGTGGAAAGAAAGGATACTGTATGAGACCCAGGTACTGCAGACGTGGCAGAAGGTGACACAGTGCCGCAGGAGGAGACACTGGTAACACAGGACGAGATGCAGTTTGTGTAGAAAAGGCACTGGACGTGCAAGTGAAGTGAGTGGTTAACACAATGCGTAATATAGCAGGGTAAAACCACACTCTTAGGTGACACCCACTGACCTTATTCCAAAGATCAAGAAGCAATCAGAAGATGTAGGGTAGTATATGGAGGCTCATGCGGTCTTCTCTCAAAGAGAAAACTCAAGACTATCAGTACTGGCCCCCAATAGCACAACGATCACCACAATCAATCCCACTAGAAAGCTTACTATACTAATGTCCTCTTTCCTTCGAATGGGTAGGTCCCGGCATGATGAAGCAGGAAGACAGAATCCAATTGAGGAATAGGAAAGTCCAGAACCCTATCCCGATAGTACGAGGACGCCTTAGTACACTGTAGCAGTCTCTAGTCAGTGTACTGAGCAAGACAAGGTTCAAAATCCAAAATCCAAAATGCTTGCGCACAGTTCCAATCAGAAGTCCATAAACAATCCGGGTCGGCAACAGAGAGAGCAAGGAGGGAACAAAAACAGCAGGCAAACGGTGTCAGGAGCAAGCCGAGGTCAGGAGCAGCAGCAAAGTACAAGGGGCGTAGGCAAAGAAGGTCCGGTAGCAATCCAAGGTCGGTAAATGAGTCGAGCGAAGGAAACAGAAGGAGGCGGGCCAGATCAATTCCAAGTAGCAGTCCGGGTCGAAGTAGCAAAACAAACCAAATACACAGAGGGACGGAGAAAGGAAGGGTTCCAAGAACAGGGATACAGGATATGAGTTGTAAACAGAGTACGAAGACTTTAGCAGCGCCACCAATTTGCAATCAGAAGCACCGGAAACAGTGTGGGAGGAGCTTAAGAACACAATGTCACATGACAACGCTGCACGTTGTACGCCATGGCGGTAGGCCCAGGAAGAGTATGCAGGATGCCAGCATTGCCATGCCAACTTCCAGGCACCTGGCTGCTATGCACACTCGATTTGGCGCAAATTTTACACCCAAACATGACAGCATCCTCTCTCAAAGGAGCCCTCACCCTCCGAGTGGACCAGAAGTGAGACAAAAGAACAGGGGCATGGATATTCCCTGCAGGTTCCCAGGTACGATCCTCAGGACCACAGCCCTTCCAATCGACCAAGTAGAGACGCCTGCCCCCCCAGACTTTGGTATTCAAGATCGCGCCCACCTCGTACTCATCGGAACCCTGCACCTTAACAGGCAGAGGACGTGAAGGTAATCTGGCAAACGGATAACAGGGTTTCACTAGTGATACATGGAACACTGGATGTACCTTCCATTTGGAAGGAAGGTCTAAGCGGATAGCAACAGGATTTATGACCTGCAGTACTTTGTATGGACCCATGAACTGAGGAAGTAAGGTCTGCGGACCAGGTAGGCGTAGATTCCTTGCAGATAGCCAAACCTTCATGCCTGGACTGTAACCAGGAGCTGGCGAGCGGTACGCATCTGCACAAGACTTGGTTCATTTCTGGGCAAGTAACAGATGTTTTTTAACGATGTCATGGGTGTCCGACAAGTCCCTGAGACAATAAAGAGCAGCAGGGTTGTGCAAAGGCAGATCAGAACCTAAAGGCAAGGAACGAAAATGTTGACCATAGAGAGAAAAAAATGGAGACAAACGAGTCGCAGTGTGAAGGGAGTTGTTGTAAATGAACTCCGCCATGGTTAAAACAGAAACCCATGTGTCCTGACGTTGGAAAGTAAGACAACGTAAGTACTGCTGCATAGTGGCATTCAAACGTTCGGTTTGGCCATCTGTTTGGGGATAGTATGCACTGGAGTATCTTCCATCTACACCCAGGGTTGTGGTCAATGCCCTCCAAAAGTGAGAGGTGAACTGAGGTCCACGATCAGTGACAATAGTAGAAGGTAGACCAAATGACTTGAACACATTTTTTAAGAAGAGATCTGCCAGCACAGGAGCGGTAGGAATACAACGACAAGGCACAAACAGGGCTATTTTAGTAAAATAGTCTATAACGACCCAGATAGTATCGTACCCATCAACCAAAGGAAGCTCAAAAACGAAATCCATAGAAATCATTTTCCAAGGGCTATCTGATATAGGCATGGGTGGTAGCAAACCCAAAGGCTTGCCAAGGGGATGCTTACATTGAGCACACACGGCACAAGTGGCAACGTATTCCTTAACGTCATGGTCCATGGAGGGCCACCAGCACCACCGTTTCAGAAGGTCTATAGTTTTCCAGATACCCGGATGCGCAGCTAAAGAAGAATCATGTGTCACGACCCTCGCCCAAAACCCCATCTGGCAAACCCATTGGCCAGGTGGAGTCAGGACTCGGGTCTCTAGAGCCTGGCATCCTCTTCAAAAGCCCTCATGGGGCCAGTCCTGGCGCCTATGGCACCAGGCTCATACACCATGAAAAACAATGTGCTTGGGAACTACTTTATTGTATTGTCAGCCAACATTGAGGCATCCACATAGCTTGGTTCTTAAGAACCAAGCTATGCGGTCTAGTGTTTTGGGTGTGGTAGCCTAGGGACTACTTTACATGGACTATTTTGTTGGGGCTATTTAAACCACACCCGAGCAAGACAACACGCTTCGCGTTACTTTGCAGCTTGCAACGTGACGGTCACCGTGTCCAGCTATTCCCTCGAACCTCGGAGAAGCAGAACCTGCAAGGAGACAAAAGGAACATCATTAGCAGTAGCATCTTACCTGCAGTCTTCATCTTTAAACACTCGCAGATACTGAGAACAGCTTCCTCGAATCTGCACGCCTCCTGGACAGAACGACCTGAAAGAGGAAGATAGAGGCAACATTAAAGAAAGCAGTAGAGACATTTACAAATTACGAACTGCTCAAAAGGCTTACCTGGCTGGTCGGCTCTCGGCTGGCACCACTCCGGACATTCCACTCGCGCTGAAGAACACTGCGACCTACAAGGAAGGAAAACACATGTTAGCAAAGGCAAGACTTTGCAGCGCTGCGCATAGCGCTTACTTACCGCATCATAGCACTCTTAATGCGCCATCATTTACCAGCGGGGCTCAACCAAGCCAGTTCACCGTGCTGAAGCTCTGCATACCTAAGGGAGAAAAAAGAGACATTTTAAATAAAGAAAGGCATGCAGGATAGCAACAAAACTAAAGAACAGCAATAAGATCTACCTGAACAATATCAAACGGGCCGGCGTCAGTGAAGTAACTGGACCGCACTCGCCCATGAAAGACAACGCGCCCCTGCAAAGAAGGCAGGATGGAGAGCACGCCTAAATCTACCACAAGGCAGAACCTTCCCCGCAGACCACATCAGGGCAAAGCTGAGAAGCATACCAGCGAGTAACCCGGGTGGGTGGCGTCCCTGTGGATACCAGGTGAGCGTAACAGAACGCGAAGCCTACCATAACAAATCCACCTGGGCGCCATGGAGACATCAGAAATGGACCAATTGGCCCAACTACTAGGAGAGCTTCGTGCTGAGGTTCATTCTGCCCGACAAGAGACTAATGCCCTCCGGAGAGACCTAATAGTGACCAAAGAACGCACTGAAGAGATTAGCAGGCAATACTTGCAATCACAGGCAGAACAGACGCCTCTACCTGGAAGCAAACCAACGATACAAAATCCCACCATACCACCCACTCCGGTACAGATCACGTTACCTGGAACAGTGCCCCTGGCACCACCAGAAAGGTTCTCAGGCGACCCACAGTAGTATGCGGCATTCATCAATCAGTGCCGCCTTCATTTTCTTTGTAGGCCTGGAGCATTTCCAAACGACCAAGCTCGGGTAGCTTTTGTCTTATAATACCTGAGTGGTAGTGCAGCAGATTGGTCGATGCCGTTGGTAACCCATGACGATCCTCTATTACATGACTTTGGGGGGTTCCAGAGAGAAATGGAAAAACTTTTTGCTCGCCATGCCCAGGAACAAGCAGTAGACAATGAACTCTTGTCCCTCCGACAGGGGAATCAGGACTTGTTAACGTACATTGCTACCTTCAACAGACTGGTTGCCGAAGCTAGGTGGCCAGAAAACAAAAGAACCACGTTATTCCATTGAGACTTACGAGGCAAATTAAAGGACGTCTTAGCCCAGGTGGTTGATCCACCCAGAGACTGTGCAGAATTCATAAATCTGGTTGTGCAGCTAGACCACCGTTTGCAGGACCGAAAGGCAGACCGGTCTAAGACGGACCCTCAGACCGTGTATGTTCGACCAAGGGAAAACACACCCCGTGTACCTGAAAATGCTGTAGAACCCATGCAGATTGGAGGGATACGGCCTCCATTAACAAAACAAGAGCAGGACAAAAAAAGACAACAACAGATTTGTTTGTATTGTGGGAAACCAGGACATTTCCTGAAGGACTGTCCAGTAAAACCCCCAAGAAGAACAGTCGGGGCCACAGAGAAGGATGAAGCTAAGGAATCGGAAAACTACCAAGCTCGACAAACGTAGAGGTCAATTTGTCAAGTGAGAAGAAAGAGTTGCTGACCTTGCACTTTGCAATACCAGTGATCTTAATTAACCACCAACAGTCGTCAAGAATGCATGCCGTTGAAGCATACATCGATAGCGGATCAGTTGGAAATTATATTGATCAAGAACTGGCAGCAGAGATGGGGTTTCCTTGGTGTTCTAAGCCAACTATGGACAAGGTAACCACCGTGGATGGGACAGAAATAGCTTCCGGACCAGTAACCCAGTGCACAGCCAGGGTAACATTGCTGTGCCAGGACGGACATCGGGAGTCTATTTCATTCGATCTCATCAAGGCACGTCAGTTCAGGCTAATACTAGGGATGTCATGGTTGGTTGCTCACAACCCTTTGATAGACTGGCGGGAATGAAAATTAACCTTCCCCGGTGACTGCTCCCCTGCCCGCTATTACCAAGAGGAGAAACCCGACGTCTGTATCTCCATGACTCCCGGAGCAACAGTATCAAACCTGGGAGCAACTAATACATTGCCAAGTGAATACCATGATTTCCAGGATGTTTTCCGAAAGGACCAAGCCAATAAATTGCAGCCGCACAGGCCCTACGACTGTCAGATCGACCTTGTTCCTGGTGCACAAATCCCTTGCGGCAGGATCTACGCTCTCACAGAACCAGAAAACCTTCATTTGAAATCCTATTTAGACCAGTACCTTGCAAACGGATTTATCTGTCCTTCGAAGTCCCCCGCAGCCAGTCCTTTGTTCTTCGTACCGAAAAAGGAAGGAGACTTGAGAACCAGTATTGACTACTGCGCATTGAACCAGATCACCGTTAAGAACTGCTACCCCTTGCCACTTATCCATGAGATGCTAGACCAAGTTAAAGATGCCCAGATTTAATCCAAAGTGGACCTTCGAGGAGCGTACCACCTGGTCCGAGTCAGAAAAGGAGATGAATGGAAAACCGCCTTCTGCACTAAGTACGGCTTGTTTGAATATCAAGTCATGCTCTTCGGGTTATGCAACGCTCCTGCGGCATTCCAGTATTTCATGAATGACGTCTTAAGGGAGTTAACTGATGTGTGCACCTTAGTGTACATAGATGACATTTTAGTATACTCAGCCTCGGAACAAGATCATGTCAGGCACGTTCGTTCAGTCCTCACCAAGCTCCGTCAACATCGCTTGTTTGCAAAGCTTGAAAAATCCTTTTTTTACGTCACCAAAGTAGAATTTCTTGGTTTTATCCTTACTACAGGAGGCATCAGAATTGACGTGCACAAGGTAGATCCCATTCTGAAATGGCCTTCACCGACGTCTCTGAAAGGGGTACAGCATGCTGGGGTTTGCAAACTTCTACCACCGGTTCATCCCAGACTTCTCTCAGGTTGTGCACCCAATCACAGTACTATTACGAAAAAACAATAAAAAGTTTGCTTGGACCAAAGAAGCAGAAGAAGCCATTCAGGAACTTAAATGAAGGTTTACCTCTGCTCCAATCCTGCGACATCCTCGTCCAGACCTCCCTTATGTCGTTGAAACTGATGCATCCAGTCTCGCAATGGGGGCTGTCCTTTCACAGAGAGACCCGGAAACCGGCCAGCTACATCCTGTGGCCTTCTGGTCGAAAAAGTTCTCACCTCCAGAGATTCATTATGCCATCACGGACAAGGAACTCCTGGCTATCAAATCCACCTTTAAAGCCTGGAGGCACTACCTTCTGGGGGCCAGACACACCATTACAGTCATCACAGACCACCGGAACCTGCAATATCTCAAAACAGCCAAGGCCCAGTCCTTGCGCCAATTACGGTGGGCACTTTTCTTCGCCGAATATGATTATGTAATCACATTTCGACCAGGAGTCAGAAACGGAAAGGCGGATGCCTTATCTTGCATGGGCATAGATGAAATAGTATATACAACTCCAAACCCAGTACCTATTATACCTGAAGACAAACTCTTGGGTATCACGACAGCCTTAACACAAGCAGAACTACGAAAAGAAATCCAACGGACAATGAATCCTGATGCCTACCTCGCATGGCAAACTCAAGGGGAACAATATACCATCAAGGACCATCTACCCTTTTTTAGGGATCGCCTATATGTACCCAAGAAGGAATTACAACAGCATATTATTTCAAACTATCATGATTCACTGATCGAAGGGCATCCTGGGATCGCCAAAACCCTAGCTATGGTGAAAGAGAACTTTTGGTGGCCTACCTGGTGTAAGGACATCATTCAGTATATTCAGTCCTGCAGTGTCTGCACACAAAATAAATCACACAAACAAAAACCATCTGGTCTCCTACAACCATTGGACATTCCTCCAGTTCCATGGCACA
This sequence comes from Ambystoma mexicanum, assembly GCF_040938575.1. Classification (NCBI taxonomy): domain Eukaryota; kingdom Metazoa; phylum Chordata; class Amphibia; order Caudata; family Ambystomatidae; genus Ambystoma; species Ambystoma mexicanum. The sequence continues at coordinate 328,269,312 of NC_090929.1, forward strand.
CTCACCCTTGAATTCATCACTGATCTACCTCCAAGCCAAGGGTTCAACACCATCCTTGTAGTTGTGGACTTATTCTCGAAGATGGCCCATTGTATTCCTCTCAAAGGCCTCCCAGACGCAGCCACTTTAGCAAAAGTGTTCCTGGAGGGCGTGGTTAAGCTACATGGCATCCCTTCGGTTCTGGTCTCTGATTGAGGCAGCCAGTTTGTTTCAAACTTCTGGAAAAATGTTGTGCAATGGCGCAGATCAACATACGGTTATCTACCAGTCACCATCCCCAAACGGATGGCCAAACCGAGAGAACCAATCAGACACTCGAGCAATATTTACGGCGCATGCAGCACCACGAACAAAGGAATTGGAAAGACCTACTATGGATAGCCGAATATGCATATAACAATTCTTTGCATTCAAGCACAGGACAAACGCCCTTCTATACCCTTTATGGCAGACATCCACGTACCTCTGAACTAGACCTTCCAGCCAGCTTGGAAATGCCAGCGGTAAAGACTCTACACACAACCATTACTCAGGCTTTCAAAAGGGCAAAGGAACACATTATTCATGGCAAAGAAAATCAAAAGAGATTCACCGACCAACACCGGAAAAAGGCCCCTGATTATCAAGTAGGAGACAAAGTTTGGTTAGCCGCTAAATTCGTACCCATCAAGGGAACCCGGACCTTTCATCCCAGATTCTTAAGACCTTATACCATTAAGGCAATTATCAACCCAGCAGCCGTGAAACTGGATTTACCACCTAATCTACACATCCACCCGGTATTCCATGTGTCCCTCCTGAAACCAATGCAACCCGGCACACGGATTGGGACACCACCTAAGCCCATACTTGTTGACGGAGAACCAGAATTCGAAGTCAAAGATATCTTGGACTCTAAATACTCTAGGACCAAGCTATATTATCTCGTCGATTGGAAAGGATTTGGACCACAAGATAGATCCTGGGAGCCCAGTGAGAATATCCACGCACCACGTCTAATCAGGAAATTCCATCAGAACTTCCCAACCAAACCTTGGCCAGACAGAAGGAACACCATGGGAGGGGCCTTAGGGGGGGGAGTGCTGTCACGACCCTCGCCCAAAACCCGCTCTGGCAAACCTATTGGCCAGGTGGAGTCAGGACTCGGGCCTCTAGAGCCTGGCACCCTGTTCAAAAGCCCTCATGGGGCCAGTCCTGGCCTACGGCGCCAGGCTTATACACCATGAAAAACAATGTGCTTGGGATCTACTTTATTGTATTGGCAGCCAACATGGAGGCATCCACATAGCTTGGTTCCTAAGAACGGTCTTTTGGTCTAGTGTTTTGGGTATGGTAGCCTAGAGACTACTTTACATTAACTATTTTGTTGGGGCTATTTAAACCACACCCGAGCAAGACAACACGCTTCGCGTTACTTTGCAGCTGGCAACGTGACACTCACCATGTCCAGCTATTCCCTCGAACCTCGGAGAAGCAGAACCTGCAAGGAGACAAAAGGAACATCATTAGCAGCAGCATCTTACCTGCAGTCTTCATCTTTAAACACTTGCAGCTACTGAGACCAGCTTCCTCGAATCTGCACGCCTCCCGGACAGAACGACCTGAAAGAGGAAGATAGAGGCAACATTAAAGAAAGCAGTAGAGACATTTACAAATTACGAACTGCTCAAAAGGCTTACCTGGCTGGTCGCCTCTCGGCTGGCACCACTCCGGACATTCCACTTGCGCTGAAGAACACTGCGACCTACAAGGAAGGAAAACACAGGTTAGCAAAGGCAAGACTTTGCAGCGCTGCGCATAGCGCTTACTTACCGCATCATAGCGCTCTTAATGCGCCATCATTTACCAGCGGGGCTCAACCAAGCCAGTTCACCGCGCTGAAGCTCCGCATACTTAAGGGACATAAAAGAGACATTTTAAACAAAGAAAGGCATGCAGGATAGCAACAAAACTAAAGAACAGCAATAAGACCTACCTGAACAATATCAAACGGACCGGCGTCAGTGAAGTAACTGGACCGCACTCGCCCATGAAAGACAACGCGCCCCTGCAAAGTAGGCAGGACGGAGAGCACGCCTAATTCTACCACAAGGCCGAACCTTCCCCGCAGACCACATCAGGGCAAAGCTGAGAAGCATACCAGCGAGTAACCCTGCTGGGTGGCGTCCCTGTGGATACCAGGTGAGCGTAACATCATGGCACCATTGCATGGCTGTAGACCGTATGTCAGAGTCGGGTAAATATATTTTTCCCTGTCTGTAGGGCAATGAATGGATGATCTCCAGCCTGTGGTCAGATATCTCTGAAGGAGCAGATTTCACCCAATTCTGGATCAAAACCTTTAGAGAGGGACGTAGTGTACACCCACACACCACCTGTTTAGGTAACAATAGCCTTTGAGATTGGAAGGTTTAGGAATCACATGGAGACGTGAAAGGGCATCAGCTTTTGAGTTTAATGATCCAGGGCGATATGTGATGGTAAAATTAAACATGGCAAAGAACTCATGCCATCTGGCATGGCGTGCAGTGGTACATTTCACTGATTGAAGGGCCAAGAGGTTCCTATGGTCAGTGAACACTTGGATCGGTTCGGAGGACCCCAGCAGATGGTGTCTCCATACCATAAATGCATCCCTGACCAGCAAAATTTCACATTCAGTGATCATATAGTTCCTTTATAAGGGGTGAGTTTTCTCGAGTGATAGGCAACTGGATGCAACCCAGTGGCATCCAGACAATGCTGTGACAAGATCGCCCCTAATGCTATATCCGAAGCGTCAGCTTCCACAATGAATTGCAAGGCCGGGTCTGGATGTTGAAGCACTGGTGCTGAGGTGAAGGCGGATTTCAGTGCCTCAAAAGCCTGTTGTGCCTCTTTATTCCACTTAAACAACCGTTTGGTATTGGTCAATGCTGTGAGCGGAGAAAAAATGGCAGAAAATCTTGGATGAAACGCCGGTAAAAATTGGCACAACCTAGTAAGGATTGCAAAGCCTTCAGAGTGTTGGGACAGGGCCACTCCAGTATGGCGGCTACCTTGGACCGGCTCATCTGTACCCCTTGGCTAGTGATATTGTAGCCAAGGAACTCTACCTCAGTTACATGGAACATGCATTTGTCCAATTTGGCATACACATTGTTTTCTCTCAATTGTTGTAGCACTCTAGAGACATGAACGACATGAGTGGAATATGAAGGGGAGTAGATCAAAATGTCGTCTAAGTAAACGACTAGATATTGGTCCAACATGTCATGAAACACTTCATTGATAAAGTATTGGAAAGTCGCTGGAGCGTTGCACAAGCCGAAAGGCATAACACAATACTCAAAAAGGCCATACTAAGTCTTGAAGGTGGTATTCCACTCATCGCCATCACGTATCCGTACTAGATTGTATGCTCCCTTTAGATCCAGTTCAGTGAACACCACCGCCGACCCCAGTTGTTCCAGAAAGACTGAAATCAAAGGAATAGGGTACTGGTTCCTGATCGTGACTGCGTTCAATGCACGATAGTCAATGCACGGGCGGAGGTCACCCTCTTTCTTGGGGACAAAGAACATAGGGGAAGCAGCAGGCGAACGTGAAGGGCGTATAAAGCCAGTGTTCAAGGATTTATCAATATATTCCTTCAAGATCATGTCCTCCTTTGGGGTCAAGGAATATATACGCCCAGATGGAATCTTGGGTCCTGGGACCAACTCAATAGGGTAGTCACAAGGTCTATGTGGCGGGCGCATGTCTGCACCGCGTGCGTCGAATACATCCTGATACTCCTTACACCCCATAGGGAGTACGGTATTAGTTACAGCTCCGACAGTACGGGCAGTCTCTGTGAGAGCATGGCTTGGACTAGTGGTCTCCAAGCCAGTCGTCCGACAATTGTTCTCACAGTAGTGCGAGAAAAAGTTCACCTCCCCAGAATGCCAATCCACTGCTGGGTTGTGTAACTTCAGCCATGGTAAACCAAGAATGAGTTTGAACTGTGGCACGGCTATGAGATCGAAAGATATACTTTCTTTATGTCCACAGTATGTAGTCATGACAAGGTTGGCTGTGCGTTCCGTCACCAGACCAGAGACTAGTGAAGAACCATCAACTGTGTTCACAACTTCAGGACATGATTTGGGAACAATTGGTAGCCCCAACTTCGGGCATAAGAAACATCCACACAGTTCCCTGTGGCTCCTGAGTGGAAGACCGCCATCACTTCATGTTTCTCAAAGCAGGCAGCAGAAATAGAAACAGACAAACAATAAGGGCTATGCAACGCGGGATCAATAGAAGAACTACACGGCATCTGGACCCCTTCAGTCACCGGGTTTTGGCGTTTCCCTGTTTCTTGGTGGGTTTTTTAGGACACTCCCGGAGTAGATGGTCTGATCCCCCACAGTAGAAACATAAACCATTCTTCCTCCTGTGTTCCCTCACTTCAGCCGACAAAGGGGCTCTAACCGTCCCTATTTGCATAGGCTCTGTGGATCCAGAAGCAGAAACAGGAACGGAAAGGGCAACTGGAGGTACTGTTCTCTTTTCCCCTTTCCTTGCTGCCTGCCGGGAATCAATTTGGAGAACCAAATCCAGTAGCTCTGTGAAGGCCGTGGGTATCACTGAGACTGTAAGACAAGAGGGGCATATTTCCCTGTTGGAGTCCGAGTAATCCTAGGTCAGTAGCTTGTGTGGCGTAACGTGTGTCAAACACACGACTCATTGCGTCAATGATTACATCGCAGTTGTAAAGGAGATGACTCCCTTCCTCTAATAATGGGTTAGCCCATGCGGCTGCGGTGCCCCCTAAATGAGACAACAGAAAAGCCGCCTTAGTAGTGGAGTCCGGAAAGGAAGCAGGACGACATAGAAAGTGCAGCCTACACTGATTCAAGAAAGTCCTGAAAGACTTGGGGTCTCCGTTAAACCGTCCCGGGGGGGCCAAAGGAAACTGGCCGGTCATGTAGACTGGTCCAGTGCCCTGTTGTTGAGTAACAGAACCTGACCCGGAGGCAATAGCCGAAGGAGGTGCCTCTGCCCCAAGGGGTTGAAACCCTGCCTGCAACTCATCAATGCGACGTTGCGTTGCAGAATGAGCTGCTGTCATATCATTATGCAAGTCCGTCACTAATTGCAATATAGTGGCCAATGTCTCATTGGTATCCTTTGTAAGGGCTTCTGATTATGTCAGATGCGGGTTGCCCACGTAGTGTAGTAGATGAATTCTTCCTCCTGATGTACCCATCTGATTCTAGAAAACGACAACCAGAACGGTCAATCAGTGGAAAGAAAGGATACTGTATGAGACCCAGGTACTGCAGACGTGGCAGAAGGTGACACAGTGCCCCAGGAGGAGACACTGTTAACACAGGATGAGATGCAGTTTGTGTAGAAAAGGCACTGGACCTGCAAGTGAAGTGAGTGGTTAACACAATGCGTAAAATAGCAGGGTAAAACCACACTCTTAGGTGACACCCACTGACCTTATTCCAAAGATCTAGAAGCAATCAGAAGGTGTAGGGTAGTATATGCAGGCTCATGCGGTCTTCTCTAAAAGAGAAAACTCAAGACTATCAGTACTGGCCCCCAATAGCACACAGATCACCACAATCAATCCCTCTAGAAAGCTTACCATACTAATGTCCTCTTTCCTGCCAATGGGTAGGTCCCGGCATGATGAAGCAGGAAGACAGAATCCAATTGAGGAATAGGAAAGTCCAGAACCCTATCCCGACGGCACAAGGACGCCTTAGTACACTGTGGCAGTCTCTAGTCCGTGTACTTAGCAAGACAAGGTTCAAAATCTGAAATCCAAAATGCTTGCGCACAGTTCCAATCAGAAGTCCATAAACAATCCGGGTCAGCAACAGAGAGAGCAAGGAGGGAGCAAAAACAGCAGGCAAACTGTGTCAGGAGCAAACCGAGGTCAGGAGCAGCAGCAAGGTACAAGGGGCGTAGGCAAAGAAGGTCCGGTAGTAATCCAAGGTCGTTAAACGAGTCGAGTGAAGGAAACAGAAGGAGGCGGGCCAGAGCAATTCCAAGTAGCAGTCCGGGTCGAAGTAGCAAAACAAACCAAATACACAGAGGGACGGGGCAAGGAAGGGTTCCAAGAACAGGGATACAGGATATGAGGTGTAAACAGAGTACGAAGACTTTAGCAGCGCCACCAATTTGCAATCAGAAGCACAGGCAACAGTGTGGGAGGTGCTTAAGTACACAATGTCACATGACAACGCTGCGCGTTGTTCGGTGCCGGCGGTAGACCCAGGAAGACTATGCAGGACGCCAGCGTTGCCATGCCAACTTCCAGGCACCTGGCTGCAGTTTCCTTAAAGGGCTATGCACACTCGATTTGGTGCTAATTTTACGCCCAAACATGACAGAACTGACCAGAGAACTGTTGCACAAGGTGATCTATTTCGCTCTTGTCTTTTTGTTTCAGCTTCTCAACTTTTCTCAGCCCTCTCCTGGACTTATCCATGTTCCCGTTACCTTCTCTCTGGGAACGTTTCACCGAATTTCCCAGGGGTTGCCAGTTTATTCGTCCACTTTCTTCTCCTACTCATCGTTGGGCCTCTCGACTTCATGGTCCGATTCTAGTAGCGGTTTGGGCGCAAGTTCTAGTGGTGGTTTGGCGCAAGTTTAAGACCAAAAGATCCACCTGTTACAGACCGTGCAACCAACACAGTTCCTTGTACTTTCCATGCAATTTCTTACACGGCTGTGTGGCAGGCTACTGTAGGCAGTCTTGGCATAGTTCTTGGACTGCACAGGCCACCCACCACGGGTCACACCACTACCACACTGACTCTCGCCTTCAGGGTAGCTGACTCCCAGTCGACTGATGAGACGCTTTCCAAGCGAACCTCGAGTGCTTGCACTTCACACAACTGCTTCAATGCAGTTTCCCTTTGTCCTGTTTTAACCACACAGGCTTTCTCTAAGTGTTCTTGCACGCTGATCTCTTCTCCTCGCTCTCCTCTCCCTTGTCCTTCTATACTGTTTGCCTTAAGAAATTGGGACTACCCCGGCGCAACATCAGTTTGATTCACAACAGCTTCTTGAACGCTATTCATGAATAACGGTAGCGTTCTTGGGTTCTTCTTCGTCCCAGTATGTATTACAGTGAGACTGTCTGACTTTTTTTTTTACCATAGATAGGGAAGGTTTGGGTGTTGTGATTACCCCTTTGTGTTAGGAGTTAAAGGTTCTGTTTCCCAGACTCATGTCCTTGCCCCCGGAGGGGACTTCCTCCCTCTGAGTTCCTCCCGCATGTTACCACCCATAGGGGAATTATCGGCCTCACCTCTGTAGCTTCATGGGAAGGGGTCCCCTCTGGGGAGTAGTGACACCACCTGGATGATCGTCACAAGTTCCTTTAATTCTGCATTAACTTGTTTACTTGGTTTAGTCGTTACGCCTGACTGTACTTATATGTATCTATTTATGAAGTAAATACCTGAAGGATTTCTTTGTGCACTGAGTGGTGTCTTTGTTGAGGTTTAGGCATCTTTCACACCAATCATGCCTTGTCTTATAGAGGGAAGCCAGTTAACCTGCAGATAACCTGCAGATAGTTGAACCCTGAGTTACGTATGACTGCAGCGGTGGACTGAGGATCCCAAACTTTGCATTGCTCTGTATGTGCTTTCTCCTGATTCAGTGGATGCGGTTCATCAGATTAGCACGTCCTATATTACATGGTGCAGTGCGCCTAGCATCCTTGTATCTGACATGGGGACATTTTGAGTAGGTCTTTCCTTTTTTGACACCAATGCTGAGATAAGTGATTTCACTTCCTCAGTTTTTTTCTCAAGACTCACCGACTAATATGTCCATAAGCAAAACGCATCACATGAGGATCCAAAGACTGGGGGTCCCCTGGGCAGATCTTTGTCTCAAGGGTCTGTAAAACAACACAGCTATGTGACATGAGCCTGATTGCGTCTTTTATGGTATTTCGGCTAAGCATTCCATGTTATTACTTTGCTCTTGATGGGTCTGCTTATTGGTACTTTATGCACTGAAAAGCACCACAAAGTAAAGAAAAACAGAAATAGTAAGTAAATACTACAATTTCGACAAGCTTTCCTTCTGTCAACCCAAAAGTGAGGAAAGTGAGTATCAAAAGGGCTGTATTAAGCTTAGCCCCTCTTCTTATTTATCAATGCACTGAATGCTGCAGAGAGGGGGATGGGTGGTTAATGCAATCCTTTTTTCGATGCTTCACATTGGCCATCACCTTGTGTGAGAATGTGGCTGATCTTTTTGAAAGAGCAACAGATCACAGTTTTCATGGTGACAAGATTGATTTAATCATTCTCTAGCCCACAGTCTATTTTCAGAACTATTAACCAGAGTGGAATATACAAGGTTTGAGAGTAAAAGAAAGACTACCAGACACTGGTATGATTAAACATGCTGTTTGGGATGTTTTGCAGCAATCCAATAAGGGAGACGTGATGTTATAATCTGTCAAAAACCTGTTTCTTACGTCAGCATTTCACAGACTCACTTCTTTGAAACCATTAGTTCTATTTCCAATGAATGTTCCCGTGAAATAGCCTCAGTGCGAATTTGCTGTAAAGGGATGGTTACCTTACAACCTTGCCCCGCGGGGTACTAGGATTTGTATTCAGTTATACTATGATGCAGTTTTCTTTTCGGCCCACTAAGGGGTACTCTGAACAGCCCTAAATATATTTATTCTTTATTGTTATTGGTTAATATTAACCTTTAACAAGATACAAACAATTAAAAGCTAAAAATGCATTCTTAAAATTACAAAGTAAATTAACAGCAATTAAACAGTTTACAACTAATCCCATGTGGCGTGCCATATTCTATAAAAAAAAAAAAATCTTTGTAGCCATTAACAGTTTGCCTGATGATTTCATAAAGCCAGGTCCTTAAATAAACACGCCCCATGGATAAAATACCCGAACACTCAAAGAATTACTAAAACATTAGATATATCCTAATACATTTACTACTTTTCAAATGTTATCATAGTAAAAAACAACAATCAACAATTCCTTCTTCAAGTTTCACAGTTTTTAACAATCCCACCAGCGCAATAACATCTGAAGTGGTGTGACCACATAAACAACTCCTCCAAAAAATATCAACATCAATAAATGATGATTGAAAATAATGACTAAAACATCTTAATCTATTTGAGTGATGTGCAGGGCAGGCAAAAACAGAAATGCTTCATGGTCTCCATTGTGTTGGAAACCCTGTAAAACCTAAAAACAGCATTTTATACATGCATTCCCTTATTTCTTACCAGAATCCCTTTGGTAAGCTTTAGGTTCCATCAGACTATAAGGAATTCACACCTTACAAATCTACTCGGGTATACGGCTAAGAAGCGAGCAAGCTCTCGCAATTTCTTATGGCTGTTAACAAGCTGATTCAATGAAGAATGGTTTTGTAGGTGTAGGATAATCCAAACCCATTTTCCTAAAAGGCATTTTGTGCAACCCGGTCTGTCCCTGAGCTACTCTCTATTAGAGCCAATCGCTCTAAAAAATGTATCACACATTGTACTAAGTGAATCAATAAGAATGGCGATCCATAATGCTGTTTGCTATTTTACATTTTAAAAAGATCTGTATATAGCGTATTTGAGCCGGAGTTCAACATTTTCCAACAGAAATTCAAACTATTCCAAATTGCTCGACATCATAAAGATTGCATACCCAATTCATTACGAATGACCGATACTGGAAAGGAATATGGATGTTTGAAAAATCTCCTCCATACCAAAGCCTCTAAAGAGGGCAAATAGTCTAATATCCAAGATTCAAATAATTTGATACCATAAATTAATATAGGAACTATTTGCCCCCTTCATAATATTTCAGGGCTGGGAGGAATGGAAACTTTCCGAAAGTCCCATAAATTCTGCACACTTGATTCGTCAAACCTACGTCTGCGGTATGCAGCCAATCCTTTATGCCCACCTTCTATGGTTTGTGGAAAATGGGAAATCTCAAATATACAAAGTGACTCACTTTCTCTAATTTCTCATTTCCGTTCCATAATGAATAATTATTCAATTTTCTTTTTGTCGAACAATGCCTTCGGAGTTCACTGATAAACAAGACTTTCCTGTAGAGCGCAAAAAGCATCCATGAATTTCTGTAAACCTTTAGGCGTTAAATCACAGAACAGAAAATTGTCTGCATAGGTGACCCACATACACTTTTCATTATTAAACCTGGGAGAAACAAAGACCCAATGTCAGACACATACAGGTTAAAAAGGCAGGGGGCCAAAATGCACCTCTGCATTACCCCTATAAACATAGGTATTTTCTGAGATAGTGAACCCTGATGATCCAGTCTGACCTGAATTTTAGAGTAAGTGTGCGGGACAATAATTGCCAGGTCCCTACCTCAATCCCTACTGTTACATCCTCAGTCTTCTCTTTTGGATTCGCCTGTCAAAACACTTCCTCAAAGTGATCCAACCAGGCGTGTTCGCCAACAGGATTTAATGGCATATTGGCTTGACTAAACCCCAATTCATTAACTGTTCTCCAGAAGGAGGCAGAATCCTTATTATGCATAATTTCAGTCATGATTTCCGTGTCCCTATGAAGCAGCTGACCACGATGAGCTCAAAGCCAGTTGCAATACACTTGTATTGTTTCTTATCACCTTAATAAACTCTCCATCATTACCAGAGAAACCTTTCATCACACTAATTTTGGCACTAAATAGTTGTTTTTCCTGCAGCACCCTATAAACAAATGGATGTATATGCTTAGCTGGTTGTTGCCTTTTATTTGACAATATCATCTTCAGCTGATCATCAACACATTTTTCAAAGCTGTTAAAATTAAATGTATTACATTTCCATTTTAATGACGTAGAGATCATAATGTCCACAAGTCTCCTATTAAAGAAAAATGCTCCCCTGGTTCTAGGTGACCCGATTGTTATCCTAGCCAGCCATCAAACCCAGAATTCCTGAGTTTAATTCTGTAACCAAAGGGTGGGCAAACACAGTAGTAATCAATTCTGCCACTTCATTCCATGCCTTCTTTTCTTTGAATAGTTACTGTCACATGGCTTGCCTCCTACTATCTGTAAATCAACACAAGTTGAGTTTAGGTACCCTCCTGGGAGGTCTATAACCCTGTCAGTTGAAGAAAGCCAATCAGAGACAAAAACAGCTGCCTGAATCAAAACTCGATCTATGCTACACATTAATTGTTGCCAAGGTGCAGCAACCTATGCATAGTTCCCCTTATGAGGGTGGAAATCTGCACTGCTAAAACTCCCTTCCCAACTTGAAAATAGTGACAATCACAATTCCTCTCAAGACCATATGATGGACGTCCTCGCTTTCCCTGCTCTACTGACTGGAAACTTGTGGAAAAACAATCAAACACTGTGCAGTAACCAACTTTAATGTAAAGAAAATTAGAGTTCATTTTCTCAAAACTCCAGGTTTTGGTTAGTAAGTAGATTCAAATTTCCACATGTATTCCAAGACACCACAGAGGGTTTTCTCTAATTACTAAAGAAACTGTTGGGGGGGGGAAAGGGGGCGAAGTTTATCATTCAAGGCGCTAGATAACCACGTCCAGTTCATCGAGTCCAGACCTCGCTAGACCCCTGTTCTCGCCCACAATACTTCCTGTTCTTTATTACAATCATGCCTAACTGAAACAGCAATTTCCCTCAAGGATATCCCTAAAAAAGGAATTGACCATTATGCAAGTGTGAGTGGTTCATCAGATCAAGAGAAGAGATGCCATACCCAAATTGTCTTAGGGCAGCAGATTCTCTAATCATTTAATCATATACCATTTTAGAGCATATGCCCACAATTGCAGCATCAGTTCTTACTGAGTCAAGGAAGTTAACCCTTCAGGTCTTTTGTGGATATAGCTCCCAAAATAGGTATTTTGGCTATGAAAGAAAGAACTGCCCAGGTAGATACCTTTTCTGTTGTTAAAACTAAATCCTTAGTGCCACTTGTAGTTAACCAACCTCTTTCCAATTTTGTAGATTTCTTCTTAAAACAGTTTGTTCCACTGATTCTTATTTACATCAAGGATAATACGCACATCATTAACATATTGGAGTATATGCCCTTTGATCCTGCAACACAATTCCTAGTGACTCTCGATGTTGAGAGTCGGTATACGAATATACCGCAGGGAGGAGCAATGAATATTATTGATTAGTACCCTGCGAGAGTCAACCAGAATGTAAAACACATTCTGATAGGCTCTCGCCGGGTCATTACCCAGCCGAGAATCCTTTGGCCACTGCTTTGTCCACGGCAGGGGGCGTGGCAGCCCCTCAGCCAATGAGGAGGATCGAAGCAGTGGCCATTTTCTCTGTCTTTTTTTTCTGTTCCGAAACGCTGCAGCGTTAAGTACGTTAAGTAGATATGTTAAGTACCCTGCTCTTGTGGGCCGAGGTTCTAATAGCAATATGCCCCTCGCCGTGGGGGCATTACCTGACTCGGTTATGCCCCCGCGGATCGGGGCATATTGCTTGAGTATGTGCTAGACCAGGGGGAGGAATCCGTCAGAACACTGACTGAATAGTTGTTGGAATTTACTGAAATAGCACTAACCAGGAATTTCTTCACTTTCTTCATTTCCAAAAATGATTTGTTTCTTCACATTAAGGGTAACAGCATAGGGTCTACCTTTGCCACTAGCATAGCATATTTGTATATGGTTTATTTTGAGCATAGCGATTTTAACAATCCATGTAATCAATATATGTCTAAAATATGGCTATGGAAAAGGTACATCGATGATGTCGTCATCATGATATGGGAAGGCTCTTTGTCTGAACTTTACACATTTGTTGAATGGTTGAACACCTGCACACCACACATTCACATTTCTACGCAACAAGATAACAACGGCATTTCCTTTCTTGATTTAATCATTTAGAATGATAATAATCAATTAAAATTGAGGTCATACACCAAAATAACTGATAGAAACCCGCTATTACACTGGGGTGGTTTTCATCCTTTCAACTTGAGACAAATCCCTATGGACAATTTTTGAGGCATAGGTGCAATTGCACAGATAATAGTGACTACTCTATTGAGTCCGACAAATAATAGGACAAGTTGCATGACAGAGGATACCCAAAAAAAAAAATCCTCAAGAATGCACGCAAAAGAGCCAACAGTTCACAGAGAGACAGGCTTTTATTAAACAGAGAAAGAATGGTACAAACTGACATCATCACATGTGTGACTACCTTTTGCGTTCACAGTGACTTGTTAGAAAGAACTGTCCCATTATCAAAGATACTTTAAGAAGTAAAAAGGTTCTCTTTGCCTTCAAAAGAGGGAGTAAACAAAGACAGAAACTGGACAAGACTTACTTGGAGCCCCGAGATCTAAATTTACCAGAAATGTGGGGATTCCCACAAATTTGGGATAATTAACCATGTGGTAACTGTTCCTCCTGTGATCAGACTAACATGACTAAGTACTTTATACATGGCATCAAGTGGGAACTGAGATTCCATTCAAACTGTAATTCTAGTAATGTAATGCATGTATTATTTTGCCCATGTAACAAGATTTACATTGGGCCAAACAACAAGGAACAGGTCTGTCAGATTGTCAGTACATCACTCACTTATCAAGACCAATTCAGCCTCTAGCAGAATAACAGAGCATTTTGCCCAGCATGGAGATACATTTAATGATCTGCATTGGACTATCATTGAGAAACTCACTTTGTCCCGCAGAAGGGCAGACCCTGCTAAAATTTTAGAAAATAGTGAAACTTACTGGATATCTTTAACAGACTCCATAAGAAATGGTTTGAATGAGAGAGAGGAGTTAGAGAGAGCAGTGAGCCATGTTGGCGGAACTACAATGTACAAGGTCACACTTTTCACGTGTGTGGGACAATGTATTCCCAAAAATGTTTAAAATAATGTGACCAACACAAAACCTTTGGGTAATCTTGATTAAGAGAGGCCAGTGTCCAATCTGCTTTTCATGCGTGTACTTTGTACTTCATACATGACACACATATTCATGTGTATGTGGCATCTCTTTAGCTTCACACATGAATATTCAGCATTTTTAGTAATCAATTGGAGCAGGTTTGTGCCCTCCTGGTAGCACCTAATTTATTTTGACTTTTGCAATTTCACAATATTGCCCCAGCGAGTTGAATTTGTATGTGTATTGAGAAACATCTTTTCGTCGTTGTAAAAGGTCAATGAGCACCAACCTATGGTGTGGCATTCCTTTTAGGTTTGCCAGCATTCACTCTGTCTGTGATGGCCGGGTCATGAATTTATAACACAACTTTCACATTTGCGCTTGTATGGCACTCGGACGGCCGTACACTTACAGTTAGTTCATTTCCATGGTGACTAGCTTGAGCACGCTCACGCTCGTCAGAAAGCTCAACATCAGGCGTCCTTCCGACTGGTGCTGGCCGCACAATTTGTAATAGTGGAACATGTGTGCGAACACCTACCGTTCTGAGGTCTTGCTCGCAGTGACTGTGATTTCCTTCCAGTCAATGGGAAGTCAGACGGTGACCGGAATATGTTGCAATATTAGAACATAAGCCTCCCATTTTGAATTGTTACATGCATTTTTTGCTTACTGGTACTCCCTTAGAATATTTTGCTCGCTCGTGCCCTATCTGCTTACAGACTGCTCATACTGGAGTAATATTTCCTCTTTCTGCTGACACACGCAGCATGCAGCTTTTCAAGTACCAACAAATGAGTTTGAATTCAGTATCCCGCAAAATTTAGAGGTAATCATTTCCCTCTGTATATGGTCCATTTATAGCGACTATTGCATTTTTCTGCAATGTTGAGTGTGTTTGTTAAAAGCATTTTTGGGGCTCATTCTAAGTGTGCCGGTCCATAAACGTTGTTTCTGGACCGGCATACCCCGAGTCTGCCTGCCGGAGCCGCTGTGCCCAACAGGGCAAACTCTGCCGGACACAGCGGCCACGGTAGGCAGACTATCACAGAAGCAGCGGCACCGTTAATAACTGGGACTTACAATTTACCCGCATCTGACTTTCCGGAACACGAGGGTTGTAATACCCCAGTGTTTTCCGGCAAGTCCGGCGCCAGTCAAATTTACGGGTCCATTGGCAACCTGCTGGTAGTACCAGCACGGTTACCACCAAACTCGTAATCATGCTTCTGTTTGCAGATGGACAAGAATTAATTACACTGATGTTTCAGTGTCTCTATCTTTGTGTCACACTGAGAATTTGTGACACGTGAGTGCCATACATTTTTCTGCCAACTAGTGAGAGTGGCTATTTTGGGACAAACTACTTTTTTCACACTCATGTTAGTGTCTTGTGGTGGACATTGGGAGACTGATTTAAGGCGTCCCACGTTCATCTTTTATTTAGCTTTGGGCACGCATTTTTGGCCCTTTACTATTGTGTCTTCTTCCAGTACCACCTTGAGCACTTTTTATGGCTTCACTTTCTGTACCAAAAACAAGAGGGGACCACTGGGGCACACCAGTTTGAAAATAAAACGTGCAGTCCCAACCTCTTCCCGGTCACTGGAACAATTAAAGGAGAGTTCCGGGACTTTTTTTTTATTGTCCCTACGGTTCGGCCATGTGTTTTTAAGCATAACTCGGTAGATCGTAGAAAACTTTCCTATGGACCTTACCCGACTTTTCGTCCATTAACGCACTCGAAATCAGCCGCCATTTTCTGATAATCCTATCACTTGCCGCATCGCCCTGGCTCACCTGCTTTTGCGGCACTAAATCAAATCCCCCGCCCCTGAAACAGACTTTATCAAAACATTCATATTCCCCGCCTCTATCCGTGACGTGACTGTGCTGCGTAGGCAAACGCGCCCAGGCGTCTTCTACGCGACTCCACACAGAACCCGGAAATCAACACAGATCAGCTCACACAACACAGCGCGCCACAATTCGCAATATGAAACTGTACTTTTAAATCAAACCGCAAGATTGTAAATTTGGTAAAGTACATTTATTTGACATCAAATGTTTAGAGAATATTCAGCGATTTTCTTTTTTATTTGCTCACGTTCCAAAAAGTTCGTTTTGAGGCACGCGATGTTCCTTTGCTGTACACAGGGTCTTAGATCATCTCACAATACAGCGCCACAATTCGGAATATGAAACTGTGGTTTAAAAGCAAACTGCAAGATTGTACATTTGGCAAAGTACATTTATTGGACATCAAATGTTTAGAGAATATTCAGCGATTTTCATTTTTATTTGCTCTCGATCCAAAATAGTTCGTCTTGAGGCAAGCGATGTTCGTGTGCAGTAAACAGGGTGTTGGTTTACGATAAAATAAGCTCTTCGGTCGCACTGATAATCGCATGGCTGTTCCAACAACGAGGCACTAGGCCACCACAACGGTCTGTATGTTGCATCTAGCCGTTAGTACCGCGTAAGGGCATACTTGTACTTGGCGATCGTCCCATAAAATGGTCAGGGTGGTAACGTTGTTCACGCGGAGAAGCAACTGGCGGTTAAAAAAGCCGTCCGCCGGTGTCTGGTACTCGTGACACATGCAGTAATGCATGATGTACCTGTTTGAAAAACATAAACAATGAAATTAGTCTCACCATCAGATCTTTATTAAAATTATTCATTTTATATATTCGGTCGGGAAATTATTTCATAGCTAGGACAGTGCAACTGGGTTTTAAACGTCAAGGGGGGGCTGTAGGATACTGAGACAGTCCCTCAGTGCAGGGGTTGACAGGGAGTGCAGGTGGAGAGTGGAAGGGCCCAGGACCGAGATCGCAGACAGTGGACCAGTTGTAGCAGGGGAGAGGGAGAGAGAAAGCAGAAGCAAAGGTTTTGAGGTGCTTCCGTAAAAGTAGACGGTTCTCCCCAAGATAGTGCGCGGTACAAAACAATATGCCACATAGAACGAACAAGTACAACTTAACCCGTCTTTAAAGCTACTGTATAGTAATTAAATTGCGGTATAAACTCATCTAAAGAGTTACTTACATTATATTTGCATTTTCCATTGTGTCTGTGCGTAGGGCAGCCCCGAAATACCACTCCTTCTATGCCGACGTTATTTCTTCTAATGAACGAACATGAAATGGCTTTCGTTTCTGAAATTATATTCATTATCGTTTCTTACGTGGTCTCGGCCTGTCAAGGTCAAAATACAATAGAACCTTATACTGAGTCGTGGGCCATAATGGCACCCGAGAAAAAATCAAAGCAGCTGACCTTCACTTTGAACGAGCACACATTCCTAGTTAGCTACATTCAG
This sequence comes from Ambystoma mexicanum, assembly GCF_040938575.1. Taxonomy (NCBI): domain Eukaryota; kingdom Metazoa; phylum Chordata; class Amphibia; order Caudata; family Ambystomatidae; genus Ambystoma; species Ambystoma mexicanum. The sequence goes on from NC_090929.1 coordinate 328,286,578, forward strand.
TGTAAGGCATTCTCACAGGACTTGAAATTTACACTCCATCTTTGCATTTTGTCTGCGTGCTTTGCAGCCCCACAGAACCATAAATACGGAGACATTCTATATTTTTTGAAAAATGATTTATATTACTGTTTGGTTTAATTTAATGCGCAAATGAACAAGGTTGGATAGATACACATATTCAATGGGCCTGCGACATGAGGAGACTCGAGAGAACAGACAATCAAATTACAATCATTTAAACCGTGATGTGTATTTCTCAATGAGCTCTGCTTTAGGTGGACATGGAACAGAGGCAATGTTGGGTGGCAATGCAGTTGTCCCCTGCACAGGTTCGTTCACAACTCCATTTATGTGCCTATCTAGGACGTCAACAATAAGTTTCTCAATAAACTCATATTGCATATCCTCAAACACTGGTTTGATCACCCATTGTTTACTTCTTTTAGTGAAGGCCTTATTGTAGCGAAGCGTCCCTAAAGTTCCGGTCGTCCTACTTTGTTGACGGCCAACATTATGGTTATGTGCCAAGACCGCTAAAAGAGTCCGATTTATCATGCCCTCCATGCCAAAATGCAATCGTTTTGGCCTGTACTTGAGGCACATATTGTGGAACACCTCCAAATCTCCTGTGTGGCAGAATTCCGTGAGTCCCCTCAAAGCTTTTGTTATAGTTTTATCAAATACAATCTTTTCAATGGCTTTGTGAGTGGGTGATGAAGGAATCAACCACTTCTTCTTCCGTGCCTCCTCTGTGGACAAATGGCCATGTTCACAATTGTGGAAATGTTGGTTCGTGTTCCATCGGTGAACGTTTGTACAGTGTGGCATTACTGACCGCCATTTTTCCAGTAGAATTTCCAACGACCCTCCACATGTTTTTGAGCTCCACCAAAGATGGTTGCTGATTGACTTGGACCACTGTGAAATACCTTGCAATTCTTTTTTTTTACCTGCAGCCGACAATTTTTTATTGATTGATTTTGCAAGATGCCAAACGTCAAATTGGTGATTTATATTTTTGTACTGTTCTCTCATTGTCTTGGCAATTGAAACGTGTCTGTCCGTGGCTATCAGGTCGATCACCATTCCCCGCGATTGTAGTTCTTGCAATGATGCTACAAAGCCAACTTTCTCCATGGCCACTGAGGATGTACTTTGTGACACCTGCACGACCACCGAACTCACAATTTTCTTACTTTCCATGTCCTGAAAGTGGTAGGTGCAGTACTTGGCTGAAAATCCTGGGCTGTCGCACTGTCCATCACCGGCTAGCCTGAACCGTTTGCCCGCGAATGTACTATCAATAGACATTTTTTCCATTCTCCAAGCTTCGCTAATGGCTGGAAATAGATAATCGGTTTGGTATTTGTAGAACTGAGTTTTCGCAATGAAATGGATTCCCACAAACTGAAAGAAAGACTCTAATTTTTTAAAACTTGAACCACTAAAAAGTGCAGCCGCTGCACAAAGTAGATTGCCTGCTGGCAGTTGTCCCAGCATAGGTTGTGCAGACCATGAGAAAGGATGATATTTTGTACAGGTGGCATGTATTTTAAGGTTAGTGCCTCGAATTGCACGAGTCACATTAATGAATGGCTCCCCACATACTTCCCCACCTACCAAATGCCCACATTTAATCCGAATAATAATATCAATCAAACAACTATCGAATACAATGAATTTGGCCTCTTTCCTTATACTGTCACTCTGCATCCCAGCTGGTTCGGCCTGTAACGTTGAGGACATGTCACTCACATGAAAGGTAGAATCTCTGATATCGTCTTCCGCTATGTTCAGTGATATTGATGGTGTTTCATTGTCGTCTACTTCATTCTCTTCCATTGCAACATCTGTTCCTTCTCCGGCGATGGGTGAATAAAACAATTTCTTCAACTTTCTCGCGGTCTTAGTTTTTGCGGGTGTGGATTCTGTGAATTGATCTCCGACTGCATCCGAACTACCAGGAGGACATTCACTATCAATGGCTGGTGGTGGTATAGCTCCGTTGTCAATCACTTCATATTCTTCCCATTGGCACGATGCTTCTCCAGTCTCAAGTCCCTGCCAAAAGGTTTGACAAGCAACATCTCTCGTTCGCTTCACTGTCTGTGTAGATCTAGTTCGTACACCCACTCGCAACTAGAGGACAGATTGGAAAAGGGGTGTTCAGTTTAAACACAACTTACAGTATTGAACTATTAACAGTGAAAAACAACATAATATAGTGACCAGGACACTAACCTTCTTTTGCTTTCTTTTCTTTGAAACTTTCTTGCCTCGAACTTCAACATCAGGACGCTGTTGCTCCGACTCGTGTGTGCATGTCTCCACTTCCTCTTGCACTGCAACGACTATGTTTTCCTGATAAGCACATCCATCACGCACTGACGCTCCATCGACTCCCTGAAACATAGAACTTTCATTAGTATGTATAATAATATCGAAAACACAAAATGTACTTGGGGACCAATACCCACGTACATCTCAATAGCAAAACACGAATGAACGCTTTGTGTAGAACATTCAAACGACAATTATTCACGCATTGTTGATCTAGTTAGATGGAACTGTCAAGATCCATACCTCGGGCTCCTCATAGACTTCCATTGATGATATTATTGAAGATGATGCTTCAGTGACTCCCTGAAACACAGTAATTGCATTAGTATGGTTTTCTATTTTGATAAAAAGAACAGAAAGTTTGTGCAGGCGTGAACGGCTCATCTAAATAGACCTGCACAAATGATCAGTTGTCTAAAATAAATAATGGATATCTAAATATGATTCGATTTGCCCGATCGTTGGAAGTGTCACCACCCAGAAATCTGCATCAACTACTAGGGGTGATGTTCTTGTAGAAGAAGCTCCGTCATCTCCCTGAAACATAGTACTTGCGTTAATAAAGAAGGAAGTATAGCGGATGTAATCACGTCATATGATTTCGCTTCATCGAACTGTCAGTATCCATACCTCGAAATGCATAAGAACATCAAGGGACGATGTAACTGCGGTGCACACTTCTGCAAGCTGTTGCGCCGACCCGTAACTGCACGCTCCCCCTTCTTCTTGGACTAATGCTCCATCGACTCCCTGAAACATAGGACTTTCATTAGTAATGAACACAATATTGAAAAAAGAAGACACATAGGAGGGCGACGACAGAAGGACATATCAATGGCTAAAAACGAAAGAAACATTGTTTGTAACAATCACGCTACAAGAATGCAAGATCTGATGATCTCCATCGATGGAACTGTCCTGAAACGTACCTCGAGCATCTGAGTGACATCAACGGTAGTCGTCAATACGTTGGACTCCTCAGCATCTCCCTGAAAGACAGTACTTGAATTATTTTGGATAACAATAATTATAACTGAAAACAAAGACTAGAGGACGAGTACAAGGGTGTACCATTAGGTAAAATAATTACACGATAAATTAAAACTATTGATTTACATGCCTAAAACAAGTCAGTGGCAGAATAGCCAAGTAAGATTACCCGATAGGCGCTTGAAGTGGCTGATGACTGCAATAACGACACGGATGGAGAATCTTCCGCCTTCATATTGAGTGGATACATAAATGGGGAAATTATTGTTAGCTAATGCTACACACTACCGCAAGGCCGAGAGATAAATACGTAAACTTGACTCACCAGTGGAGGGATGTGGACGAATAGAGTGGGAATAGCGTTTGAGAGCAATTTTCGCCTCGCTCGCGGTGTGTTCTTCTTTATTAGCAATGATGTGGAGTACATGTCTGAGCTAAAGTGCCTGCTGCAGATGCGGTATCGATCACCCCTCTTGTCCGCAAAGACTTCTAGGACTCTACTTTCAAGCTCAGAGGGTGGATATCCGCAATATCGGACCCATTCTCTTATCTGATCTATTGTCTTAGGGAAAACATGCATTATAGTACCTTCAGATTTATTATGGGTCTTCGAAGGGCAACCGCCAATGGAACAGGCAGGCATTGTGGAAAGTTCTGAAAAGTAAAGATCAACAATTCTCTATGAATACCAATGTGTTAAAAAAATAAATGACACATAAAAGGTTCAATGCAAGGTATGTTTTGGTTCTTGGAACTATACACGTTATTCACATGCGGATAAGTATTTGAATAACTTTAAAAAAATAGAAAAATAATTTGACTAAACTCAGAACATGTGACTAGTTCCTTGCATGTACTGTCTTGAACGAAAAGAAATTGGACGCAAAATGAGTATGGTACATGGCCTTACCTTGACGAGCAAACAGTTAGATGCAGGGATCAGAGTAGTTTCTTGTCGTTCACAGGTTGCAAACTGACGAGTTTCCTCGAAGTGGTCACGGAAGTTCACCGAGACGAAGAGCAGCACCTTCACGGGTTGACTAGCAAAGTGCAAAGAAGTTCTCATTAGAAATATGAAGTGGGTTATAAAGAATTCGAAACAGGGGTGTGTTTGTGAATGAATGACGTGTATATGTCGTGGCATTATGCGGTTTGCAGGGGGCCGTCCAGCGTGAGGGGGGATGCTTGGCAGGAGACACGGGGTCTGGCGGTAGACATGGGAACAACAACCCATGCTCTATAGACCACTTTGAAGTGTACATGGTCTTTGGCACCTCTTGGCCTTTATCGCTCCCTGACAGCTCCACTTGCCAGCACAAGTACCCCGGTGCGAACTGCCTTTGATAGGGCGGGGGGTGGATTGGGGCGGTGGTCCTGCAGACAAGACACAGGAAGACTCGTGAATGGAGACACACTTATGTGGATTGCAGGGGGCCGTCCAGCGTGAGGGGGGATGCTTGGCAGGAGACACGGGGTCTGGCGGTAGACATGGGAACAACAACCCATGCTCTATAGACCACTTTGAAGTGTACATGGTCTTTGGCACCTCTTGGCCTTTATCGCTCCCTGACAGCTCCACTTGCCAGCACAAGTACCCCGGTGCGAACTGCCTTTGATAGGGCGGGGGGTGGATTGGGGCGGTGGTCCTGCAGACAAGACACAGGAAGACTCGTGAATGGAGACACACTTATGTGGATTGCAGGGGGCCGTCCAGCGTGAGGGGGGATGCTTGGCAGGAGACACGGGGTCTGGCGGTAGACATGGGAACAACAACCCATGCTCTATAGACCACTTTGAAGTGTACATGGTCTTTGGCACCTCTTGGCCTTTATCGCTCCCTGACAGCTCCACTTGCCAGCACAAGTACCCTGGTGCGAACTGCCTTTGATAGGGCGGGGGGTGGATTGGGGCGGTGGTCCTGCAGACAAGACACAGGAAGACTCGTGAATGGAGACACACTTATGTGGATTGCAGGGGGCCGTCCAGCGTGAGGGAGGATGCTGGCCGGAGACATGTGGTGTGACAAGACAAGGCACAGGAAGACTATTCAATGGAGACACACTAGATTCATTTAAAAAATCAAAACAACCATTGTTAAAATATATGTTGGGTTTTATTTTAGATCTTAATTTCAATTGAACATAAATAATAAACATTACACATTGTAAAGTTGCGGTTGCAGCACATCCAGGGAAAATCCGCGGTATTGTCCACTGTCGCTGGGGAAATGTTGTCTAATGGCAAGTACCGCACAGGCAGGTATTACTCTCCGAACGCGGTGTCCGAGCCTCCCGTGAAGCCACCAAGTGAAGCAACGATAGGCCACCAGCCTGTACCACCTGTGAAAATGAAAGATGCAAACTGTATTAAAATGACAACTTTCTTATCACTGTCGATTCAGGTAAAAAATGTCATTTTGCTTTGAAAAAAATTCTATCTAGAAAATGCACAACATGGAACCAATTTACATGCATTCGAATGATGAGACGACCATGAAATAGTAGTGGCATCACTGACATCACAACCAGAGTATACTTACTCGTTACTCGGATTACGCGGACGAACAGTGCCGCAAAGTTCGTGCATAAGCACCATCATCATCCTCAACACTGTCCGTGAGAGGCAGGCTTCCCTGAACTCTGGCAGCTCGGTGATGCATTGCGGACTTGGCTCGCCTTCCGAAATGTAGGCCAAGCACCCGGAATTTTCACGGCAGCAGCAGTTCTCCTCCTCAGTTGGCATTAGCTCGCACCGATTGCACGTGCACCAGGTGGAGACGCCGTCCATGCGACATGGTCCAGGCTCTTCATCCATTGACTGGTCCTCCCAACTGCCGTCCGAATCCCCATCGTTTTCGCGTGCTTGCCTTTCCAGTAGTTCTTCCTCGGTGTACTCGGGCTCGTACATATACGGCATTATTGTAGCCATTGTGTGGTAAAGAAAGTAAAATAATTTATAGCGGTGGTACTGGTATCTGTTCACACGGGCTACAATCAACGAAGGTAGCTGACCAGAGCACAGAAACGAGTCACAGAATACTCAAAGTAACACACAGAGAGTAATGGAATCGAAAATCTGCTGCTGTGTGTTGTGAAACGGTGTGTTTATACTTATTGAGGAAAGAGGCGTCCTGCCATTTCCATGGCGACAGTTCATTAGCTGAGGCACAGCGATTGTTGACACGAAACGTGCTTTGGCGTTGGGAAATGGGCGGTACGCGTCTGCTGATGTCAGGCTCAGGGGCGGGGGATTTGATTTAGTGCCGCAAAAGCAGGTGAGCCAGGGCGATGGGGGGAAATGATAGGATTATCAGAAAATGGCAGCTGATTTCGAGTGCGTTAATGGACGAAAAGTCGGGTAAGGTCCATAGGAAAGTTTTCTACGATCTACCGAGTTATGCTTAAAAACACATGGCCGAACCGTAGGGACAATAAAAAAAAAGTCCCGGAACTCTCCTTTAAACAAAGCCACAAGGTTGGGAAAAGAGGCAACCACTAGTCTGGCGCGAATTATCAGTTTATCAGAATGCTAAACAAGCTGTACAAAGTCTGAAAAGCAAATCTTTATTCCATTAATATTAAAAAACAAGAATTGGCTGTGATACATGCAAACGTATGAATATACAAGGTACAGATATAAAAAACACAGCGACTGACTAAACATCCACAGTAAAAATACAATGTAAACAATAAAAAGGATGTGCAAAATATGCAAAAAATGTGACTCGTGTACTCACAAGGTAGAAAAAGGCTGTATTATCCAAAACCTGAACAATATCAAAAAAGTCTATAGTTTATGATCTTACAGAGTTATTAAGACTCAATATAAAGCCACTGAGTCTTACATTTGCCTTTGCAGTTCAGCATAGGCCAAAACTCAACATGTTTCTGTTCATAATCGCAAAAGTGGTGAACATTCTTCAGGAGCAGTCTATTGGGGTCACAAGTCCCTTTTTTAGCATATTTTGCACATCCTTTTCATTGTTTACATTGTATTTTTATTGTGGATGTTTAGTGTCTGTGTTATTTATATCTGTACCTTGTATATTGGTACTTTTGTAGTTATCACAGGCAATTCTTGGTTGTCAATATCTATGGAATAAAGACGTGCTTTTTGAGACTTTTACATCTTGTTTTGCATTCTGATAAACTGATCATCATTGAGGAATATTCTTGGCTACATTTGCCACACTTCTTAAGTCATAATTGGATTTAGTGTGGGGTAATAATGACTCACCCATGGGCCTGGCAAATTCTACTTAGCCCGTTTTACAAGTAGCACAATATCCACTCTGGGAGAAATGCTGGGTAACGTACCTAAAATGGTTACTTAAAAATCCCAACTCAGTCGCCTGGAGACCAACCAACATACACTGCGTCCTCCGCAGTCTGCAGTAGTCTGAGCTTGCTGCCATGCTTTCACACCAGCGCTTTGGGTCTGGAGTCATTAATAAACAATCCTCCCTCTGACAATATTAAAGGGGGAGCATCTGCAGCTGCATGAATATAGCTCCAAATGCGGTCCTCTCTCACCCCGCTCTGCAGTAGTCTGTGCTTGTTGCTGTGTTTTGTTTTTTTAACAATTTGATGGCAGTTTTCTTTTTGGCCCAGTAAGGGACACTGGTTGCGCACAATTGTGATTTCACCTCACAGTGTTCTTTATGTTTTGTAGAGGAGGCTGCATGAGCAGAGCTTGACTCCCCTAAGGTTGCAATGCAGCTTCATGAAATGATGTCCCTGAGAGGTTGAAGTTGTAGCTGTCAGTATTCTTGAGGAAGATAACACCCCGGCTGTATTCCCTGTTCTGATAGAGGCACAACATTTTCTCAGCAAAATGATAGGCAAGAGTATAATGACTCTTTTGTATGGACCGCCTGCCTGTAAATGGTCATTTGGAGTTGGGGCACGGTGCTTGCCTTTTGAGCAGGTAAGCACAAGTAAGTGGTGTTATGGGCAGCAGTAGTCAAGCAACTGGGTGACCAATCAGTCGTCCAGAGGTAAAGCATGGGACGATCCTAACTAACTTTATTACCAAAGTTTGGAATGAGTGCCATCAGGGCCCTTGTATGACAGGAATCCAGGCACTTTACACTGCATCATTGTGCAATAATGCAAGGTGATTTGTAATCCTGATGTTTCTTTTTGTTGTGTGAGAGGTTGTGGTCTGCTGTCCCGCAGGCTAACAGCTGGTGCCAGTTGGCTAGTATCCCAGGTTACCCATGGCAGATGGAGGCAGGTCTATGCCTGTTGCAGTCAGACCTACAGGTTCTCTGTGGCATGGGAAGTGCTTTCAGGTGATGGACACTGTTCTAAGGTGAGATCAAAAGGTCCCCATCCATGATACTAAAGAATGTTTGATTGTGAATCAAAGTTTAAATAAATACAGCCATGTACATCCAGGTTCACGCGTTTCATGTACGAGCCAAGGTCCACTAGTGTGTCCCCTTTGTTGTGGATGTAGGTGCAGGTTACTGCAATGCTGCACAGTGAGTTCGTATCCTGGGAGGACCATCCAGTCGCAGGGCTCTGGGAACCATCGCCACAGGTTCCAAACTTTGATGAAGCTCATATCTGATCAATATCTGCTCGGATTAGACCTACAGGTGCGGCATAGAAAATCCTTCAGGGTCATGGACACTGTACTTCAATGACATCAAGAAATACTTGTCAATGCTACTAGAAATATTTGATTGTGAATCAAAATTTTAATAACTACAGTCATTTTACATCCAGGACTGTACTGTGTTATGTTTCTTGAGTTTGAGCCAAGGTCTACAGGTGTGTGTCCATTATATCTCTCGCCACTCTGCTCCCACGCGGCCACATTTGATTAACGCACTCAGCAGGTATTGGTAGTTTTGTATTCATTGAAGCATAAGGGTGCATTTCAAATAGAAATGGCTCACAAAGTAAGGTATAGCAGAGAGCTCAGGCAGTCCTTTGGTGGGGTGCCATTACAACAAAGCATTGAGTTGAATGAGGTAGACCAGATGTTGAAGGGGTCGGAGTGGGGACCTATATCGGGGATAGGATAAGTCTAAGGACAGTATTAACATCACTGCAATTTACACAGAGTAGTCCTGCGGGTTGAAAGCAAGGAGGGTGTGTTGGGTGGTTAATTTGGATAGGATGGTGAAGTGGTTTCAGAGACTTCTTCCAAGACTACCAGATGGAGTTTGTGCCTGGTTGTGAAGGGTTGCACTGATAACATGGGTTGGGTTTTAACTGCTGGCTGTGGGGGGATGGGGGTTGAGCATTCCCATGGAGTGGGACCAATACGGAAAAGAAGCGAAAGCAGGCAAAGTTGTAGGGAAATGGGTTGGAACTGAAAGGCTGCAGAGAGATTAGGTGAGGCGAGTCAGAGGGACAGAGTGCAGTGAGATGTGGTCAGCAAGGTGATGTTTGTATGGAGCTCCACCCAGCGTGGTGACATTGGGGGGCAGATCCGATTTGAGAATACCTTAAGGACCAGATATTACTCTCCTTACCCCCTCTCGCTGCTCTGCATCTATTCTCTATTTGCTCTATCACTATCAGGCAGGCATCTTGTCTTCCATGCCTTCTCGTGCCTGTGCCTCTCCCCATATCAAACAGGCCTCAGAAGCATCATATCACAACAGTACCAGTTATTCTGTTTGTTTCTCTTTCTGCACCCCTTCCCTGTATCACACATGCACAGCAAGACTTGCTCTCATTTACATCATACACAAACCGGATCCTCATTAATACAATAAATGACCCCACACAAATGGCATGATCTGCCATTTGCACTAGATGAGGGGAACATTTACATTAATACCAAATAAGCCCCTGCTACTTTTCACGGACCAGCATTTTGGAGGAAAATGTGCTCGTTTGCATCGGATTGCCCTTAAACACGCTTGAGATCATCAACGCACACCCACTGGCAATCGAGCTCTGTGTATGTGCAATTCCTGGGAGGTAGCACACATGCACTGGATACTCGCAGAGTACAGATTTTCCAGTAAACCTCCCTCTTTATATTTTCTGTTTGATTAATGTCACACATAGCAACATGCCCCACTTCATCCAGTGGATTGCGGTACAATCCTGTTTTTTTAATTTTACATTCTGGATTATAAATTAAGACTGCAAATAAAACCAGGACTGGACTAGTGTCTCCGGAATTGAATAAGGCATGTCAACATCATGCTTTTTCTCTGATGGCCCACATGTACTCACCGTCCAACTGTATGCATCCAGGAGACAGTATGAGGTCATCTAAAGCAATGCCTGCTGTTTCTCCTTCTGCCACGTTGCCAACAATTACAATCTGCCAAGACAAAAAGTCACTCAAATCAGATATGTGGGCTACCGCTCTGAGGCTAGCATGTGTGTAGACATTGCTGCTGTACCAGTCAAATAAAAGACCACAGACATTCCACCACAAATGTCCCCTTCCCCTATGGTGCATGTTTACTATAATTATAAGGGTTGCAGAGGAGTCCACAGTCACTAACTAAATAAAAAGGGTAAGCATTCCTCAGCCTGACTACACTGCTCTGTGCTCCAGAATTTGGGGGGTACGGGTGTATTGAGCAGGAAGGGCTGGCTTGAAAATACTCACCCGTCACAGAATGTTCGAAGTAATGACACTGAGTGAAATAATTTCTATAGAACCAGTATTTTGCAAAAATTGCGTCCCCAGACCCTGATCCCCATTCTCTGGAAATTAAAAGCCCATGCCTGGGCAGCCAGACAATACTGCCTCCAGGCAGAGCCGTCAACAGTACAGGTGCTGCAAATTATCTAGGCCTGCTCAGTCTGGGGAGCAGCTTATGGGGTGTTCCACCCCTCTGTGTAGATTACAGGACTTTGCCTACTTGGGGACCACTTTTAGCCAACACCTCACTTGGAACACCAACATCTACAATCAGAGGTTAAGAATTAAGCAAGTTATCAGAGGTTTGTTTAGGTTTCGCTAGGTCTTTGCAGCAGTTCTGGGCTGGACACATGTTGGAGATTTATAGGGGCCTGGCCATTGGCACAGCAGGGCTTATGAATGCGAGCTTTGGGGCTATTGGAACGCTGCAGGGGGGACACGTTTTCCTTGCTCATCTTGTAGGCATGTCTTTTCCTACAGCTATGTATTACATATTTGGAAACGTTCTTACGTATATTTGTTGGAGGCTAAGGGTGATCCTGATGTGGCGATTTGTGTGGGTGAATAAAGAGGGAACTCTAACCAGATCAATAGTAAGGAACGTCCTCAGCCTGGGGAGTTCTCACAGAGTTGGCTGGTTATTTTATATTAAAAGAGCACTGGGCAGTATGGGATTAGCCTGTTATTTAAACAATCCAGGAAGCATAGAGAGCTTGATGATCCCTTTGCTCAAATCATATTTGTGGTCTTCTCAGGATAGTCTGTGAGAGGCGGAAAACTGCGATAAACCATCTGTCAGACTGTACCTCTCGTTGAGCCGGGCCATGGGTCCAGCTGAGTATCTCACCTCTGTCTCTAACATTTATCATCAGATATTGTTAACCGGGGCCCATTTTAATATCCTGCACCTCAAACCTATCACATGCAAATGGCCGGGGTTTTCTAACACAGGCTTTGGTCAGTGTCTGTGCGGGGAGTTGGAATCACTGCTGCATTTTGTGCTATTTTGTCCACTCTGCAGTGACATACATAAAATATATTTACAGAATGTGCTTAGAGCTAGTGGCCTACGTATATGGAGACCGGCCCGTCCTTTTCCATTGTCCCTCCCCACGATTGGAGTTGCCTTTGCTTTTACCTGCTTCCTAAAAACCCATGGCATAAAAGAATCCGCGAGGCTGTCAAATTATGTTGTATTTATGTTCTATATCGTTTCCCTCACTTTTAAAATTTGAGTGTTCCTATTTTACCATAATGATGAGAAGATGAATTATGTTTTTAGTTTTCTGATGCTATATATTGTGTTTTTTGTTGGTTAGTCGCATGTCTTTCCCTGGTGTTGGCCGAACAGAACTGCACATGCTTCCATGACCATGGGTCCCAGTGGCCCAAAAACCTTGCCGAATATGGCCGCCAGCTTTTCCATCTTGCCTGGCCCTACGGAGCTTCCTGGAGAGGCCCCATGCCATGCAGCCTGCTGATTGGCTGCATGGTGAAACGAATCCCCAGAACCAATGTAGCCGGAAGGAGCACGAGGAAGGATCCTGTCTTTCCCTGTCTTACAGGGAAGCCAGTGCCTGCCTGATGCGATCCCTTCGACCATTCTCCTGCCGCAGGTACTCCCAAACGTAAGACTAGCCTCTCTAAACTTCTTCAACACGAGTAGCCAGCTGATCGTTGTTACGTTCCGCCCTGCGTCCCGCTACGCGGTGACGCAGGGCGTCCTAAATAAAAGCCCCGCCCCCGCGTTCGGGAGGCAGTTCCGGGGCAGACCTATAACCAGCGTGGGTGTTTGATTCCTTCGGCTCCCGCTGGAGCTGCGCCACAGGCCGCGCGGCCTATTAGCATTGTGACAGCCCCCGCGCGCAGGCCGCGGGCCGACAACACAACAATGGCGACGAGGCAAGACGAACTCCAAGACAGGCTCGGTGCTGTGAAGGCACCATAATGCCACACAGCCATCGCGGCTAAATTTTTGGACACCCGGTGGGGTGCCATCACACACGTGACCCCCCCACCCCCAAAAAAAAAAAAAAAAAAAAGAATTTTTTTTTTTTTTCTCCTTCATCAATTCATGCTCTCTGCCACTAAGACCATAGTTCTTCCCTCCGGAAACTGGAGAACCAGGTGGCATCGGACATCCAACACGGGAGAGCAGCATCACAGTGTGTGGGGAGCGCCAGGCCCTGAGTTGTAACACGGCGCCTGGGTACGGCGGCACCTCCAAGGTAGGCCCAACGTCGCAGCATTGGTGGCCGTCGGAGGTACCTACGACACACGGATCAGGTCCACGCCAACATGGCGGCCGGCACATCCACGCCTGGGCCCTCCACGCCGTCCAGAATTGCGGCAAACCTGTCCATGACGCCGCCTCCACCTCGAACACAAGGCACTTCGTCGACACTGGTCCAGCCGTTTGACCCATTCACGGATCCGTCGTCATGCGGACCCAGATGGCAGCTGTGGATCCAGAAGTTCGAGATGGCGATGGAGTGCAAAGAGATCACAGCGCCCAGGAAACTGAAGGCACACCTACTACTCAGCGTGGGTGACGAGGTATTGCGCATTTTCAATTCCCTGAACGTTGATGATGGCCAGGATGGGTACCGAAGCGCGAAAGATGCCCTCACCGATCACTTCCTCCCTCAACTAAACCCAGACTATGAGACGTTTCTTTTCTGCACCACCTTACAGGCAGCGGAGGAAACCCTTGATGCGTACCACACCCGCCTGAGAAAGTTAGCCATGTCCTGTGAATTCACGAACGTGGAGAGGGAGATCAGGAGGCAGATCATCAACGGGATTCATTCGGAAAAATTGAGGCGCCTGATACTTAGCGAGAAGGGTATCCCCCTACAGCGGATCCTTGAATTAGGACGTCAGAGGGAACTGGCACACACCAGAGCGGCCAACATGGAGGCCACGCTACACAGGCTGCAACCTGCTCTCAACACGGCTATGGTAGCCCGCATCACCAACAAACAATCCTCGAGAGACGACAACAGTGGCGGATACGGCCAAAACAGGTGGCAACCGCGCATTCCGGGACCCACAGAGTGTGGCTGTTGCGGTGGCCCACGACATGGCCGTCGCAACTGTCCTGCTCAAGGCACCACATGTGGAGCATGTGGCCGGAAGGACCATTACGCGAAGGTATGCCGATCAACGGACATCCCCATACAGCCCCTGCAGAACCAGCCGGAGAAGGTCGCGACCAAGAAAAAGAAGCAAGCCAGTGCCAGAAGGGTCGCAGTGGCCAGCTCTTCCACGGAGGAGGAAGGGGATGACGTCTCGGCGATGCTGCAGGCCCCCTCCAAGGACACAGACAGGAAAGGAAGGAAGGTATACCTGGTGTCTGCCCTATGCCAGGACCGAGGACCTCGAAGAAAAGCCGCCCGAAGGCGCAAATGCATGGTCACCATCCAAAACCAGTGCATTCTCATGACCATCGACACAGGCGCTTCGGTGAACGTCATGCCTGAAAGCATCTTCCTGACTCTAAGTCCTCCACCAGAACTGAAAAGCACCGACACTCTGTTGTATGCATACGGCTGTCGAAAGCCCCTGCCGGTAATTGGCAGGTTCCGCACTACGCTGGAACACGGAAAAAACAGACTATGGTCCAAAGTCTATGTTGTGAAGGCAGGTGTTGAGAGCCTCCTGAGTGGGGACGCAGCGGAGGATTTGGGAGTGGTCCAATTCATCTGCCATGTCAACGAAGAAAAGGAAGTGGAGCAGATGCTGAACCAATACCCTGACTTGCAAGAGGGCATAGGCTGTCTAAGAGGCAAAACCATCAAACTTCATATTGATGAGACAGTGCAGCCGAAAGCCGTCCGGCACCGGAGAACGCCTTTCCACATGAGAGAACAAGTGGAGCAGGAACTCAAGGCACTGGAAGAAGCGGGTATCATTGAGGAGGTCACAGGGCCCACACCGTGGGTCTCTCCAATGGTGGTAACACGGAAGCCTAAGCAGCCTGGAAAGGTGCGGATCTGCATAGACATGCGCCTCCCCAACACTGCCATTAAAAGAGAACGCCACATAACCCCAACAATCGACGAGATTGTGGCTGACCTCACAGGGTCGAGCATATTTTCAAAGATTGATCTCAGGGCGGGGTATCATCAACTCAAACTCCACAGAGACTCTCGATACATAACAACGTTCTCTACGCATTTGGGGCTGCGGAGATACAAACGCCTAAGTTTCGGAATATCGTCTGCTGCGGAGGTGTTCCAGCAAACCATCCAGGAGGTCATCCGGGGCATCCCTGGTGTCCTCAACGTGAGCGATGATATTCTGATCCACGCCCCCGACAAAGAAACACACATCAAGAGGCTTCACGCCCTACTGGGCCGACTACAAGATGTTGGGCTCACAATACACCGGGAAAAGTGCGAGTTCCTCAAATCGGAGATCAATTTTTTCGGATACAAGTTTGGCAGCACAGGCATCTCCCCTGACCCGCAGAAGGTCGCAGACATCCAGGCGGCAAGTCCACCGATGACCCCCACAGAAGTGCGCAGTTTTTTAGGCATGGCCACCTACTGCGGGAGGTTCATCCGAAACCTGGCCACACTATCTGAGCCGCTGCGGGAACTCACCAAGGCCAACGTCAAGTGGGAGTGGGGGCAAACATGCCAGGACTCGTTTGAAAGCATCAAGGACTCCCTCTCCGCTGACACCAAGATGGCCTACTATAACACTGAACTGCCCACAGAACTGTTTGTGGATGCCAGCCCCGTGGGACTCGGAGCCATCCTAATGCAAGTCACGAGGGAAGGGGAGAAGAGACCGATTGCATATGCATCGAGAGCCCTCACAGAGACCGAACAAAGGTACTCACACATCGAAAAGGAGGCCATCGCCGTGCTGTGGGGGTGCCGGCATTTTCACCTCTACCTATATGGGCGTCATTTCACGACGATCACGGACCACAAGCCCCTACTACCCATTTTCATGGGAACATCAGCACACCCTCCGGCACGAATCACCAAGTGGTTGTTGCACCTCCAGCAATATGACTTTGATCTCGTCTACCAACCAGGCAGCGGAAACCCGGCGGATTTTCTCTCCAGGCATCCGCGAGAGGCCACTCAACAAGAGATCCAAGTAGCGGCAGAGACAGAGGAACACATATGCCAGGTGGTGCGCGCAATGAGGCCCAAGGCGGTGAGCATCGAGGAAATCGAGGCGGAAACACACCAGGACCCGTGTTGTGACTTAGTGAAAGATGCCATCCTTTCCAGTGACTGGAAGACTTTCATGAGACACACACACAACAGAACAGCGGAAGCAAAAGGGTTTCTGTCCGGCATATTCACAGTGCGGCAAGACTTGTCAGTCACGGAAGGTGGACTGTTACTACGAGGAAACCGCATCGTGATCCCGCTCAAACTACAGGACAGGATAGTGGCCCTAGCGCATGAAGGACACCAAGGACTGGCAAGGACGAAAGCCCGCATTCGGCACCGAGTATGGTTTCCCCAGATCGAGGAGCGGGTCGAGACACTCGTTAGCACGTGCCTATCCTGTCAGATAACGGGGGCCCAGCCAGACCCGGAACCCATCATATCAGCAGAACGGGGCCGCTCTCGCTGGGAGGCCATCAGCATTGACTTTTGCAAGCTCCGAGAGGGCCTCCACCTGTTGGTGGCCGTCGATGATCACTCCCGATACCCGGAAGTTGAGGTAGTTGAGTCCACAGCAGCTGAAGTGGTCATTCCGGCCCTAGAGAAAATGTTCGCAGTCCACGGGCTACCCATCTCAATCAAAAGCGACAATGGGCCACCGTTTACGGGAGAGGACTTCAAAAAGTATCTGCAGGAACTCAATGTGAAATATCATCACATCACTCCAAGACACCCCCAGGCAAATGGGGACGTAGAACGATTTATGAGGACTATCAACAAGGTGCTCAGAGTGTCTAAGGCTAACGCCAGCCCCTGGAAGGTTGACCTCTTCCGATTCCTCCGAAATTACCGGGTCACGCCCCACAGCACAACCGGCGTACCGCCAGCGGACCTCATGTTCGGCACCGTCATCAGATCCTCGATCCCGCATCACCCAAGCAGAACCCCGGACACGGTGAACGAGGAACGCACAGAGAGAAGGAGAAGGGATGCCAACGAACACATGAGCGGCAAGCGGAGAGCGAGGCCGTCCCATCATCAAGTGGGTGACCAGGTCATCATGCTACGAAACCCCTCCAAGTCAAAACTTGACACCAGGTACGAGGAACTTCCATGGACCGTCAGCAACCGGCATGGAACCATGGTAACTGTGACACGAGGAAACCGCCAAGTGACGAGAAATGCGTCATGGTTCAAGGCCATACCCCGTACCCTGTGGACCGATAAGGAGGGCCCTCGGGAAGGCGAGGACACTCCTCCCAGTGAAGAAGAGCCGGAGGCCATCCCTGAGGAGAATGGAGCGGGGGATGGAAACTGGGAGCCGGGGGATGAACCCGGCCTCGAGGGCCCGAACAGCGAAGACGGAACAGAGCCTGAAGCAAGGGGGAATGACCCCCGCGAAGGGCGATACAGACTGAGAACAACGACGAGACCGCCAGTCAAGCTAAGTGACTATGTGTGGTAACTGGTGCCTTGGTGCCATGAACCCCAATGGCAGGGTGGCTGAGTGTTGAAGAATGAAAGCTTATGTTGGACTTCGCCGTTGTTTGGCAGTTAGAGTTATGTGTTTTGTTTTGTTTTATAATAAAGGAGGAATGTTACGTTCCGCCCTGCGTCCCGCTACGCGGTGACGCAGGGCGTCCTAAATAAAAGCCCCGCCCCCGCGTTCGGGAGGCAGTTCCGGGGCAGACCTATAACCAGCGTGGGTGTTTGATTCCTTCGGCTCCCGCTGGAGCTGCGCCACAGGCCGCGCGGCCTATTAGCATTGTGACAGCCCCCGCGCGCAGGCCGCGGGCCGACAACACAACAATCGTAACCATGGTTACTCACAAACTGCCTTCAATGAAAATATTACCGACGCCCCATGAATGCCCGGAACCTCAATGTATTCTATTTGCAAAAATCGCAATTTTTCGTACTAAGACAAATGCACTGTAATGTTATGAAAGTTTGCTACAGTCGGTCCCTGTTCCATGATGTAGCAGTGTGTGCCCCCCATCCTCTCCTTGGTCACCCGTATCCCTGTTTTGTCTCCCCCCACCCCCTTGGTCGCCCGCATACCTGTGTGGCCTCCCCCACCCCCTTGGTCGCCCGTATGCTTGCTGCTGTCTCCCCCACCCCCTTGGTCGCCCGTATGCTTGTAGCTGTCTCCCCCACCCCCTTGGTCACCCATATGCCTGTGTTGTTTCCCCCCACCCCCTTGGTCGCCCGTATGCTTGCAGCTGTCTCCCCCATCCCCTTTGTTGCCCGTATGCTTCCTACTGTCTCCCCCCACCCCCTTGGTCATCTGTATGGCTGTGTGGTCTCCCCCCACCCCCTTGGTCGCCCATATGCCTGTGTTGTCTCCCCCCACCCCCTTGGTCGCCCTTATACCTGTGTGCTGCCTCCTCCCACCCTCTTAGTCACCCGTATGCACACCAGTTTGCCTTCCACACCACGCCTTCCCACCTCTCCTCCCTGTCCTATCCCATTCCTTCCTAGCCACACCTATCTAAAAATGTCTCAACGCATCAGCACACTGCTACCGCCCTGCAACATGGGGCTGGGGAACATGTCTATGCCACCTGATCTGACCTCTGCATTTACATGCTGCTGCCACCCTACGAGAAGGGGTTGGGCAACATGTCTGTGCCACTGCCACCTATCTTGACCTTGCATTTGTATGCTGCTGCTGCTCTGCAACATGGGGCTGGGCAACATGTCTATGCCACCGAATCTGACTTATGCATTGGTATGCTGATGCTGACCTGCAAGATAGGTTACGCAAATTGTATGTTTTTGCCAGTGGTCGAAGTGTACGAAAAGAAGTAGTGGAACTATGTTCCCTGCTGGCCTTCCTAGCTCTCCACACACCCCATCGCTACGCATCCTCCCACACACAATTCAAACCCCCAAACAAACACACCTGCTATTTAGGTAAATGTTCAGTGCATTGCACTGAAGTGCAAACTTCAACTTCTTCCTACACTTTTATTTTAAAAGTAAACTATTCCAGAACGTTTTATTTTTAAAATAAAAGTATAGGAACAGTGAAACTTAAAAATAAAAAGTATAGGAGCACCGCTCCCGACCGCTCCCGCCCACTTCGACCTCTGGTTTTTGCAAGCACTATGTCACTAAATAAGCCGCACCCTGCTACATGGGGATCTGTAACATGTATGTAGGGATGTCTTCACAACCACTTATGTAACCAAGTAAGCCTTCTTGAATAGCGCTGTGATGCCTGAGGGCAGTTGTGCGCTCTATAAATGCAAATAAATAAATGCAGGGGTGGACTGGCCTATAGGGAACTCTGGAGATTTCCTGGTATGCCTCTGCACCTTAGGACTCTTTTGTGTGGTAACCTATTTTATTTTCAAATATTCTTATAGGAAAAGGGTTGGGCTTGCTGAAAAGTTGTAATATGGGGCCACTTTAAACTTTTGGTTACCAGTCCACACCTGGTCACGTGTGACTTTATGTTATGTTTTATGAAGCTTGATGGATTCTTTGCCTCTGAATAATTAGATTTGACTATGCATCTTGTTGTCAGTTGAAGAGAGCGCTGTTGGGTCTGTAGGTGTGTTTTAGGACCAGAGATGCCTTGCGTGGGGTTCAGTAAGCTCCAGCTGGGCTCTGGATTCATTCAGTTGTTTTTCTTCAAACTGATCTACTGCCCTGCTATCCGATGGGTGCTGCCTATCATCAAGCAAGTAATGGAAAATGGGTCATAGAGGCAAGTTCATCTTCAGTAAACCTTTCATGTGCAAAATTCCAACACAAGCTGATCCATAAACGGAGATCGCCCCCCTTTTTGGGTGCAATGAGAGTCAGCGAATATAAGGACCCCCTGCCCAGAATATCATTGAGGCATCAGAGACCCTGGAACCATGGGAGAATGAGACAGCCGTGAGACCGGCGCCGTAAGTGAACAAGGCCACACCCTCTCCCTTACCCCCTCTGAGTGCGACATCTAGAAAAAGTGAAGGGCGCTGTGAGGGACATTTGCGAATTGACGCGCGAGGGCCAATATAGTCCCTCCTCCTGCAGTGAACACATTGAGGAAAGAACTCCCCCCACCCAGTAACACATGATAACTTTGTCAGACTTTTGATTATATGGGGCACGGAACGGCATCTATTTTCTGGCAAGCTGTTTTCCTCTTACAGCTATCTTATAACTGATTCTCCTATCGGCTTGCACTGGCGTGGGACAATGTGACCTCCTCTGGGAGGCGCTTCATATGGCCCAAGAGGAGCAGTAGTAGGCAAGATATGTAAATTAGGCTGACAATGGCTGGAGGAAGGTGTTGCCTTTCCCCCTTCTTGAGAAGCTTCGATGTACGCCGGGCTGTCACATTCCAGCTGAATATGACAGGGGAAGGCTGTAGGCTGTGTCACCCCGGAGTACAGGTGACAATGCGTTATGTGCGGTAGGGAGATGAAATGTGCCTGGAATGGCCTCAGACATTTCTTGGAGGCTGATCTCCCATCATTCATTTTCATTATTAAAAAATCAAAAAAACTAGAGGAGCAGACTCTCCTCGTGTGTATGATCGAATTCCTCACAACACCTTCAGAGGATCCTTTCTGGTTCACTTGGAACTCTAAATAAGTCATAAGGAGAAAGCCAAAAAGCATAAATTCTCCTGTTGCAGTATCAAAGGACACAAATACGCAGGCTTACAGTCAGGGCTTGAAGCTCTGCCAGGGCTCTCCGAAACTGACCTCCCTTACCAAATTTCTTTAAAAATATGAATGGCAATATTGCTCTTTGTTAGTAGATGTCACCTTCAGTAATGTTTACAATCACAAAACCAGTTAAAGAAATTTGAAATTTGAAATTTGAAATGGGAGTTATAAGAGAATACATTGTTGGATTTTTGCCACACATTGTATTAAAGTATTATCATTAGAATACCTTTAATTAGTATGCGTGAATAATGGATTTCTTTCAGAAGAACTGTGGGTTTTCATGGTGTACCTTTTCATTTGATGTTATGTCTAATATTTGAATATATTTATTCTGGTCAGAATCTTTACACACATTAACCATATTTTAATGCATCTTTTAAACCAGACTTGTTGCCCTTTTATTGCACATTTGTAAACTCAATTGGCTCTGTTAGGTCACTCCTTTAATCACACAGGCCACTTCTCTTTTAAAGCTGTATTAACCACTTGGGATTTGAGACTACACAAGACCCTTTTTAGGCCCCTCCCCCAAATATTGCATCATGATGCATTACGCCCCTCCAACCTCTCGATTTCTTATCCAGCTTAAAGCACTGCTTACAGTAGTTCTACCACCAGGCTGGGCATAGCGTTAACTACATCTCTTCTTCCAACTAGACAGCTTTTCCAACACCCAAAGATCCTTGTGCTACAATGGACAGCTGGGAACCACAGACCATGGGGGTCATTACGACCCAGGTGTTAACCATGGCGCTATAAGCGCCATGGTTGACGCCGGTATTTTAACGATTCCAAGGTTGGCAGGGCGGTAATTCCCCATTCACCATTGGGCCTTCCCCATTCCCATTTTTGCCCCCATAGGGCTCAATGGGAATGGGGAAGGCGGTACCGTAATTATCACCAAGGTCCCTTTGCGGGTCCAATCCTTAACGGCTGGTCAAGACCATCCGTTAAGGTAGGGACCCGCAAAGGGACCTCGTAATTAGGCGGTAAGGGGTTAACTGTGCCGCAACCTTTTACGGCGCTGTTAACCCTTACCGCCTGGGTCGTAATGAGGCCCCATGTCTATTCTGGCCCAAGAAATGTAGCAACGGACAAGTCGTTGAGAGTGAGAGTGACGATAACATCCTGACAGCCTGAAGTCAATGCTTCCAAAATGATGAAGTATGACACTTGGCCATGACATATGTGCCCAGGCTTGGAAAGGGATTCCTCTTCAATTATGACCCTAGTTTGTCATCTCTACATTTGAAAGACGATTGGGATCCACTGATGCTACCATCCGACACATGATCTGAACTATTCCTCTTGCCCAATTCCTTTTTCCTCTCTCCACATTCATCTTTGAACACAATTCAGATAACCTTTTAATGTGTTGATACGCACTATGTTATCTTTCTGCAAATGCACCCCTTCTTCACTTAATGAACTTCTGTTTCAGGGCCAGGGACTCTAGAGCCTGCTGGATCTAGGTTTTCGTTATACTTTATGCAGAATACAATAGAGTACATATACAAAAAATAAGGTAATTGTAATTTGCCCATTTAAAAAAAAGTGTTTTTATCGTAATTTAGATCATATCATAGTGCTTCAAATATTGGTAGATAATAAGAGAAATGAGGGTCAAGTTGGCAGAATGGAGAACACCTTGGTAATAAATGATGCTGTGAGGAATTCGACCATCCGCACGTTGGGTGTGCGCTCGCCTGAGCTATTTTTTAAATGTTTAATTAAATGGAATGATGGTAGACCAACCTCAAGAAAATGTGTGGGGCTAATCTACACAAATTTTCCTATGCTCATAGCATGATAAACACATAGACCTGTGTACTCTGGGTTCACACAGCCTGCAGGCACAGTCCCCTCTGTCATATTTAGTTGGGATATGACAGCCAGGGGTACACAATGCATCTACAGAAGGGGGAGGACAACATCTTCCCCTGTCAAGGCCAGCCTGATTAACTAACAAAGGCTCATTGGATCCACCCAGCTCTTTTGTTGGGCCCTGCAGCTGGTAGCAGCAATCTGCATATCAACTAGAGGGTAATTCAAACAAGCCCGCATAGGGCATGGCTGCATAGGTTAACAAATAAGACAGTAAACCCCAACAACATTTCATATGCATCTGTGTCAACTTGAAGTCAGCTCCCAACCTCAGTATCTATGACAGTGAGCTGTCATGTCTGGGACTGTGTGTTTAAAGTAGTTCGCCCTGCAGGAGGACCCCAGTCATAAGGTACGAGGATGTGGTTTGTAGGAGCCACAGAGTCTGATCTCACTGCAGCTTCAAGGGAGACCTGCCACTTTAATCAGGAACCACAGAGAGATCTATTAACTGGAGAGACTCTTTGATCCACAGCAGACAGGAAGGTGGGTGGGATTTAGTATCACATGTTTTCACCCCTTTATCATTCCTGTTGCAAAGCACTCTGGTTATGACCTCATGCATACAGGAGATTGCTGCTAGGGACCCCAGGATTGGTTCATTAAGGTAGGCTTCGCCTACACCAATAACTGTGGCCCATTTGGCTTTAAAGGAAGGCTGAGCCCCTCTTTTGGAAGATCATCTGAAGACTAGAATAGCAAGAATAACTCATTAGTGGACCCTGGCGAAAGGTACAGTCTGCCTTACATGTTACGCCAGTGAAGGACGGCCAGGACCTCCACAGAGGGAAGCAAAATCCCTCTTCTAAACATCTCTCAGGGAACAGAGAGAGAGACAGAGAATCCAGGGGACACTCCAGCCATTCCAGAACTGTTACCCAGCCAGCACGATTCCAAGTGATCCGACCGCGGCTGATTTTGCCGCGGCCGGAATGTTCGCATGAGAAAGGTGCAAACTACCAAAAGTTTGCACCTTTCTCATTCAAACACACTTACATACTATGGAGGCTGCAGGGGTTTCCCCCCGCAACCCCCACTCACTATACTGTGACCGGCGTGTTGCGGGGGACACCTCTGCAGCCCCCGTTGTTTTTTTTCTTTCTTTTTTTTTGTGGGTGTGCTGCAACATCCCGCTCACTATGCCACACAGTATAGTGAGAGGGGTGTTGTGTGGGACACCCCTGCAGCCCCTGCAGTCTTTCTTTTTTTATACTTACCTGCAATGCTACCACCAAAGGTTCGAACTTTTGGTGTTCGAACATTTGGTGGTAGCATTTTTCATTCGTTTTGTACGATCTGACCTTTTTTTTCAGTCCGATCGTACAAAACCGCCAGCACAAAGCGTGCCCTGCTAGGTTCTGCAGCAAGCTTCCTAGGTGGGAAGTGCCAGAAGGTCTCTGAACTCGAAACCAAGGACAAGGAAGCTGCCTGCAACTCACTCCTCAGCATTGGGCCATCTGCCTCAAAGGACGACATGAGCCCATTGAGGAAGCTGGGAGAAGTGCCTCAACGAGCATGTACTAACGTCCGCCTTAAAGAAATGTTGGAGTCAGTCGAGTTCCTCGAGCTGCAAGCGACTGCAACGCTGACTGTTGTCAAACAGCAGTTGCTTAAAGACACCAGAGACTTCTCAACCAGTGCTTCAGAACTGCCGATCAGCACTGAGACAACAATTCCTGCCCCCCGAACCCTCAAGCTGCTGTGTAGGCCAGCCTGCAGTCATTCGTCCAGCTTTGCTCGCCGAAGCGTCTTGCTGCATGATACCCGCAGGTGACTCCCTCCTTGAACTCTGTCACAGAAGCCTGGAAAGTGCCCTGAAGCCGGCTCGACCATGTTGAGCACCAAGCACACCTATAGCACAGGGTACATTGTGGTCCTTCCAAGGCCATTAGAAACATTTTAAGAACCATTGCTGCCTTTGGCTGAAGCCAAGTAACCATAAACTGTTGTGGTTATTAACCATACCGACTACTCTTCTGTCATTTTCCAGAGTGCATCCCTTTTCCTTCTTTGGAACTGTTTGTCCTCTGCATTCCTTTACAGGGGGGTTGTATTTTGTAGTGCTGCTAGAACTGTCTGTTGTGATAATAATAAAGTAGATATTTTAATACAACCCTGACTTGACAGACCCTTTTATCATTGGGTAATAATTGTATTTTTGCTGTGTTGCAACGGTCCTACATTCATTCATCGGCAGTTATTTTCTCCGCTGTGTTATTTGCTGAAACGTTTTGCCTGAAAAAACAGAATCGAATGTTTTAGATTTTTTTTGGGGGTTCCCCCCCAAGCCCATCCTCCCCTATTATTTTTTCTTTATTCTCCACCCCAACCCCATATTTTTCAGGCACAAATGTTCGGCAAAAAATTCCACTAAAAAAACTGCTGATGAATGAACATCATACTGTTGCAAGCAGTGATCCACAACCTTTCGTAGATAAGCCTGCCGTTCCATCCACGTTACCAAAATTGGACAAGGAGGTTTATAATTTGCTTGTGTTTCCAATCTGTTCGGACCCCTTCTGGTGTACTAGAGGTGTGGGGCTGATTGATGGCTTAGAAACCGATATTCATCCCTGGTGCACAAGGCAGAACCAGGTTTTTATTTCATACATCTGTGCAGAAATATTTCAGGAAACGGGCATAGTATCTCCGTCTCAAAATGGAGGCCCTTGAGCACTGAAAACACAGGGTCCTAACAGTACATCCTGGGGGCAAGTCTTTAGGAGACCACTCAAGCTCGAAGTAATACTGCTCGGCCCACCCAGGTGATGTGCCACCTCCTCTCCGGTAGTTTTCCATCGCAACTATTGTTACAAAAACTGCAGGCTCAACTGTCAATTGATCGCTGTTCTGTTTCGCAGGCAGCTAAAGCGGCCTTCACGGTCTAATGCGGGGCGTGTAGGTAGGCATAGCTAGGCATCAGATCGTGGCTTACTTCATCCTCGCACAGCCTTAGGGGCACTCATCCGTTAGCCAACCAATCAGCTCTTAGTCGGCATCACCATCCCTTAGCATGGCTGGGGCGACTGCATTGCTGCCACAATGATGGATGGCTGTGATTCTGCACCATTGCAAGAATGGACTAGTCAAATGCCACTGCTTTTGACAGTACACCAGGAAACACAAAGGCTGTAATCATACACAAAATGTATATTTACTCCCTCTCCTTTTAGCATTAATTGGCTATCATAGTTAAGAGTAGTGTTGATAATTTGTTTACATGTGGCTATAATTTATGTACTGTTTTTCTTTAACCACAACGGCAAATAAATTCTTTGGCACGCAGATGGCGGTCGCAGTGTTGCCCTGTATGGGACAGGGCGCAATTCATACAAAGCTGCAACTGACAGCAAACTCCTCTTAATATAAGGCTCTTCTAATAATACATGCTAGTATGGGGCAATGGGAAATGGCAGGGCCCGTGGCAGAGCCTCTCAGAGTGGCAGCAACAGGAGAGAGACCAATATATAGGCCTCCTATTCTCTGCATGTCACACTCGTGTTGGCCACCTCCCATGGGAGAGCCTACAGTGACGTGTAGCACATTTTTGCTGTACTGCCACTTCCTTTGGCAGAAGATGGCAGGGTTGAGAGAGAGCAAGGATATGGTACAGTGATCTGAATTTCTGCGTGCCATGCTTACCTCCATTGGTCCCGTGCCTGTGCAACGGAGTCAGGGATGCCCACCGTCTTCGGCCAACTCTATGGCTGCAGTGGAAAGTAAATGGATAGAAATGCAGCCTCCCTGCTACATTCAGGCACAGCCTGGCTACCCGTCATTGCTTTCTATGTACAGAGAGCTGAGTAGGTCAGGGGAATGGGAGTAAAGGAGCGCCACATACATCCTGCTCCTCCACACTGGCAGACTGGAGTGGGTGAGGAATGTGGCGTTCCTTTTCTCACCAACCCTTCGTATCTCCCTCTTCTAGCAGCTAGTGTGAGTACATGGGCAAATGCTGGAGTGCATGGCAAAGTGGGTTGCTTCCTGGGCAAATTCGACAGTGCCTTACAGATGATGTGAGAAATATGCAAATGCCCCTCTTCTTTTCTTTATTAGTCAAAAGGTATGGGTATTCCCTCCCTGAAGACACCCAATATTTCTGCTAGAAGACCAAATGACTGGAGAGCACTCTCAAGGGTGGGATCTTTAAGGGGAAATACTAGGTACAAATGAAAATATATATGTAGCCCCTGTTTCCCGGCCCTAACCCAAACCAAGGAGCATCCAATCCTGGCTAGGTCAGGGAAAGTTCCCATGGAAACTACCACCCCCATTCCCCAGCCCGCTGGGTAGGGAGGGGCACTGTGCCTGCTAAATAAAATTGCTGTTAACAGGAGATGGGCTACACCCTGAGTTCTTTGATCACTAAGGGTCACAGACACCAGAGTGAATTTTATAAGGATCCTAATGGGGACCCTTCTTTATTAAATAAAAACCTCTTTTATGCTTCTTATACCTTTCCCTTTCCTAGGATCTCCCTGGCGTGTGTTCCAACTGAATGGGAACCTGCTAAATCAGCTCACCCTTCCTTGAAGGAGTCTCTGGGACCCTTAAGGTGTGTTTGGCCCAACAGACCCCCTATCTAAACTCAGGTGCCACCCACACAGAGTGTGAGGCCAGAGGATGACCTCTGTGGGTGGTCCCATCTCGCTAGTCGGCCTCAGGCAGGACGCCACACTATCCCACTACCTCATGCCAATGTACCTCCCCTCTTCCCCTATTTTGAATAATGGCCATATATCGTACTCGTACTTAACTTGTAAGGCTATGACATGATATTTTATTTATATCGCGCCCATGCACAAGTGTTTCAAGGCGAGATGAGGCAAGGGAGGGGGTACAAGAGAGGATAAAACAATGATCTTACTAGGACCAGTGACATTGAGAACGCGCACGTGCAGTGGAGAGGGAAGGGGACAGTGCAAAGGGCAGGAGAGGAGTGGAAAGTGCACAACACAGGATCAAAACAAAAGGTAGGGTGGCCATCGGGTGGCAAATGCATGACTTAAGCGCAGACAACAGGTATCAAATAAGTGCAGATGGGGGGACTGTAAGGTTGCACATACAGACCCCAGTGCAAAGATTGCCAGGGGCAGTGCAGGTAGGTCCAGGGTGGACATGGGATCTGGGCCCAAATTGAAGGGTAGCCAGATGCCCAATGCAAGAACAGACAGAGATCAGTAGGGTAGAGGAAGAGAGAAGGCAGAAGCAAAGAGGAACGTCTTGAGGTGCTTCGGGAACCAGAGATGGTTCTACTCAAGATTCAGAGAGGCAGGGAGGCTGTTCCAGATGGAAGCCCCAGCTGAAGAAAGAGATCTACTGCCAACTCGTTGCTTGGAGAAGTGACTGACCCCAAGGGAGTTGGAGGTGGAGGAGTGAAGAGCTGGAGTAGGAAGGTATTTACAAAGAGAGAGTTGGAGGTATTGAGGACCCAGGCCCCAGAAGGCCTTGTGGAGAATGCAGAGGTTCTTGAACGTAATCCTCGTAGCCACTGGGAGCCAATGCAGAGATTTCAGTGCTGTAGAGATACGATCCCTGGGCTGGAGGCCAGGGACAAGTCTTTCAGTCCTGTTCTGGATGAGTTGCAGAGAGCGGAGAGTAGAAGCAGGCAGATTAAGAAAGAGGCTGTTGCAGTAGTCCAACCTAGAGAAAAACAGTGTTCTGGAGACAGTGAGCTTATGGGGGAAGTAGAGGAAAAGAAGAATACCACTGTGGAGGTACAATTGGTAGTTTGACTTTTTAGAGACGTCATTGATGTGGGGAGAAAAGGAGAGTGTGGAGTCGAAGATGACACAGAGGTTCTTAGCCTCACAGGTGGGAGCTGGAAGCGGGCCAAGAGAGGACGGCCAGAGCGTGACAGGAAAGGAGGGTACAGGTGTGCCGATGAGGATAATCTCTGTCTTACTGGCATTCAGGCAGAGATCATTGGCGGCACACCACTCCTGGATAGCAGAAAGACAGTCAGAGATGAGAGAGGGGGAGGAGGTGGCAGAAGGGAGCTTAAGAACGAGCTGAGTGTCATCTGCATAGCACTGAAAGTTTGAGCAGAGGGCGGCAATGTGCTGGGCAAGAGGTGCCTGGTATTGGTTGAAGAGCCAGGGAGAAAGGTTAGATCCCTGGTGAACACCACAGGTAGAAAGTGAGAGGGAGGAAGGGAAGGACGCAAGTTGGACCTGGTAGGGTCGGTCAGAGAGGAAAGAGGTCACCCAGGACAGGGCCTGATCAGTGATACCCAGGTTATCACGGAGACGTTTGAGTAGGATGGCATTGTTGACCATGTGAAAGGTAGAAGAGTGATCGAGTAATATGAGGACAGAGGGGAGATTAGAATCGAGGTTAGAGAGCAGGTCTTCACAGATGTTCAGGTTAGCAGTTTCCATGCTTTTGGCTGCTATGAAGCCAGACTGATGGTCATGGAGACAACCAACAGATTCAGTGTGAAGATTAAGCTGGGAGATGGCCAGCTTTTCCAGGAGATTACCCAGGAAAGGAGTGATGGAGATCGGGCGATAATTTGCCAGACAGGAGGGGCCGTCAGAGTGTTTCTTGAGAAGAGGGTGCACACAAGAATGTTTCTTGAGAAGACGGGAAGGCTCCAGTGGTGAAGGAGTTGTTGCAGAAGTCAGCCAGGCAGGAGCAAGGGTGTCGATATGGTCGTTGATGGTTTTTGAAGAACAGGGAAGGGCCTGTTTTGACAAGCCTTTCATATATTGGACTTGTCTAGAAACCTTGTCAGGGGAGAAAAAAGGAAAGGCAGAGAAAGAGGGAGGAGAGGTGGCAACAGTGGGGCCAGATGTAGAGGCTAGAGTAGAGGGAGGAGGAGTAGAGGATGAGAGGGTGGACTGGATGTCCTGAGTTTTAGAAATTAAGTGAGAAGCCAGGGCTCGGCAGGGTGCCTGGGAGGGGACAGGAGAGTTAGAGAATGCATCAGGATTGGCCAGCTCTTTGCAGATTTTAAAGAGTTCGTCCGAGTTGTTAGAAGCCGCTGAGACGCAGGCTTGGATGTGTGATCCCTTCTCGGTGTGGACAGCGAGCCAATAGTGCCTTTGGAGCAGGTTGCAGGCCAGTTTGTCAGAGGATGCACAATAAACTAGCCATTTCCTCTCAGCCACTTGCATTTAAGGGTGACAAGGTCAGAGTCGTACCAGAAGTTGTACTTGGCTTTGTGACCTTTGTGATGATTCACTAGGTCTCATCACTTCACCCCAGAGTGGAGCGCTTTCTTTGAGGCTTGGGAGGTGAGGCCCCTACCATATAGTCCTCGCAGGAGTGGTAATATGCGAAAGGACCTCATAGGAAGGGACTCCCCTCCTGGGGATAAGTACGACCACCTGGGTCACAGCCTACCCAACCCTACCATCACCCGAAAGCCCCCCATAGCAACCCCACCTTCTGTTTCCACTATTGATAGGGCAGCCATGTATTATTGCCATCCACTAACTGTATCCGATGGACCATATACTAAGACAAAGAAGAGCATAAGGAACATGAAGATAGCCCAACCAGAAAGTACTGACACGAGGTGGCTCACTGGAGACATGGAGAGTGCCCAGGAATCATTGGCAGCAGGTGTGGAAGTTATGCTGGGGCAGAGACAGCCACATACAAAAGAAGTCGAAGAAGGCCCTGTGTCGAGGAGCCCGGGAATTTCAAATCCTGGTAGTGGAAAGGACAGGCTGCGCAGCAGACGCCGGCAAGAGGCTGTGGGAGTCCGACAGGGGTCCAGCAGGTGTGGACCCCACTGCCAGCCCTGGAGAGAGAAGCGGTTGTGCGACCTTATCAAGGTGGTCCTTTCAGTCCAAAAACAGTGCTGACACTGCGCACAGAAGAGACCCGCGGAAGCTCAGTGGTGCTGACAAGAAGAAGGTGAAGAAGCAAGGAAGTTGCCAATGGAAAATCCCATCCCAGGAAGAACCGGCATGCTACTTGATCTCGCACAAAGGTAAAAGAAGAAACGGGAGACCTGGTAGGGACACGGGGCAGGCAGCAAAGTGCATCTGAGGAGGCTTACCTCATTTAAGCTCCCCTCTGCCACCTCCTCCCCCTCTCTCATCTCTGACTGTCTTTCTGCTATCTAGGAGTGGTGTCATAAAACCACTGACCCAAACCAGAGTAAAGAGCGCGTTCGAGGCGTGTTTCCTTGTCGCAATGACAGGCCTAGGCCCACTGACCCGGATCTGCGTGAAATGACCGAGTTTAAAAGTCTGACCACCAAAAGTCCTATTATCTTTTTCTTTTTTCCCCATTTGTTCACATATATATATGTGGGGGGAGATCCACACTGCGCCCCCACCTTTCGCCTATACATTTTATATTACCTTTATCCCCCCACATATATCTATGCAAACAAATGGGGGTCAGACTTTTGGTGCTCTGACCTTTTAACCTCAGTCATTTTGGCCTAACCCCACTGACCCAACACCAGCCCTAAGCCCACTGACCCAAACCAGAGTGAAGAGTGCATCCGAGGAGTGTTTCCTCATTGCAGTGGCTGTCATAAGACCACTGACCCTAACCAAAGTGAAGAGTGCATCCGAGGAGTGTTTTCTCTTTGCAGTCATAGTTGTAAGACCACTGACCCTCATCACAGTGAAAAGTGCATTCGAGGAGTGTTTCCTCATCACAGTGGCAGTCATAAGCTCACTGACCCAAGCCAGAGTGCAAAGTGCATCAGAGGAGTGTTTCCTTGTCATACTGGCAGTCATAAGACCACTGATTGATGAGTGAAGAGTACATCCGAGGAGTGCTTCCTTGTCGCAGTGGTAGTTATAAGACCACTGACCCGAATAAAAGTGAAAAACACTTCTTGTGTAAGCGCTGCTTTGAAAGGGCTGTCTACGGCTGGAGACGCGGTTCGTTCTGACTCTGCCACGTTTTGCTGCCTGAGCCTGGTCTACGCTCTGGATAATTGGTATGCTCCTGTAAAAGGCTCATAGAGACTTCTATGCATTGCATTCGACCAGTTAGCTAACCAGAACTTTTGTTTACCACTCACAGCATTTCTTGGAATTTCTTCTAAGTCCATCAGAACCCGCACTTTTGTCCCAGAATCCTCTAATACGCACAAACTCGCGCTTCATGCGTGCGTGCTTCTTGTGTAAGCGCTGCTTTGAAAGGGCTGTCTATGGCTGTCTTGGGATGGCTAAGGGTTAAGGGGGCCATTAATGCAAACTGGGTTATTGAGATACAGCGAAAAAACACGCTGTGTGGCTTAAGTAAGAAATTGAGTGCCTTGAGATTGGTTTTACTGTTTGTATTGATGTTTCGAATATTGGATGTAAAATCTTAAGTAAGCTTTGGGGGTGAAGTATTACATGTATGTGTCAAACAAGAACATTGAGTTAATCACGAGTCACTCGCTCTGTATATTTGCACAGCTGAGGGGTTTAAATAATCGAGCACGTTGTGTAAATTACTTGTTAATTAGACACACAAGTCTAGCCTGCATGTTTCTGAATGCCTTCTACTATATACATCCTTAAATCTAACATGCAGCCAGTGCAATACCCACAAGGAGTAGCAGTCGCAGCAGCCCT
This sequence comes from Ambystoma mexicanum, assembly GCF_040938575.1. Lineage (NCBI taxonomy): Eukaryota > Metazoa > Chordata > Amphibia > Caudata > Ambystomatidae > Ambystoma > Ambystoma mexicanum. The sequence continues at coordinate 328,318,759 of NC_090929.1, forward strand.
CATTCCGTGAGGCGGATTTGAAAAAAGCTATAACGTTAACGCTGATAAACCCAAAAAACCTGGCGGCGGCTGATATACGTTGGTTCTGTGTTCCCTGTAGCACAGGTAATTTTGGCTTGCAGTCACCTTCTTCTGTCGCACAGGTAACAACCTCGATTGTTACTGACTTGACAGAGGGAGCGAGAGGACGCATGACTATGCTTGCCTCTGGGAATACAAAAGATCATAGCAAATTGCCGGATGCAAGGTGAAGTTTTTGTGCACATCACTGCCCAAAGTCTGAGAGATGAAATGGGCATAGTGAGCCTGAATATAAACCCAAGAGAAAGGGAAGGAGTGTACAAACGACCTGGGACAAACAGTTCCACTGTTTCATTAAATGCTAACGACTCTTTCAATGATAGTGTGAACTCTTCAAGGGTCACCACGCAGCCTTCCATTATAGACCTGGTTCATCCGTCAACTGCAGACATCTCAATACATGCGAGCCTAACAGAAGATGTACATATGCAGAATTGATCAGGCTCCCCCACTATTTTTCATCAGGAAGGTTCTGAGTCACCAAATGTGTCAATATCCTTTGTTGCCCCCACTCCAAGGAGACCCATTGTGCCCCTCTTGCAAAAGAAGGAAACCAAGCATCAGTCCCTGCTGGAAATCACTTTAACAGCAATAAATATGGCAATAAGCAGTTCAGGACATCTATTTGAATCTCTGGATCATAAAATAACACACCAATCTGTTCAAATTAAACAAATCACAGATTGGATCGCCAGAAAGGAAAGTTTAAAGAACGACAACAGAATGGTTCTGGAAAAAACACCCAAACCAGTACAGCTACTCATCAAATAGCTACTCAGACGATGACACACATACAGCGTCATTCCCTGTTTTACCCGCCTTTGAAGCTGTGATCGACCAATTACAGAACAAAACTCCTCTTCAACCATCACAGAAGGGTTAAAGAAACCTCCTCATTTAAGATTATGCCGCCTCAACAAACATATGATATATTCCAAATTGATCAGCAATCTAATCAACTAAACCAGTAGGGTCGAGGAAAAACCTTGGGGAAAGTACAAACTAAGAAAACCAAAAATATGAAAATCTTAGGTTCCAATCCCAAATCTTCTTAAAAATAATTTATTCGAATGAATGTTGCATCGCAAAAGCAATCACAAAGCGGCAGTTCGGCGGTTGTGAGGAAATACAAAAACTTACGAAAGGAAAAAAAAACAGAGAGGAATATAGAAATGATAAGATCTGCGCCATACTGTCACGGCCATAGCCCCTGGCCTTGGGAATCAGGGTCTCTGGTCCTCACCACAGTGTTTCTGCAAGGCCCCAAGGGCCCAATCATACCCCTCTCGGCTGTCCTGGAGCCAGTCCTGGCGCCTTTGGCGCCAGGCTCATATGGCTGATGGAGTTCCCATTGGGGAATGGACCAACATGTCTGCCCCCACAAGGTTCAGTTCGGAACTGAACCATGCAGTCTAGCATCTAGGGTGTGGTCTGCCTTGAAGGCACCTAGGATACCTGTAGACTATTAAGCCACGCCCGAACTGTAGCATGCGCTTCGCGTTGCTCGGCACTCGCAGCATGACGTTCACTGTGACCTGTTCGCAGCATTCCAGGCCTGCATCTAAGGGAGAGAAGAAGAACACCATTATTCCTCCTTACCTGTTCGGCAATCCAGCTCCTCGTCTGCTCTGGTGTCTTCTCTGGAGCCTGTCCTCGCCAGCCAGCAATATCCTAGGGATAAGAGAGAAGAGGACAATTTATTAAGCGTTCGCCTTCCGATTCCAACGCCTCCCAAGCCTCCGCTTACCTAGTGGAGTTCTCCTGGTATTCGACGGCGGTCTGGACCTCTTTCACTCTACGTCCCATTTCCATCTGATCGCACTCCTTCCAGGAACTTCTCGGCAACCTGCAGAGGCAGATCAAACACAGGTTAGCCCAACTACAAAAATGCTCATAGCGCCGCACTGTGCGCATTCACTCACCATCTCGAGCATGGCTCTCTCCATCAGCTCGACATCTACATCATCCCTTCAGCATCTACGAGAGAAGGAGGAGATTAACAGGGCATTACTATTATGGACACACACTCTGTAAGAACTAAAGACTTACCTTAAGAGCGGAGTTGTAGCAGGACTGGACTCCAGGGCCCACGCCAGTGAAGTAACTTGGTTGTAAGGTGCCCAGCCACGACGCACCCCTACACAGAACAGCAGGACGGAGAGCGCACCTTATCGAAATACAAGGTGAGAAAAACTCTAAGGGGGTCGCTGGGGAGCACTTGGGAGGTGGGCCCCGAGAGAAGGAGATTGTGGCTAAAACAGAACTCCTGTCTTCCAGAATAGATCCACTGCAGAACGAGTATCCGGGGAGGTGAATCCAAGTCAGAAGCAATCCAGCCAAGGTGGGTGGCATCCCTGTGGATACAAGGTGAGCGTTACAGAACGCGAAGCCCAAATATAATAATCCACCCGGGCGCCTAGCATGGAAACCTCGGATACCGACCAGTTAGCTCAGTTGTTGGGGCAGTTACGCGCAAAAGTACATTCCGCCCGACAAGAAACCAATGCCTTGCAGAGAGAACTAATTGTGGCCAAAGAACAAACTGATGATCTAGGCAGACAACTCCTTCAATCACAGGCTGGACAAGCCCCTTTGCCTGGAATCAGCCCAGCAATGCCAACACCCACGAGTAACCCGGTGCAGATTACTCTTCCTGGGGCAGTTCCACTAGCTCCACTGGAGCGTTTCTAAGGGGATCCTCGACGATATGCAACCTTTATGAATCAGTGTCGTCTCCACTTCTTGTGCCGACCTAGGGAGTTTCCCAATGACCAGTCGCAAGTGGCCTTTGTGTTGTCCTACTTGAGCGGTAGTGCTGCAGATTGGTCGGTACCGTTCATCAGCCCGTCGTTCTCATGGACAGGCCTTGGACAACGAACTCTTGTCCCTCCGTCAAGGAAACCAAGATCTGTTGACATACATATCTACCTTTAATAGGCTTGTGGTCGAAGCAGAATGGCCAGAGGACAAAAGAACCACCTTGTTTCACCGGGGCTTGCGAGGGGAGTTAAAGGATGTACTTGCCCAAATAGTGGATCCACCCAAGGACTGTGCTGAGTTCATTAATCTGGTAGTTCAACTCGACCATAGGATGCAAGATCGGAGAATGGATCGAAGTAAGCCAGAGGCACGCCCCATGTTCGTGCGCCCCAAAGATCACGCCCTGCAGGGAACAGAAAGTTCTGTGGAACCAATGCAACTCGGAGGGGTTAGACCCCCTCTAACCAAAGCAGAAAGGGACAAGAGGAGGGAACAGTAGTTATGCCTGTACTGCGGAAAGGCAGGCCATTTCCTCAAAGAGTGTCCGGTAAAACCACCGAGAAAAACCTTAGGAGCCACAGACAAGGAGACACCAAACGAGGAGTCGGAAAACTACCAAGCCCAATAATTGTAGGGGTCCAATTGTCGAACGTAGAAATCCAATTACAGACCTCCCATTTTGCTTTACATGTGATCCTGGTCACCCATCAACAGCCATCAAAGATGCATTTGTTAGAAGCTTACATTGATAGCAGAGCCGTGGGGAATTACATGGATCAGGATCTTGCAGCAAAGATGGGGCTCCCACTCTGCTCTAAGCCCACCACAGAGACGGTAACCACTGTAGATGGCACCAAAATCGCCTTGGTCCCGTGTCTGAATGTACCACTGATCTCACCCTCTTATGTCAAGATGGTCACCGAGAATCAATCACTTTTGACCTCATCAAAGCACCGCAGTTACGATTAATCCTAGGGATGCCATGGCTGGTCGCACATAATCCATGGATCGATTGGCGTGCTCGAGAGTTGTTTTTTTCCCAGGACTGCACACACACCTGCTATCCCAAAGGAAGAGTAAGAATACCGGCTCATCCGCTCAGGAAGGGGCGACAAGTGTTCTAGGGGTGGTTACTACCCTACCAATCCAATATCAGGACTTTCAAGATGTGTTCCAAAATGAACAGGCTAATACTTTGCCGCCCCACAGACCCTATGATTGCCAGATTGATCTGATACCCGGTGCCCAAATTCCTTGTGGTCGTATCTATGCCCTTTCTGAACCTGAGAACCAACATTTGAAGTCTTATCTGAAACAATATCTGGCCAACGGTTTCATCCGTCCCTCAAAGTCACCAGCAGCATCTCCGTTATTCTTCGTACCGAAGAAGGAAGGAGAATTGAGGACCTGCATCGACTACCGCGCATTGAACCAAGTCACCGTCAAGAATCGTTACCCCCTAACCCTGATCCCAGAATTACTCGACCAAGTCAAAGATGCCCAGATCTACACGAAATTGGACCTTAGAGGGGCCTACCATCTTGTGCGCATTAAAAAGGGGTACAAATGGAAAACAGCATTCCGTACCAAATATGGCTTATATGAATATCAAGTAATGTCATTTGGCCTGTGCAATGCCCCTGCTGCATTCCAATATTTCATGAACGATGTTCTGAGAGAGCTAATTGACGTCTGCGCCTCAGTCTATATAGACAACATCCTAGTATTTTCGGCCTCAGAGCAAGATCATGTTAAGCATGTACGGGCCGTCATTGCCAAGCTTCGCCACCACCATCTCTACGCCAAACTTGAGAAAGGTTCATTCCACGTTACAGAAGTAGAGTTCCTGGGGTTTATCCTCACTCCAAAAGGAATGCGAATGGATATGCACAAGGTTGATGCCGTCCTCAATTGGCCAGCCCCAAGTTCATTCAAAGGAGTCCAGAGCATGCTAGGTTTTGCAAACTTTTACCGCTGTTTCATCCCAGGATTCTCACAAATAGTACACCCGATCACCTCGTTGTTAAGGAAGTGCAGCAAGACATTCCAATGGACAGAAGAAGCTGAAAAGGCCTTTCAAGAACTCAAGGCGAAATTCACTACCGCCCCAATCTTACGACATCCTCGCCCGGATCTTCCGTATGTGGTGGAGACAGACGCTTCCAGCATGGCTATGGGTGCTGTGCTATCGCAAAGGGACCCACACACCGGCCAACTACATCCTGTGGCCTTCTGGTCACGTAAATTCTCACCACCTGAACTCAATTATGCCATCACTGATAAAGAGTTCCTGGCTATAAAAGCGGCCTTCAAGGCCTGGCGACATTATCTGTTGGGAGCCAGACACACTATCACTGTGATAACCGACCACCAAAATCTACAATACCTGAAGAGTGCAAAGGCTCAATCCTCTCGACAACTACGTTGGGTCCTTTTCGACTATGTGATTACGTTCCGGCATGGAGTCAGAAATCGCAAAGCTGATGCCCTTTCACGCATGGGTACTGACGAGTTGGTGTATACACCTCCTGATCCTGTGGCCATCATTCTGGGTGACAGGCTTTTAGGTATTACAACCACTATGACTCAAGATGAGTTGCTGCAAGAAATCTGACAAGTAATGACTCAGGAACAACTATGTGAATGTTATTCGAGAGGAGAACACTATAGGGTTAAGGACCAACTGCCTTACTGCAGGGATCGGCTATTCGTGCCCAAAAAAGAGCTTCAAGAACAAGTAATCTCGGAGTATCATGACTCCCTCATGGAAGGCCACCCGGGAATTGTTAAAACCCTGGCGAAGGTGAAACGAAGTTACTGGTGGCCAACATGGCTTAGGGACGTAATCCAGTTCATCACCTCCTGTGGTATTTGTGCTCAGAATAAATCATCAAAACAAAGACCAGCTGGGCTCCTGCAACTACTGGACATCCCACTGGCTCCGTGGCACACGTTGCCACTTGACTTCATCACCGACCTACCTTCTTGTCAAGGTTATAACACCATCCTCGTGATCATGGATCTGTTTTCCAAGATGGCCCTTTTCTTATCATTTAAAGGACTACCGAACGCATCCAGTCCGGCTAAAACCTTCCTTGAACACGTGGTACGGCTCCATGGATTCCCGTCAGTCTTGATCTCGGATCGGGTTACCCAATTTGTATCCAACTTCTGGAGAAAGTGTTGTTGAATGGCACAAATAGACATTCGACTATCCACTAACCATCACCCCCAAACAGATGGTCAAACTGAGAGGACGAACCAGACGCTCGAACAATACTTGCACTGCATGCTTCACCAAGTGGAAGGGAACCAGGACATTCCGCCCACGATTGCTTGGGCCGTTTCCCATTGAGTCCCTCGGAAATCCAGCAGCAGTTAAAGTGACGTTGCCAACCAACATGCGGATACACCCGGTGTTTCATGTATTCCTCTTGAAACCAGTTCAACCGGGGACTCGAGTAACTACTCCACCGGGGCCTGTGATGATCCACGGAGAGCCAGAATTTGAAGTCAAGGACATTCTAAACTCGAAGTACGTTAGAACAAAACTTTACTATCTAGTAGACTGGAAAGGGTATGGCCCACAGGACAGAACATGGGAACCCAGTGACTACACCCATGCACCACGTCTAACACAACGCTTTCATCAGGAGTACCCCACCAAGCCGGGACCGGACAGAAGAACCACCTCGAGAGGGGCCTTAGGGGGGAGTGCTGTCACGGCCATAGCCCCTGACTTTGGGACTCATGGTCTCTGCGCCTCACCACTATGTTCGTGCAAGGCCCCAAGGGCCCAATCATACCCCTCTCGGCTATCCTGGAGCCAGTACTGGCGCCTTTGGTGCCAGGCTCATATCGCTGATGGAGTTCCCATTGGGGAATGGACCAACATGGAAGACCCCACAAGGTTCAGTTCGGGACGGAACCAGGCAGTCTAGCATCTAGGGCGTGGTCCGCCCTGAAGGCACCTGGGATACCGGTAGACTATTTAAGCCACACTCGAGCTGTAGCACGCGCTTCGCGTTGCTCTGCTCTCGCAGCGTGAGGTTCACTGTGACCTGTTTGTACCATTCCAGGCCTGCATCTAAGGGAGAGAAGAAGAACACCATTATTCCTCCTTACCTGTTTGTCAATCCAGCTCCTCGTCTGCTCCGGTGTCTTCTCTGGAGCCTGTCCTCGCCAGCCAGCAACATCCTAGGAAGAAGAGAGAAGAGGACAATTTAGTAAGCGGTCGCCTTCCGATTCCAACGCCTCCCAGGCTCGCGCTTACCTAGTGGAGATCTCCTGGTTTTCGATGGCAGTCTGGACCTCTTTCACTCTACGTCCCATTTCCATCCGATCGCACTCCTTCCAGGAACTTTTCGGCAACCTGCAGAGGAAGATCAAACACAGGTTAGCCCAACTACAAAAACGCTCATAGCGTCGCGCTCTACGCATTCACTCACCATCTTCAGCATCGCCCTCTCCATCAGCTCGACATCTTCATCATCCCTTCAGAATCTAGGAGAGAAGGAGGAGATTAACAGGGCATTACCATTACGGACACACACTCTGTATGAAATAAAGACTTAGCTCAAGAGCGGAGTCGCAGCAGGACTGGACTCCAGGGCCCATGCCAGTGAAGTAACTTGGTTGTAAGGTGCCCAGCCACAACACGCCCCTGCACAGACCAGCAGGACGGAGAGTGCACCTTATCGAAACACAAGGTGAGAAAGACTCTAAGGGGGTCGCTGGGGAGCAATTGGGACGTGGGCCCAGAGAGAAGGAGATTGTGGCTAAAACAGAACTCCTGTCTTCCAGAATAGATCCACGGCAGAACGACTACCCGGGGGAGGTGAATCCAAGTCAGAAGCAATCCAGCCAAGGTGGGTGGCGTCCCTGTGGATACAAGGTGAGCATTACACATACCCTCGCTTGGATGACCTGATCACCGAGATTACAACTCAAAAAGAAAAAGAACTTCCAAACACGGACCGAACAAAGCAGAACAAATGCTCAAAAGAAAGAAAAAAGCAAACACATAGTGAAACAAAAACAGATTTGCTAGCCATGGAAATACGCAGCAAAGAGATCAAAGAGGCCGTTGACGCATACATGGCCGTGCAAGCATCACAAGTTTTGCAACAAGTGTTGAAACATATTGAAGAATCTGCCTCGAAGAACAATTTGGTACCGGTGGTCAAGGAATGTATGTGCACTCAGCATTCTCAGAACAACAGTTTAGGAGATCACCTTCGGGAGATGAACGAACGTCCAATTAAAATCCCAGAAACAAAGTATCAACATGTCAAGGCACAAGAGCCATTAGTATCATCATTGAAGAATCCAATAAGGAGTGGACCGAACAGAAATAACAAAGCCAGATCATCACATCATACGTTTATCATGAAGTACCGTCCAGCCCTTTCAAACAATTCACATTATTTCGATCCAATATACTAAGTATTTTTGAGGACACTCCAAGGCTGGATGACATCATGTCGATTGACATAGCTCAAGTCAAATTTCCTAACTTATATGATCCATCGATGGTGAGACTGTGGATTCCATCAGGCATTGTATTAAACACCATATTGTTGGCAAAAGCGGAACTGTTTATGCTAGGGTTTATAATCACACAGGACGTTTCAAGATTACACAACTATAATACACTGATCCATACGGTGGATAAACGTGCGTGTGTCTGTCAAAATCTAGCGTCAGAGATGCCTTCAAAGTCACACAAAGAATAACTATGCGTCTCTGAGGTACTGAAGCAACAACTTAAGATAACTTGTGGAAGCATGATCAATTTGGCAAGTTGGGTCACCCGCGGGCACGTCCATGTTATGAGCTCGATTCAAAATAGAATTAACAAATTTGATATAATTGCCTTACATGAAACGTGGTTGTTACACAAACCATGTTGGAATGATGATAGCATCGCATTCCTCACAGCGATTGCCGCTTCAAATGGCAGACCAGCCTCTGTGCTTATGGTAGAAGTAAAGACAAGTTCAGCATTTACTGTACAAGAATGGGCTTCTCCAAATAACTTGATGCAGTTAGTTAAAATTTGTCATCAGCACCCGGACCATTGCATTGGTCAATTTAAACAGAAACCCTGCAGGTATTTCAGAGAAGAAATTCTTTTATGATCTGGGAAACCTATTAGACATAATTGCCAGTGATCTACAAGTCACAAACACAATACTGGCAGGAGACCTGAACCTACGATGCCTTGATAACAGGATGAAGAACTGTGAAAGCCAAACTAGATGGTCCTGCTTGATGAAGGAGAGAGGTTTTGTGATGGCAAATTGTACACTACCCAGCGATCTTCCACCACGGGAAACGTGGTCTAGAGGTTCCTCAAAAAGCATAATCTATATAACCAAGCGGACAAGTTTGAAGTAATTGATCAATCAAACAGCGACCACAACATGCTCACATTATGCTGGCATTGGCAGTTGGAGGAGACAGGTGAAATAAGAGATCCATATAACACCCCTCAAATCAACGTTAACAACGCAGGCATATGTTTCAAATGGATGTATTGCCTCAGCATTAGTCCAATTTGCGAACGGTAGTGTATATAGGAAACGTGTGGAAAGGATGGCTCATGTTATGTTTTTAAGCTTGGCCCTAAACAAAAAAAGAAAAAAGTCTCTTGTATTCAAGAAACCCTTATATATAAGGCACAGGAATTCAAAGAAGTCTAAAAAATATGAAACACATTGGCCCTCATTACGACCCTGGCGGAATTCGGAAAACGATGGCGGAAATGCAATACCGCCATCGAATAGCGCTCGGTGCGACTATGACCCGTCACCGCAAAGTACGAAGCCATTAGCGACACCGTAGTGAACGCCAACGCTAACTGCACCAAGCACGCGCGCGCGCGCCATGCCAAACCGCAAACACCACCATGGCGCAAGGGTACGCCAATTCCGACCCTAGCGGACATGTACCTAACGCCATCAAGCATGGCGGAATGTACCATACCGCCATGGTGAGAAGTACGGCATCGCGAATCAACCGTAAATGGCCCCACTGAGTGCCTGTACACCGCTCCCTGCCCACAAAGTACAACTCCCCGTAGGTGCAATGAAGTCACAATGCAACCATTGAAATGTACAAGTCACCCATGCATGCCAACGAACAAAAGAAACACAACAGGGGCCAATGGGAGCTGCAGGGCACAGATGGCACGAATACAGAAGCCATCCCAATGGACATGACCACAGTCCCCCAACAAGAAACGCACGCAAACACAGGCACCTGTGACCAGCAATATTCCGAGAATCACATCATTCCACCAGTCCACCTGGCTGACCGGCATCTGTTACACAAAACCCAATCCCCCGCCCCTGAGCATGACAACATTCAAACTGTCATATTGGCAGCCCCCATCCCTGACCTCACGGGCTTCGTAGGCAAACGCGCCCAGTACAGTACCACGCAACTAAACTCCGAAGCTGGAACCCAATGCAGATCTCCTCACAATACATCGCCCCCCAAATAGGCATATGCCACATCACTTGCAAAGAAGAACGCTACACGGGCCAAATCAGAATAGAAATTTAATGCACATCAAAATCACCAAGCCCATACAGCCATCAGGCCATGAACTCCAAAACACTTTTCACCATTGTGGGCTGCATCCGCAAGAAATGACCAGCCACTACTTGTGTGACGCCCTGTTCCCTCATGGTACACAGAGCCACATTCACGTACGAAAAGGCAACATGGAAGCGCACAGAACCGCAGGGCCGTCCCAATGGGGAGGCACTAGTCCAGCTGAAAGGCCGAAATGTTGCTCCGAGCCACCAGTACTGCGTAAGGGCATGTGGCCCATTGGCGATCGTCCCATAAGATCGTAATGCTGCTCCACTGATTAACACGAAGCAGCAGGTGTCGGGAGTAAAACCCATCTGCAGGAGTGGCATACAGATGGCAGTGGCAAAAGGGGAGGAGATACCTGTCAACCAAAAGAAAAGAAAAAGAACAGAATGGCCATCAGAACTACATTCGAACAACTCACTTCAATGATCACACTAAATCCACAGCCATATGCATGCTAGCCCACTCCAAAGGATCATCACCACCCCAAAACCACTTGCGACTCATAACCATCTATATCGAGGTGCAAACACCATCACAAACGAGTGTACCTGTGCATGCGTCTGTGAAAACAGAATCCATCAGATGGGAATGTTAACGTGCATGGACACAAGTGTCTGAGGGCGCGTCGAGACAGGGAGGGCTCAACAAGGCCAGATAGACGATGGTCCCACTATGGCAGCCCTGCATCACATAGCGTAGGGGAGGCGGATAGATCCCAAGAAGCCCTGTACATGGCAAACTCTGTATCAAATCACCTGCCCATGCATCCATTCATCATTCCCTCATCCCGGGATCGAAACGCCTGAATATTTACTCACATAACATTAGAAATATCCATTGAGTCTGTGCGTTATGCAGCCTGCAAAATCCACAGTGCCCCAGCCCGTAATTCCAGTGTAGTGAATTAACATGTATTTGGGAACGTCCGGCCTCATCGCCCACGTCGCCATTGCGCATCCCAAACCATTCATATCAATCATTGCATCCTCGCCATGGCCCCTGTCTCAAGGACATTGAACAATAGTACGTTATATTAGCAGTCAGACCTGTGGGCATTTCCTCGCCGCTAGCTGAAAACCGAAAGCGCCGCCCTTCGAATTCCTCATTTGCAACATCACGTCGAAAAGGCATCTGTGGCCGTTTGAAATCACTAATTAATCCATCGAGTACGGCTGTGTGTGAAAATGGCAACTGCCTTCACCCACAAATGGGACGCCCCGCCCGTCGTTGCAACTCGGTACAGTGATGCATGAGGGCCCACCGTTACTCGAGTACTACGTTCCACTGACCCTTCACAAGTCTGTTCGCGACTGCACAGATAGTATGTGAAACAATGGGACAACAGCAGAATGAACATGTCAACCAATGTTACACGGCCATCGGGTACAAATACATGATTGCAATAGCAAGATGCCATTCCCCGAATTGCAGCGTTGTGCGCGGGACGTGCTCGGCCAAAGGGGAGAGCAGTTTGCACAGGTGGAATGAATCACCACAGGTGGAGGCCATACAGCCTGAAAACACATAAATTGCACAGCCAGTCTCCTCCCACAACCACACCGAAATGCTACCGGCAGGACTCGCGATGTTGGCTCTGGGGGACCTGATAGCACTGCAAGTACTCCAACTCCAAGAAGAAGACGAACACCAACTACAACCGGCCGCACGGAGGAGACGCAGGAGGAGGAGGAGGCCAAGGCAGGGCCAGCAAGGGCCGCCAGCACAGCCACTACCACCACGCAGGCAGCCCGCAATCCCACGCCTCCGAGCACATCCGTTCAACCTCACTGATGAGCAGATCCACACCCTCTACCGTCTGGACCGGGACACCATAGCCGCCATTGTGGACATGACACAGGCTGACCTTGTCAGCATGATAGATAGCCCAACCGCCATCCCACCCCTACTGAAGGTGGTGTCTGTACTCCACTTCCTGGCCACAGGCACCTACCAGCACACAGTCGGACAGTTGCATGGAATTTCTCAGCCACTGTTCTCACGGACACTATTGCAAGTGCTCGATGCCCTCCTGCAGCACGCAGACGACTACATCTCCCTACCACGCTCGGAGCAGGAAATTACGAACACAAAAGTGGGATTCCATGCACTTGCCGGCATACCGGGTTGCATTGGTGCCATCGACTGCACCCATGTGGAATTGGTCGTCCCACATGCCATGGAGGCCCAGTACCGCAACCGAAAACAATTTCATTCCCTGAATGTACAAATGGTGTGTGACTCCAACAGGATCATTACACATTGTTGTGCCCGATTCCCTGGATCAACCCATGATTCTATGGTCTTGAGGAACTCTACAATACCACGCTACATGGAGCGACACGCAGGGAACAGATCCTGGCTACTCTGTGAGTCTCATTACATGCATGATAATGTGGGCTATGTGATTCGGCAATGACCTGGCAGGAAGGGGGGGGGGGGTGTGCGTACGTAGCAATGGCATTCCACATCATACGTTTCTCGTCCACATACAGGTGATGCTGGATATCCACTGAAGAGATGGCTCCTCACACCAGTCCGGAACCCACGGGACCAGCATGAGGAGGACTACAACCATGCCCACTCACGTACCCGTGTAGTCATTGAACAGGCATTCGGCCTACTGAAGGGTCGTTTCCGCTGCCTCAGCAGGTCTGGCGGGGCACTCCTGTACCGCCATGAGAAGGTTGCAAAGATGGTGATGGCATGTGTCATGCTCCACAACATGTGCGTACGTAGAAATGTGCCCATGCCCCCTGACGCAGAACTGCAAGCACCTGATGATGGTCATGATGAGGGTGGGGATGTGGCAGCACCTCATGGAGTCTGCGAGGCACCGGAGGGCCGTGACATTCGTCAGCATCTCATTGATGTATGCTTCTAGCACTCACGCCTGGTGGCTGATACATGGACACGGGACTCGTGGCACTGTGTGTGTCTGGGACATGCACAATATGGACTGTACGCCTATGATGGCCTAGTACACAAAGATCAATGTCCACACATCTCATTGGTTGATCGTGCACTGTTTATGGCATATGTGATATCATGTTGTACACCCTATCGACCCGCCACCCAAGTGAGCCCAACACACCCCCTCCACCCTCCTACCTCCCCCCCGAACACCAGTGTCCAAAGATGCTCATTGTCAGTGGGCAGTCGCTATTGCAAGCCCCCTCTGCGGGTATCAGGGGCACCCCTGCCTGTGGAGCGCAGGTTCCTCCCAGATCTACGTTGGGGGCTGCCCTGGACGGAACTTGCAACGGATGATGTCTCTGCCTGCTCACGTCCATGCATGTCCCTAAGGGTTTGCGAGAGCTCAGTGAGCACACGGCGCACTGCGGCAAGTTCGGCACATACGTCCTTGGACGTCGCATGCAGTTCCCCCCTCAGGCTCTCGGTGCATCTCTCCATTTGTGCCCTTAGTGTCTCTGTACCTCTCTCCATTTCTGCCCTAAGTGTCTCAGTTGATGTTTCTATGTCTGCCTTAGTGCCCCCACATTCATCGGCATGGTCCTTGAGGAGCGTGGCCAGTTGCTGCTGTTGCACGATTAACTGGTCGAGGGACTGTTGCCTCTGCTGGGCCATGGCCATTTGCGGGGGTGTCACAGAGGGGCTGTTGTCCTCATGTTGCCTTGCCACAGGGCTTGTGGGGGATGGCCAGTCGTCGTCTTGTGGGTGCCCCTGCGTGGTATCCTCATGTTGTACGGGATGGGACAGACAGGGGGATTGGGACAGGTCATGGATGGATCTGACTTCGACATCCCCGTCTTCTGTGTCGGAGCATGCTGCCATCAATGGGGTGTCACCTATGGTGCTGCTGCCACCAGAGGCAGTGCCTTCTGTGGCATCCGTTGGGGGGACCTGTGGTGGTGGTGTTGTGGGCATGCTGGCTGCTGGGGTGCCTGTTGATGTTCCCTCCTCTGTGCTGCCACCTGATTTGTGCTGCTGCCGTGTCTTGATGCGTGCAGCTGAGGTGGAGGGTCTTTGGCCGTTGGTCTTGGCCCTCTTTGCAGGTGTGCTGGTAGGGGTGTCCTGAAGCTCGTCGTTTGGATCGGACCCTGTGGTGGAGTAAAGGAGGGCGAGGGTTATTGATGGGTCTGTGGGAATTGGAATGGCATTGTATCACATGCATTGGGGTGGTACCTGAGGGTGATTTGGGTCGGGGCCTTGGAGGTGCTTTCATTTGTGTGTGGAGTGAGGGTGCAGTTGTTTGGCAGCCTGCAGTTAGGGTGTGCCTGCTGCACGTGTAGTGCGTGTTTTAGGGGTTTTTAATTATTTATGTATTTATTGTGGGTTTTAACGTGCGCTATCAGGCCGATGTGTGTGGACGTTCTCCTGGACATGTGTTTCTTTTGCACTATGTGGACGCATGGTACTTCACATGGATGGACTTTGTGGATTTGGCATTGTTTTATTTGGCCCACCTACCTGAATCTTCGGATGTCTGCACTCCTTTCTCCATCCCTCCGACTCCCTCTATGCTCTCCATTCCGATGGTGGAGGCACAGATTTCTTCCCAGGGGGTCAACTTGATGGGTGATTCAGGACCTCCCCCGGTGGCTGTGGCAATGTTGCGGTTGGCAGAGAGTATGCTGCGGACGCGTATCCGCAGGTCGTCCCATCGCTTACGGCATTGCTGTGGGGTGCGGGGTGCGGTCCCCACCGCACTTACCCGCTGTGCCACCAGAGACCATATGGCCTTCTTGTTTGCAAGTGCCGTCCTGGTCATTTGCGTGCAGAAGACGACGGCAGCATTCTCCTGGAGGGTCTCTGTTAGCGCGGTGAGTTCCTCACGGGAGAAGTGGACCTGCCGCTTGCGGTCGCACGCTTTCTTCGCTACTTTTCCCATTTTTCTTGGTTTCGCTAGGGTGGATGACGGGTTGGGGTGTGTTTCAGGGTAGTGATTTTAGTGGTTGTGTGGTTTTAGTGGTTTTATAGGTGTACGGCGGGATGCTTCCCGTTCCGGGCCCATGTTTTAACTTCCGTTTCCGTATATTTCCGGTCACCGTACTTTCCGGTAGGCGCACACTGCGGTGTCCGCTGTGATGGGTGGCGGTATTGCACCTAGGGCGCCGTACGGCGGCGGTGTGGGCCGTTTTGGGGTCATTTCCGCCATCGCGGACTTTGCACTTCCGCCATGCCGTGGTGCTCGTGCCCGATGGGTCGGAATGGGCCGCACTTTGCTCCTTCGTGCAATGGCGGAAACGCTATTTACGCTGTGGCGGTCCGGTCAGTCACTTTCCGCCAGGGTCGTAATGAGGGCCATTTTGTTTAAATACACTCTATCACAAGTTGAAATTCAATGGTTCTAATGTGTTAAGGCCTTTGACTAGTGTTTTAAGATTACAAATCCACAATTGTTACTTATAGGCCAGCTTATTTGTTATTTGCATAGTACTGCTTGCGCCAATTCTTTCCATGCAAAACCATGTTTATTGTTCCACACTATGGCCCACCTCCACAAAATGGAGGACCATTGGTGCATTCATATTGCGTGTTCTGATTTTCGAGCGATGCTCATTAATGCACATGTACCTCTCTTGAAGTTTTACCAATGTAAACCATTTGGCAGGGGCATTGGACCGCATAGATAACATTTTTACTTTCACAAGTAGTAAAAGTATGCAAGTCCCAAGTCTTACCTTCACAAGAATAGGAAGTAATTTTCTTGGAGTACTTACAGGCCACACATGAAGTGCACGGGTAGTGACCCAAAACCGAATTAAAGTTGGTAACTCTAATTGATTTACATTTGGAGGAAAGTCTCTGGCACGAGTTAGTTTCTGTCTTACGTTTTTACTCTTTTTTTAAAGCAAACAAAGGTTTTTGTAATTTTACTTCTGTCGAATTGAGGATTCTCCAGTTCTTTAAAATGAGTGCCTTCATTGCATGACTATGCTGGTAAAAAGTGGACACGCACACCAGTTAGTCTTGGTCAGTTGGTCTGGTTTTGGGGCAAAGCAATGACCCACAATTGGTGTACCGTACTCTCTTTCTAGAATGCCTAATCAGTTTCTTAGGACATTCACGCTCGAGGAGCCTAATTTCCATAATATCAGTGCATATAGACACTAACCAGCTCACAGTTAACATTAAAAAAAAACCATGATCTGCAATTCCCCCGAATTCAAGAAGGAACAGATTAAGCTGGAAATTGCAAGAAGTAATAGAGAAATATACATATCTAGGTATGCAAATTGACAACCAACAACTCAACAGAGCGCACTTACAAATTCTGGAAGTGAGGTTGCCAACAGCCATTTGTCAGACTAAAATGCTGCTACGCAAGCATGGTAAATTTTCAATAAGCCTGGCAATTACATATTATAGGCAAAAAACTATCCCAGTACTTCTATATGGCCTGGATACTTGGCCCATTTTAAATCAAACAATCTTTCAGAAACTAGAAGGTAAATACTGGCGAAAGATATTAAATATTCCTCAATGTATACTGATGGCGTTCTTACGGTACGAACCTGGCCTAACTTCACTGAATACCATCTTCCAATGGCGTCAGTGTGCTCTGTTTAGGAAGTGCATCCTAGCTAAGGGCCCTAGCGCTTTACTCCTATCCCTATCTGGATTCATGCTTACATCAAGTCATGGTTTTGTTGTTAAGCAGAGAAATGCAATCCTCAGCATAATGGCTGCCGCTGACCACACCTTGGATGTTCTTTTAGAGAACCCAGAGAGAGCAACATTAAAAGGTGTATCTGCACGATTGGATCAACAGATGGGAATAATGCTGTTTATATAAAGATTTCAGAGATAACCCATTTACAGGAAAAAAGCTTGAGATATGTGAACCATACTTGATTCGGCATCCATCTGTAACTCTTAGATCGGCCTTTATACGTTTTAGATTCAATCTCTGGCCGACTAGATCAGTCATGGTAAAACAAAAAATCATTAGCCGATCACTAGACTTCTGCCGTTTTTGTGAAAATGTTAACCAAAAGGAAACCTTATGGCACATTATGTTAGACTGTTCAGTGACAAGGGGCGATAGAGAGCTCCATTTGCACAAACAGTACATGCACTTTAACACGCTCGATGACAATGATAGATGGAATTTGTTTTTTAACGAAACGTATATCAATTTGTATTACAGTTATGAATTTCCTTGAAAGTGTGTTTGCATTATGAACAAGGTAAAATCATGAATTGTAACTCTCTAGTAGATTGATTCACAGACGTACAGACAGTCAAATGAGAGAAGTGATTTGGCTGATGTTACTTTATTGTGTTTACTAGATTCTGTCTACAAGCTAACAGTAAAGTCACACTAATTTTTAAAACTGGTTATTTTGTAATAATTGTGAAAATTGTTAACTGTTGTTTTGTAATTTTGTTGAAAAGTTGAGTGATCAGCTAAAACAATAAAAAAAAACACCTCAGAGGAGTGTTTCCTTGTCACAGTGGTAACAAGGAAGCCACTGGCCCAAAGCTAAGTGAACTGTGCATCGAGAAGAATATCCCTCATCCCCGTAGCAACGTGAAGATTGCTGGGGAAAGGAATCACAAGATTTACAGAAACATTTCTTCCTTGAGTGGAGCTGAACCAGGAGAAGGGAGGCATCCACATGGTGATTGAAGGACCCCCGACAGAGGTGGAAACTGTGACAAGACAAGGGGAAATTATCAAGACACCCAAAAAAGGGTGCAGGAGGAATTACAAGGATTGCCTAGAAATTTCCTTCATGAGAGGAACTGGACCAGGAGAAGTGAGGCATTCTCCTGGTGATCAAGGGACCACCGAAAGAGGTGGAAACTGTGGCGTACCAGAAGAAGGGAGACATTCTCCTGGAAGAATAACTTTGCTTTCTTTAGAACTTCCTGAGTTTAATTGTTAGGGCTAGAAGTAGGGTTTTGACAAGGACAGAAAACTTTATTATTTGACGGACATTCTGACACTTCATTAGTTACCTAGGTTGAGGCAGGGAAACCCCTCATAGAATTAGGGATAAAGGAAGTTTAGAGTTTTGCTGATATCCGGGGTAAGGTGTGGGGTGTCCAAATGTCATGTAGCCAGTAATGTCCTGAGGTTCCTAACAGGTAACTATGCAAAATGTGGTGCAGTTTGGTGAAACAGTGTGGAATTGTATAAGGAACAATGCTTCACTGAGCCACAATCCCACAAACACACAACCCACAAACCCACAAATATTGACTTTCGCTGAAATCCGGGGAGCAGGGTGGGTTGTCCAAATGTTTTGTAGCCAGTATTGTCTGGAGGGTACTAACAGGTAACTATGCAAAATTTGGTGCAGATTGGTGAAACGGTGTGGAATTGTATAAGGACCAATGCTTTGCCAAGCCACAAACCCAGTCACAAACCAAGACATTTTCACTTTTATATAGATAAATAAAAGTATATAATAATCACTATGACCCCTCCTTGTCAGACTCCTTCTTCTACACCCTCACACCCTGCTTAAAATACCCCCTACTATTACCCCCACTCTACATTTTCCCCTACTTAACAATTACCCTACATAACACTACTTAAATAAATACATACATATAACTACACATACATATAAGCATTGACTTACACCATATCTACTACATATAAGCACCATGTCACAATAGGGTGACTCCTGCGGTCAGTCACTGCTTCATAGTACCTTGAGGTCTGTCTCTGGTGGTGATGTTTCTGGGCGAACTAGTGCAGGCTGGATGTTGGTTGTATGCAGGCAATGCTGGATTGTGGGTTGGCAAAAGCTGGCTGCAGGCTGGATGGTGTGCTGGCAAAGGCTGGCTGGTCCTGGTGGCAAAATTGGGGGGGCTCTAGCCCCCCTGTCCATTCATCTTGGTGGCCCCGTCCACCACATGGGGCCATCCATGATCACTGCGCTCTTGGTGCTCCGTATAGTGCTAGGTGGCCAGCAGCATTGTTTATATATTTGGGGTGGGGTCCCACCCGACATCACCGCCGCAGCGCCCATTTGACTACTAGTGGCATCCCCATTGTCACGGGGATGCCGCCACATTTATCGCCATGCTCCTCGCAGCCATCTTAAATTGGGCGGTGTTCCCATTACAACAGGGCCACCGCTGAGCTCTGTGGCCTCTTTTGGGCCAACCGACTCTGCAATGCGCTGCAGGCCGCTGCCTTCACCGGGCTGCTCCACTGGGCTTTCTTCCTCTGGGCGCTCAACGGAACAACCCAGAACTCCCTCCACCTCCCTCCTCTTCTCCTCAGCAGCCAACCCAGGACTTTATGTTCACCACTCCCTCCTTCACCTCACAGGCTAGGCTTAGCATACACAGCCCTGGAGGACTTCCTCAAAGGGCCCAGCTCGAAGTGGGCCATCAGGGGGCATGGCCGGGCAGCCTGGTATGGGCCACCCCCCACACCATACGTGGCCTGGCCTGGGCAGCTCTTTATTGGCCCAGGCAGCACCTGGAACGCTGTCTGGGCCTGGGATACTCGTCAGGTTTGGACCCCGGATGGGCCAACATCCACATCTCATAATGGGCTATACGTGGGATCCATTTTCACCTAAGCAAACAATAGAACTACACTGAAGACTCACACATGCAAGCTGTGCAAACTGCCCTGGAAAGCCATGGTGAATGCTATGCACCATGCCACCATTTGCCTTTGACACTTGTCTGGACCAACAACCAAAGCCACTCTCACAGCTTGGATGCACCATGACGCCAGTTTATCCCTATGAATATGGGCGCCATGCTGAGCAGAGTTTCAATTTGAATATTCTGCAGGGAATTGTTCTGTCCCAGCCTGTCTCCACATACTGCACTAGGGGTCACTAAGGCGCCTGGATAGACCATTTAACGTGACCCTGGTGATGGAGTGGAGGGTATAGGGGAGCCTTTGTTTACCTTCCCCAGGGCCAACATTGGGGGCATGTGGTGGCTCCTGGCCCCCAAGTTTACTTTAACCCCATCAACCAGCCTCCATCAAGGAACGTTGTCAAATTACCTAGCCATATGTTGACAATACCTGGCAAATGGTATACCTAGGCACATGATGGCATTAGCTGCAAAACCATGTAAGTAACTTGGTATACATGGCAATACCTGTCAATACATATAGGCACATAATGACAATATGATGTGAGTAACTAGGAAAATGATGGCAGGCAATTGATGACAAGTGGTATTAGTAGCTGGGAATATGATGGCAAACACCTGAAATGTGGTTTGAGTACCTGCGTGTATTCCTGAATTCAACTTTACTTCATTCACTATGGAAACAATTATCAACATAATTCAATCTATGAATCCACCTACGAGAAGTGTAGAAGGCCGTTTGGCCCTTGAGTAGAGGATTTATCCTACTTGTGGCTCTAAAATCACCATAAGACCAAATATTCCCCCGGTTGTTGATCAGGGCCCATGCATTGATGTGGCTGCAGGGGTGCTGGGGGGTTTCTTTTGCAACTGAACCTTTGGGTAATCCAGGGTTGGGTCCGTCTTCTAGTCAGTCTGCACTGCCTATTTGTTGTGAGGATGGAGGGTTGCAGGGTGTCAATTGACATATGGTGGGACCCGCCCTGCCCCCATCTGCAATAGAGAACCTACTAATGCTATCTTGGAATGCTGCTGGGGACAATAAAAAACCTTGATGACACTACTTGGTGTAAGTTTATTGAGGGTCATGATATTGTCTCTCTGCAGGAGTCATGGGCTTTAGAGCAGGTTGGGTTCCATGGCTATCAGCCATTTTGTATAAACGCCTTCAAGGGACTAAAGGGGAGACCAAAACGCGGCATCTTGACTTGGGTTAATGTTGAGTTAAACTGGACAACCGAACCAGTTGACGTGGGCTCACTTGACTTACAGTTCTCAGTAATTAAAACCCCTGAGAGCCATCAGATTTTATTATTCAACGTTTATAATAGATCAAAAATGAAAAACCAACCAACCCCATTCATGCTTCTTTCTGACCTTGCATCCAAATGGGGCAAGGCTGCATTTACGGCCCTCCACTTATTTGTGGTGGAGGATTTTAACATGCAGCTGGAGTATATCAGGGATTTGGATGGAGTCTGTGAGGATCAAGACATTGCCTGGGGTACACCATCTTCCTAGCAGATTATCCCATTAGATCCCACCCGCAGGCAATTGATGCTATTCAGATGTTGTATGGACAGGAGATGAGAACCTACAATGGGCGATATGTAGAAGACCAGCCAGCTAGAGTGACCTACCAATCCACTTAGATTCCTCAAGGATAGTTATATTTTCACTTTAGCCCACGATTGGCCCTTGGTGAAGGATTTTAAAGTTCTTGATTGCCAAGATAGCAACCATAAGCCACTCATTCCTACCTTTCAGTTTAGAGCTGATCTTGTGACTCACCAGCTGAATGAAGCTATCGAAATCTTGGTAAAAGGTCATTTGTGGCGATCCATCAAATGGTCTAAGTTGATGTATCATGAAGGTATCCCCAAGATTTATTTGGCTGTATTGTGAGATATTGAAAGTATATGTAAGACTGAGCGCAAAGAGTGGGAAGTTATTTTAGGCTTTGAACTTTTGCTGAAAAGAATTCAATCTCTGGTTACTACTCCTGCGTCTAATATTAAGGTGAGAACCACGAGAAAAGAAGGATGGTTTGATGAGGAAACCAAGTACCAACTTTTCTCCTACATGCAAATTGGGCCACAAATTGATAGAGTTCATCTATGTGCACTAAGAAGTAATTATAAGAGTCTCATCCAGAAGAAATAAAACAGAACATAACAGCACTCGTCTGCACTTCCTTGCACTTGCCACCAACTGGCTGTTTTATGTGTTTTATTTATCTTATTTATTCCTCTTCCCATGTACTGCACTTTCCCCTCTCCCTTCCCCCCTCGCACTTTTCCTTTCCCCCCTTCCCATGCACTTGCGCGATCTGAATCGCACCTGGCTTAGTAGGATTGTTGTCTGTCCTCTCTTTGTTCCCCCCTTTCCTTGTCGCGCCTTGAAATACTTGTGTTTAGGCGCGTTATAAATGCCATATCATATCATATCGTATCAATGACAAATCGGCCACTATGCTGAGGGCTGTTAAATTAGGAGATTATGTAACCTTTTGGCAATTAGTGACTGAAAGGGTCATAAAGAGAGATGTTGCCATCCTGGTAAGTATAAGGCTTGAGATGTTGGCCAGGCATTTTGAAGATCTGTTTTGTGAACCAGTTGGGACCCCGTTGTTGGAATATGATTCCCTGTCCTGTCAGGGTTCTATGTTAGTGCATAATGCTCAGAGTTTTAGATTCTCCTTGGAGGAAATCAATGTGGCTTTAAAGTCCCAAAAAGGGGGGACAGCGCCAGCTCCAGACAAAGTGCAAATTGATGTGTTTAAGGGTGAGATTACGTTCTGGGGTCCTATTTTAAGGTGTTATTTTAATGCTTTGATTGCTTACAAGTCGGTCCCCGAGATGTGGTGTAAAGCCACGATTGTTCCAGTTTATAACAAAGTGCCCAGCCAACTACCGCCCAAAATCCTTATTAGATGCTGTTGGAAAGACCTTTGCCAAAGCATTATTAAAACAGACACAGGGATGGATGGATTCAAAGGGGCTGATAAGCCAACTCCAGATGGGGTTCCAGGTTGGATTAAGTACATTGGACCAAGGGTTTGGGCTCTTTTTAATAGTACAAAAGCATGTGGTAGTGATGTAATCTCTGCTTTATACAGTCTTTGTTGACTTGTGGATTGCCTTTGACAGTGTCCCAAGGAATCTGTTGCGGCAATCCCTAAGAGAGAGGAACATCCCAGCCCATTTATTTAATCTTGTGCAACTCCTATATACAGAAAACCAGGCAGTCAGTCGGTGTGGTCTTTCGGGCGAGGTGTCTAGGCCCATAGGAGTTGCACATGGAGTAAGGCAGGGGTGCATTCTAGCTCTCCTCCCTTTCAGCATTTATATTAATGGTATTATTGATGAGTTGGTTGAACACTGTTTAGATGCCCCGCACATGGGTTTTGAAAAGATCCCATCCCTTTTCTTTGCAGATGATGCCGTTTTCTACCACCCCAGTAGGGCTTAGGGCCTCACTCAGGATTTTTTCCAAAATGTTCAAAGAAATGGGACTCGAAATAAACACAAGCAAAACAAAATGTATGACATGCAGACCGAGCTATCTAAAGCACTCTACACTTAACATAAGTGTGGATGGGTAAATGCTTGATCAGGTCTCCCATTACAATTATTTGAACATTAGTTTTGTGGACACCTGCTAATGTGTAGCCCAGGTGACGAAAGCAAATGCTATCCTGGAAAATATTAGCCGGGGCATGAACAAAATTCCATCTAAAGCATGAAGTTGTGGGGGGGCTGTGACACCTGCCCTAGAGGTTTATAAATTCCAAGTAAAATCAGCTCCCCTGTTTGGAGCGAAAATATGCAGTTACTCAAACTCTTGGTGCCTTCTTGAAAGGGCATTTGCTGCTCCCTCAAAGCACTCAGACTATCCACACCCGAATGGAGTGTTATTTATGGCCAATAGACCTTGTGATGGTCTTGAAATGTGTATCTTATTGGTTTAGGATTTGGGGGACTCCTGGTTTGAGTAAATATCGGACGGCCCTCACCCATATTATGCACTTGGATGGGGATATGTCAATCCCTTGGTTGTGCCATGTCAGGAAATGGCCTGGTATGTTGGACCTAGTATGCTCATGGGATAATCCCTCTCAAATCCTGAGTAAGTACAAACCTTGTGTAAAAGCAGCAATTGATGCGTAAGTTAGACGATGTGTGATAAAGGCCCGTTCAAACTTGGTTTTGGGCACCCAGTATTTAGGTTGCAAATCTATCTTTGGTTTTGAAAGTTACCTTTATGTCATTTCTCCTGTGTCTGCATGGGCACTTTCTGTTGAATTCTGGTTGGTGTGCCTGAACGTTCAGAAACTCACAAAATAATTTACCAGACAGTAGTTGCCACACCTGATTTGTGGCGCTGAGGATGAATCATTCATACATTTTATGTTTTTATGTGATGGTTTAAAATTCTTGATGATTCAATATATCAAACCCCTTTTTAATACCTATTGTATTTGTTCTACTCTCTCAGCTCTCTGGTTTTGTAGATAAACTGAGAACCAAGATGTCCTCTTGCAGGAGGCTAAGTACATTCCTCGAGCTTGGCTCAAGAAAGATTCACTGATAAGACAGTTAACATGAGGTTTTTGTTTAAAATTATGTGGAATCTGCTAATCAATTGCATTTTAACCGGATGTTTTTATGCTTGTTTATTAGAAGTTTTTACGAATACATTTTTATTATATTATATTTGATATGTGTTGATTATGTACTTATGTGTTTTATGACCTGTAGATTTTAAATTGAATAAAGGATGATGATGAATTCAAATACATATCTGGGAGATCCCTGTACATCCATCATGATCAAACAGTGCGTAAATCAACAGATCCTTCGTAGAAGGAAATATCCCTGCTAATCTGAAAAGGACTTTGATCACAGCCCCTTCTTAAGAAAACAATACTTGATCCCTATCATACAGGAAATTATCGCCCATTTCTAACAGTCAGTTTCTTTTGAACATTCTGTATAAGGAGGCCACCAATCAACTCCAGGAACACTTAGAAGGAAACCAGTTGTTAAGTGATTATCAATCAGGTTTTCACTCAGGCGGGAATACCGAGACAGCTCTCCTCCAACTTAAAGATAGGCTCCTTAGCATCATGGACCAGGGCCCTTTCACTCTGTTGATGCTGCTTGATCTGTCAACTGCCTTCGATTCCCTGGGACCACACCATTTTCTTGACCAGGATGAAATAAGATGCTAATACCTATGAAAACACCTCCAAATGGTTGTACTCATTCCTGAAAGATATAATGGCCAAAATAAAACTTGATGCTTTTCAATTGGGAGAACTTGGTGTTCAATGTGGGGGTACCACAAATGTGGGGGTACCACAAGTGGCCTTCTTGATCCCAATTATTTGTAATGTCTATTTAAAACCACGGCATGACTGGCTAATGTCTCAAAACATTAACTTTCAAAATTATGCTGATGATACTCAGCGTATCTTTAGCCTTCGCACAGATAGATTAGAAACGACCTAAGAACACAGAAAATATTTTCAATAATAGAAAATACTGGATGGAAACCAATGTTTTCAATAATATTGAATACTGGACAGAAAGAAATGGGCTTTGCATGAATACCTCAAAAACCCCAATGCTTAATCCCATCTCTATATCCATCTCTGGCATCATCCTTGGTCAGCTTGGAAGAAATCCCACTCGATAAAATTAACATTGAAATATTGGCATCAGTACATGCCCTGGGGGCCTATTTTGACCCCTCTACTCTGAATGACTCAAAATGTAAAGTTCATCTAACTACCACGTGCTGGTACTGAAGCACATCGGCCTTTCATCTCGGAATATCATGCTGCATCCATAGATCCAGCAGTCATCAGCTCTAGGATGGACTAAGCAAAAGCACTTTTGCTAGGAGCACCAAAACATGTGTTGGACCACTTGCAGATAGTCTAAAACATAACAGCTAGAATCATCACTGGTACACCATACAGAGTGAACATTTTTCGTGTCCTCTGAAAACTCGATTGGTTACTGGTTTTAGCAAGAATAACATTTATAGCACGTACTATTGTATTTATATCCCTTCGTGGACTGGGTCCTAAATAGTTACAACACAAATTTCAGCTTTACTGTCTGCAGCCTACACTAAGATCTTTCTACTCCCTGACCATAGCCAGTGTCTGATTCAAATGGTCAAGAGCAATGGGACGATCTTTCTGAATCCAAGAAATTAGGTTTTGGAACTCTCTTCCAAAAGATCTTCATTCAACTGGACAACTCTTCTGTGTTAGACGTATCTCAAGACCTATCCAGATAATGTTAGTACATTGGCAAATCATAGAACCACTTGGCAAATAGCCTGAATACCTGGGTGTAACCGGTGTGGGTAAAGTAGCTGGGCATATAAAGCAACACTTGCAATTGATGCATGGACATAAAATGCCAAACGATCTAGAAACCTTGGAAACTGATGCCATAACTGGGGATAATGTTGTAACTGATCCTATGCCCGTTATCCCTGGCTTGCGGTATGAGTGTATAAGAGGGCAGTAGCTGGCAAATGGTGTGAGTACCTGCCATTCTAATGGCCACATCTGTTTAGACTGAAAATGCCTTGCCATGTGATGGAAATACAAAATGATGACAGTACTTGGGCATCGCAATAGCTGGCAAATGTTGTGAGTACTAGGCAGCACATAAAACACTATCACTATGCAAAAGCCCAAACTATTATATATTTGCGTTTATAAGATCACACTGTCATCCTTCTGGGTGCTGCAATCTTGTGAATGCAGGACATTTGCCTGAGAGGTTTGAATGCAAGTCTTGAGAGGATCCGTCAACCCTCTGACATCAGAGAGGCGGGCTAATCCTTTCAAACGTTCCCTGACATAAAATGCGACTAAACCATCTACCATTGTATATAATGTTCTCAAAATTCAAAAATCACTTTATTTTTCCAAGAGAACCTCACATTAGTAAAGCTCAAGGTTGGTGTATGTTCAGAGATGTGTTAGTCAGATGCTCTGTAATAGGAAGAGTGTTGGATAACTTCTTGGCTTGGAAGTCCCCTCTTCTGTGTCTGAGAGTAAACATACAGTTCTGGCTCAGCAGCAACATCACTCTCACTCATCTAGACCATCTTCTTAGGCTAGTACTGTCATTTCCCTCTGCTTCCTGAATCGGGATACTGTACCTGGAAATCCTCTGAGACATTGAACACCACTCTGTCTCTGAACCAATGGTTTCCCATCTCTCCTTTGTGTCCTCCAAGCTCAATCTGGTCCGGGGAAATCTGTTTGAGGTACGAAATGCTCAGGGTGATACTGTCAGATCCGGACATCAGGTAATAAAACACCAGCTAGGAACAGAAGAAATGAGCAATTGGTGAGTGTACACATGAAAGCCCGGGTTGGTTATCCTTCTTTGCCATGTTATGGGGGATGTAGAAAGTGATTTCTAATGGGAAGGCCCATTTCAGGGCACTAGGGCTCACTGCTAAATGAGTAGGCACCACTGGTCCATTCTCTACGCTCTGCCTCTGTCATTCAGGGCAATGTATCAAACATTGTTTTGTGTTATTGCATACCCTCCCAGTTACCCACATGAGCTAGGCCATCCAATCTCCCTCCGGGGTGTCAGAATGCCAATGAAGCCACACAAACCGGTGGCCCACGCAACTGCCCAAGTGCTGGGGAATGTGTGCATCTGGCACAGTGACTTGCTGTGCCACCCTTCCCTTTTGGCAACTCCCTTCCAGCAAGATGAAAGCATGGTTCTGCAAGACACATTTTACAAGCCAAAGTGAGGAGTCAGACTGGCATATGAAGAACACCATAGCAGCCCTACTGGGCTAATTCCATGATTCACATGTAGGTCATTGTCTTTTGCATGACGTGGAATGACCCATCTCCTCTGAGAATCTTCGGAAAGGTAGAAATCACTTCAAGAGTATGGGAGCAGTGAAGACAGCCTGTTCACAATAGGAGGTCAATTGTCAACTTGCATAGCAGACTGCCTTACAAACAGGCTACAGAGACCATAAGCCAGGGGTCTACTACCATCAGCTCTTCAAAGGCCCAGGCCAATATACTCAACGGCGAGTCATAGTCCCAAACATCTAGAGAGCCAAAGGTGGCAGGCCACTGCTATAACCTTACAAACATACTTTGAAAGCTGGTGTGCGGTGTTTCAATTCGGCTAATTTGATTGTCTTATTTAATATAAAATCTGCCTCTCATAAAATGTTGCAAATTACCTTCATTTTTAAGAGCACCTTCCAAGAATGCTGAGCAAGCCTGCTTGCAGCTTAACCTCATTCCCTCCAGAAGGGCTTTAGTCAGGTCAGACTGAGCTCATTATCTACACAAGAAAGCTCAATTCAGGAGTTAACCAGGCCTTCAGCGTCATGGATTGCTTGGCATAGCTTTTCTGACATGGATATGATTTGGAATGTCTAAAGAGAGGCTGCTTTTAAGGAAACAGCAGAAAAACACATTTCCAAAGAGGTCAGGAAAGATGTATGTAGATAAGGTTGCCTTATGATTTTTTAGCATTATACAATTTTTAAGTTACTTTCTAAAATGCAGACTCCTCTCCCTGAAAATTGATTAGATCCATGCGCAAACATCCTCGCTTAACTTAACCACAGAGTGATACCCAGAATAGTAATGAGAACACAACTGACTTACATAACAGGAACTGTCGGTCGTTGCTTTCAGAATTGGGCTGATCAGCCTGGCCAGGCCCCCTTTCTTGCCATTACCACTCTTCGCAAATATGAAATAACCTACCGCAAGGACAAATAATGCATTCATTATGCCTTTGTTGTGTGGTTGTAGCATGAATCAAGGGCATGTGTATGTATTGTGAAGAAGTACAAATGGATGTGTTTATGAAATTGGAAGAGACAATGGAATGCAAGAAGAAGGCCTGGGGAAAAAGGCCAACTTCCTGTTTGCTGCCTGTTCGCCGCTGGGCGCCAGTGCATTCAACCACGCTCCAAGGTACATTCCACTCCTGATCAATACTGACTCCCACTCGCTGTAGTTAATCACACATAACCTTCACCTACAGTTCGCACTCGAGGCCCCCCCGTGTTTTCTTGTATGGCGTTTTACATACTGTATCATCCGAAATGCCTATACGAAAATGCCTGAAATTAACAATACTACTGCCAGAATCAGCTCTCCTCGCCCAGCTATTCTCGCCCACTACTGGACTCCCTATTTTGTAATAGCGTTGTGAGTCTATTGAAACCTCCTTACTGTTCATCTCGTGTTGCCTACTGGCATAGCTATCCAGCCCACTGCTCACTCAGAACCCATTTGAAATTGCCTACTGCCGTTTTTTGTGCAAATTGAACTGTACCTTAGACCAGCCCACTGCTCGCTCAGACCCCATTTGACGTTTTTGTGCTGTTTAAATTGTGACTTTGGACTAGCCCACTGCCCTCTACACACACCATGCAGAACATCAGAAAGCTCCTCTACAAATTTCTCTCTGCCACCATAGCCGTGGCCCTCGCACTCTCTCAAAACTTACTGTATCCTACTGCTAGCCTCCCCATCCACACCTGCCCATCCTCACGCCAAGACACCACCGATACTCCCCACATACACACCACACCACCCATGTACACCACCACCCAAGAGCCCCGTTCCACCTCCAGCAGTCTCACCAGACTTAGAGCATGTAATCTAACTTCAGAACCGATTGCCATCCTCCATCCTCCATCCTCCACCTTTTGAAATCTCCACCTAGGAAACCGATTCACACACAAATACACTCCACACTTCAAACGCCATCTCACTCCCACATCTAGGCCCATCCAAACACCCCACCACACCAACACACCAAATACCTCCCACACATCGAGCCGCCACACTACCACCAAAATCACATCCACATTGCCTCTCCACCTCAAATGTGCCCTTCTCAATGTTAGATCACTCACCGTGCACGCCCTAGAAATAAATGATCTCTTAATCAATAACAACATTGACCTACTAGCCACCATTGAAACTTGGCTGCATGAGGCATCCGGTCCTGCCATCGCCCTTGCTCTCCCAGAAGGATACACCATTCTCAGACAAGACAGACCAACTCGTCTAGGAGGAGGAGTAGCCCTCATATTCAAAGAAACCTTCTCCCTCAGATCCATCAGCCACCCATGGCAGAGCAACTCTGATATGCTCTCTGTTAAGCTCTCGCTATCCCCAAATAGCACCATCAATATACACACACTATATCTGCCACCAGGGCTTCCATCAGACTTCCAGGGACACCTCACCCACCTACTTAGCAGCGACATCAAAGGAGCTACTAAGACTCTCCTTCTTGGAGATCTGAACCTAGGCCTCAATGACCCCAAGGACAAAGCTGCGGCCACCCTTGTCAAAGAACTCAACGGCCTAGGAATCGCTCAAAGAATCACCACCCCAACACACAACAAAGGCTGTACCCTCGACTGGGTCACAGACCACAACTGCCACACCTCTATCACTTCTAACACAGCACTACCATGGACCGACCACAACTAAATTGAATACACCTTGCCCATCACATCAAGCACCAAAAAACTCTCACCTGCTCCTCCCTCACAAGCCAGAAGCTCCAAAAAGCTCACTGCAGATAATTTACGACTGTACCTTAACATCCTGGCACTTGCCCACCCCTTCTATGATGACCCTAATACCCTAGCGGATATCTACAAACACACTCTCTCCAATGTGATCAATGCCATAGCGCCGCAGAAAACAAAAAAGGAAAAAGAACTCTCCACTCAAACTCCTGGTTCACAGCAGAACTAAAATCCATGCGCTCTTGCTAAAGAGAGGCACTAAAAATTTGGCAAACCAACCCATGCGATATCACCAAGAACTGCTTCAACCTTATCTCTCACCAATATAAAGATGCCATAACCAAAGCCAACGCCTTTAACACCCGAATCACTAATGCAAATTCACAGGAAATCTTTACAATATTTAAGGAACTTACTTCTCCCCCTAAACCCCCGACGAGATCATCAAAGATGAAGCATGGGGCGCTAGCATTCAAGCGGCCATGCTTAATAAAATGAATCTTCTACAAAAAAAAAATTCAGGACCACTACAATGCCTTACCCAGTAATATAGAGATCAATGAGCCACAACCCACTCCTCTCCCCAACAAGCCTCTCTTCTCTTTTAGAGACATCTCGAAACCTAAACTTAATAAAATCCTTAAAAACATAAAACCCTAAACATGTAAAGGGGACATATGTCCTCCTAAACTCAGCAAGGACTGCACAGATAGCCTTGCTCCCCTACTGACAGCCTTCGTCAATGCCTCATTCAGAACCAGCATCATTCCCGCCAGCTTCAAAGAGGCATGGGTCCGCCCCCTTCTCAAAAAGCCCACACTGGACCCCTCCCAATCTAACAACTACCGCCCAATAACCACCGTGCCCTTCCTCCTCAAGATCCTGGATAAAGCTGCCCATTGCCAAATCCAACAATTCCTTGAAGACCACTCCATCCTAGGTAATAGACAATCCGGCTTCCGCAAAGGACACAGTACGGAAAATGCCCTAGTTGATTTAAAAAACCAGATCACACAAATCATGGATAAAGGAAAACCAGCCCCCTGCTACTTCTAGACCTCTCGGCTGCGTTTGATCTGGTGGACCACAAGACTCTCACATCTCACCTCACCCAATCAGCAAACCTCCCCAAAGAAGCAGCGCTCTGGGTCACTTCCTTCCTGGAGGGTAGGGCCATGAAGGTCTTCTCCAACACGGCTAACGCAGCCCCCACCACCATCTACTGTGGAGTCCCACAGGGCTCCTGCTCAGCGCCCACTCTTTACAACCTATTTACGAAGCCCCTCTTCGACAAACTTGACGCCCTGGGTATCGCATACGCCAACTATGCTGACGATACCCAGTTACTCCTTCCACTCTCTGGAGTATACCACAAAGACGCTGAAGCACTCTACACAATCTAATCCACCATCCAGGCCTGGATGGCAGCCAACGGCCTCTGCCTCAATGGGGACAAGACCAAAATCCTCATATTAGGTCAAAAAGCCACTCTAGCCAAACTCGACAAATTATACTCCAACTTCACCATTGATAAAACCATCATCCCTGTGTCTACCTCTGTGAAGACCTTAGGAGTTCACTTAGACTCTACCTTATCTATGACAAAACAGGTCAGTGCCCTCTCCTCTGCCTCAGCTTACATCACCAAACTCATAAATGCAATAAAATCCTACATCTCCAAACCCAACTGTCTATCTATAGCCAGAGCAACCATTGGTGCCAAACTAGACTACTGTAAAGCCCTCCTAGCAGGCACATCTGCGAAGAACATCAACTCACTCCAAATCACGCAGAACAATGCACTAAGAGCAGCACTCAGCATCGCAAAAAGTGACCACATCAACCCTGCCAGACAGGAAGCACACTGGCTCCCAGTTAAAGAACGCATCACATTCGAAATCCTCACTCTCACTCACAAATGCCTCTCCCGCACAGCACCTCCTTACTTATCAGAGGCTATAACTAAATCCACCTCCACACGAAAAGTCAGGACTCGCTACGCCAACAAAATACACCCCCCCACATAAACAAGGCTAGAGCTGGAGGGTTAGGATTCCCCCACATAGCCTCCAAGCTATGGAACTCCTTACCTGCTGACATCAGAGCCGAAAATTCCCTCCCCGCTTTCCGGATAAAAACTAAAAACCACCCTCTTCACCTAATCCCTATCTCTCTCCTCTTCTCTGGTTCTGTATTGTAAATAATGCATATGTCAACGCAACTGTAAATAAGCCAATTGTAAAGTAAAATGTATTGTAAATAAGAAAAAGTGATCTGAAACTAAGAAATATGTTCTGTAACCAGCGCCACGATGCCTCTGGGCTGCTGTGCGCTCAACAAATGTGAATAAATAAATAAATAAACAAGATGGTGGGAATACCAGATGGGATGTTGGGGGGGGGTTCCATGTTACACTGTGTGGTGTTGTGCTACGATAGCATGCATTAACCACAATCATGGTCCACGTGTTTGGATGTAACATTGAGGCAA
This sequence comes from Ambystoma mexicanum, assembly GCF_040938575.1. NCBI lineage: Eukaryota > Metazoa > Chordata > Amphibia > Caudata > Ambystomatidae > Ambystoma > Ambystoma mexicanum. Next base: position 328,351,816 of record NC_090929.1, read on the forward strand.
GGAAGAATTGTTGGGGCGAGATTGTGGACAGCTGAGGGCCCGCAGCATTTCACTAACTAGTTGTGGTGACACTGGGACCCAAGAGCATTTCTACACAGTTCTTCATCACTATAGGAGGCTACCGAAATGCCTTATTTACATCAAAGTCAGGGGCCTTAATGATGTCAAATATAAGTTATTAAATCAAGCCTCTTCTTTGTCTAAAGTAAACGACATCTTGAGAGATGGACAATTGGAGAAGAGGCAGGGAGACAGTCTTAGTAAAGAGGAAAAGTGCCACAACTCTCCCGAACTATGGAGCCCTATTTCAACAGCAAATGGTCCCGCTCCCAACAGTCTCAGGATGTTTTGTCTTCTGTTCTTTATCTTCATTTCTTTTTGTACAACATTTTACCCAAAGATAATGAGTGATCTAAATCCTCAGCACAGAATCTCTTACTTAAGCACCATTCAAAGTGTAAAGCTGTGCTTGCAAAAATGCTCTCATTTTGAAATGTTAATGCTGACATGTGTTTCGCGCGGATGTGGTGTATTCAGAAATTAATAGTTTGAAAAGTTGTTAGCTGCTGTTACGCTCTGTACTGGGTATTACTGATTAACTCAATTTTATATTCGTTAACCTATGGCAATATATGTTTTCTGCCTGCCTATCAGCTTCTGTCCATATTTGATGTAATGCTACTGTCATGCCTGCCTTAATTACATGATTATAACCAACGTAATAGCCTGTATGTTGGCCATCACCCATTGAATAAGCCCCGCTTGAACAGCAATAAGCACAAGCATCCAGTTATCTGGCATTCCTGCTTGAATCCTCACTGGAGACAAAAGCAATTTAGAAGATTGCCCGTCCTGCTTTATCACAGTTTGCTTAGCACTCTGGGACCATGCTCTTAACATGCATGCTATGTGGATCAGTCTAGATGCCTCGTTTTGAGGAGAAACAATTTACAGGGATTCAGACGGTGAATAGAGGGCAGCGTAAGCGTTGGACATCTGCATAGTTTTCCTACCTTACTGACATCACCTTTGATACATAATAAAGGTCATCCTGCTTTGCAAGATCCCATTATCCAAGAAGCTAAAGTAATGTGTAGTGCTGATGCTAGATGTTTGTGCTTAAGTGATGTGTCCATGCAGCTGCAAGCCATTTTAGGGAAGGGAGAAAGATAAATCATGCTTATTCACATACCCTCAGGAGTGTTGCTGGTGTGGTCTCTGTTGTTCGTCCGCACCCAGTTGATGGGAGACCCTGATGGTGTCCAGATGCAGAAATCATTTGTGAACGGACACATGTACGAAGATGAGCCTACAAGAAAAGCATGTGCTGATGAGCCACTGTTTGTCACTTCTTATTTTTCCCTTCTCTCCGATTGCTCCTATTCCCCTCTTAATGCCTTCCAGTATGTTATTACTTGAGAAACTGGTAGGATCCATCTTTTTACTTTCGTCCGCTCATGTGTTCCTTTTGATATTACCTCTAGGTTAACTTCCAATGCTATCGTAACAATTCTCGAGCATTCAGCAGCACCCTATGGATTTGTTTTCCCCGGCTAAAGACCAATTCTGGGCCTCTTCAATAGGGCATTACTGCACCGTTATAGCAAGAAACAAGCAAGAAACAAGCGAGAGTAACCTCAGTGACCACCAAAGTGAGGGTTACACTGGCCATGAGGAGCCACCTTTTGCTCTCCCACTGCTTAAGGATGTTTTCTCAACAATTCCCACCTTGAGTCAGTCCAAGATTATTTTGATGAACATTCAATTGTAAAAAAAGAAAACATTCTGCTGCAACAAATGTTTTATCACCAATTGCCAACATGATAAGAGTAATGTGAGGACATGGCCAACAAAAGGGTCTCAGGCTTTGGGTCTTTTCAAAGAACACTTTTTATTAATCAACTGTAAAAAGCAGAGTTTGAGGAATAAAGCAAAGTGTTCAAACATAAGTGACTTAAAAGTCCATCCGTGTGTCAATAACAAAAAATGTGCACTTCACCTATGAAGTAACAATGGGCCCAACATACTAAAAACCCTAAAGTAAATTCATCTTCCAGGTGCAGTGCTTCTTCGGCGAGGAATCAGCTGGGTCCTGCACTTTAGTTCATAATCTCAGTCCTCTGGTTGGTTGATTCATCCCTCTCTCTTGTATTTTTGGCACATTGTCCCAATCTCCTTTTGGGGTCCTGAGTTTTTTCTCTCTCGTTTTCTTGTCCAGCCTTTAGCTTCTGCGCCTCTTCTGCTTCCAGGGGCTTTTGTGCCCAAACTCCTGTTGGGGTCCATTCTCCTTTCTATTTGACCTTACCCCTGTCTTCCTTTCAGGGGTTCTGACTTTCCCACATCTTCCTGCAGGGGTTCTTTTCAGTCTATCTGGCTTCTGCCTCTTACCCCATCTGTGGGGTATTCTCACTTCTTACTTAGTGGCTCTTTTCTTGGGATTTTCTCTTTCCTTTTGCTTTGCCCCTATCCTCTCTATAGGGGTTGTGGTGTGTTCCTCTTCTCTTCAAGGGCCCTGCTTCTGCCCTGGTCTCTCTACAAGTGTCTTAGTGGAGTGTTGCCTTAGCATCTTCGTAGGCTTATCAGGGGGGGTGGTCAGCTCTTCCTCTTTTTTGATGTAGATGGTGCTGCAGTGGTGCTCCTGGGTCTATCAGTTTCCTCAGCCTCTTCTCAGGATTCTCAGATGGTCAGCTATTCTACCATTTAGGCTTAGGTGGTGCTACAGGGGCCCTGCCTCTTCCCCCTGGATCACTCAGTTTCCTCCTGGCGCTTCAGGCAGATTCCAGGCAGGCAGTGCTCCAGCATAGTCCAGGCTCCTTCACCAAGGCTTCAGGTACACACCTTATACTTTGGAATATAGGGTGAGTCTTTGTGAATATCCTCGTACATCTACACTTGTGGGGTGGTGTCCCACATTATGGTGACTAGGTATTGACCCATCATAGACGCACCTCTTGTTCAATGGTGATGGCATAATTAACCTCACTTGCTGAAGGATCACAACACTCCCATTTTGACACTCACCTGGGAACAACTGGGGAATAGCTTGGAACCATCATTAGCATTAACTGTTAATATACCAAACCAATTAACTAGCTCACTCAGTAGCCATGTATGGATAAGGTGCATCACACACCAGCTTTTTCAAATGAATTATGCAACATGTCAATTTTCCTTGGATTAACCAAGGCAATGTGTCCTTTTCTGTTCCTTCTGTTTCTCTACACCCTTCCATCTGTGACATGATATGATATGATATGATATGGCATTTGTTACGCGCCTATACACAAGTGTTTCAAGGCCCGACGAGGCAGGGAGGGGGGAACAAGGGGAAGACAGACAACGATCCTAGTAGGCCAGGTGTCATTCAGACCGCGCAAGTGCAGGGGTAGGGGGAAGGGAAAAAGTGCAAGGGGAAGGGGAGGGGGGAAGTGCAGTACAAAGTAAGTAGAATAAAGAATAAATAAATAGGGCCAGCTGGTGGCAAGTGCAAGGTAAGTGCAGACAAGTGCTGGGAAGGGGGGGCTGTAGGGGTACAGAGACAGTCCCGCAGTGCAGGGGTTGCTAGGGAGGCAGTGCAAGTGGAGAGTGGCTGGGCCCAGGACCGAGGTCGGTGAGGGTGGCCTAGTTGCAGATTCAGTGCAGTTTCAGTGAAGAATTTAGCAGGGGAGAGGGAGCGAGAAAGCAGAAGCAAAGAGGAAGGTTTTGAGGTGCTTCCGGAACTGGAGATGGTTCTCCTCAAGTTTCAGGGAGGCAGGAAGGCTGTTCCAGAGGGAGGCCCCTGCCGCGGAGAGAGATCTACCCCCAGCTCGTTGCTTCGAGAAGCGGCTGACCCTGAGGGAGTTGGAGACGGATGAGCGAAGGGCTCGGGAAGGAAGATATTTAGGAAGAGAGAGTTGAAGGTATTAGGCCCCAGGCCCCAGAAGGCCTTGTGGACAATGCAGAGGGTTTTGAACTTAATCCTCGCAGCCACTGGGAGCCAGTGTAGAGATTTCAGTCCTGGAGAGATACGGTCCCTGGGCTTGAGGCCAAGGACAAGTCTCGCAGTTCTGTTCTGGATGAGTTTCAGAGGGCGGAGAGTGGAGGCAGGCAGATTAAGATAGAGGCTGTTACAGTAGTCCAGCTCCGAGAGAACCAGGGCTCGGGAGACAGTGAGCTTCTGGGGGAAGGAGAGGAAGGGAAGAATACCTCTGAGGAGGTGCAGCTGGTAGTGTGACTTCTTAGAGACGTCAGATATATGAGGAGAGAAGGAGAGTGTGGAGTCGAAGATGACCCCGAGGTTTTTTGCCTTGCAGGTAGGTGCAGGAAGAGGGCCAAGAGAGGCTGGCCAGAGAGCTGCAGGGAAGGTGGGAGTGGGTGTGCCGATGAGTAGAATCTCAGTCTTACTGGCATTAAGGCAGAGGGCATTGGCAGCACACCATTCCTGGATAGCAGACAGACAGTCAGAGATGAGGGAAGGAGAGGAGGAGGCCGAGGGTAGCCTGAAAATGAGCTGGGTATCGTCCGCATAGCACTGAAAGTTGGGGCAGAGGGCGGCGATGCGGTGGGCAAGGAGTGCCAGATACTGGTTGAACAGCCAGGGAGAGAGATTAGATCCCTGGGGAACACCACAGGTGGAGAAAAAGATGTCAGAGAGGAAGAACCCAAGATTGACCTGGGAGGGTCAATTGGAAAGGAAAGAGGTCAGCCACGCCAGAGCCTGACCAGTGATACTCAGGTTATCACAGAGACGGTTGAGCAGGATGGCATGGTTGACAGTGTCAAAGGCAGAAGAGAGATCGAGCAGAATGAGAACACACGGAGTGTTGGAGTCGAGGTTCAAGAGCAGGTCCTCACGGATGTTCAGGAGAGCAGTTTCCGTGCTTCTGGCCACTCTGAAGCCAGATTGATGGTCATGAAGACTACCAACAGATTCAGCATGGAGGTTAAGCTGGGAGATGGCCAGTTTCTCCAGGAGCTTGCCCAGGAAGAGCTTGCCCAGGAGCTTGCTCCAGGAGCTTGCCACATGACTTTGGGTATGTAAACTTTGTCTGAACCTACTTTATATATTTTTTTTGATCAATCAATTGGCACACCAATGATGTATTGCGTTATGGATGGACAATACGTACACCTATGTTATATTTTAATTTTTGTTTTTTCTCTTTACTGAAATCACTTGTTTAACAATGTGCATACACGAATGCAAAGTATTCACACATTTTTGGTTCATGTAAATATGGATACTTTTTCAGCCTTGAGAATTACTCAGGTCTAAACACGTGTCGGCTGATGCAGTGGGAATAAAACCCACTAAAGGATGCAAATCTTCATCAACTCCTTTGACTTTTTATTATAACAATCTTATATAATTAATCAATAGAAGGCAGAGCTCGATACGGCAATCACATTTTATTTTTTGCATCACTCATCTCGGGTCTTTATGGGCAGACCTTTCTTGAATTGGCGATGCAATGTGCCATATTTGATTTAGATAGTGATCAAAGCACATTACTATGTTATATAGGTGGTAGCCAACGAGGGTGGTGGAATTATGTGGTCCTCATTATTATGCATATATGTGGTTTTCCGCTATAAAAAACCTGTAACTTTTCCTAGTATGATGAGCTCTGTGTCAGTTTGGTTCTACGGGACCGTCTGAGACTTTTGCATGCAATAAAACGTGTTTTCTTTACAAGGGCTTGCACTCGTTATTTGCAGTGTGGATTCTTTTGTGTTCTTTTTTTGACAGATCATACATAACATGCATGTGCAAGGATTGTGTATAAGTATTATGTAAAGTGTGTGTGAAGGAGTGCACAATGAATGGGGGACTGAGTGCGCATGTGAATGAGCGAGTGTGCGGTGAATGGGGGTGCAAGTGAATGGTATGTTTAAATGAGTGAGTGAGTGAATGTTGTGTAAATGTCTGTGTGTGCCCGCGCTTATGCGTAATGCTGGGCAGAGGAGCTGATTTTAGTGGGTAGAGTGTAGGAGCGGGGATGAGTGGAGGTGGGTGGGAGAGGTTTGGTTGGTGAAGGTGGGTGGCTCACTGTAATACAATCTGGTCCCCTGGTGGTTGCTTTTGCTTAAAAGGTGATGCCTGATCAGATACCTGGGCTTTAGATATAAAAATGATCAAAGCAACAAAATGTGTATGTTATCTTTAAATCCAATCACTTGGTTATTCTCACTGGCATATTGCGCTTACATAGGCCCCATGCCAGACAAGCCTTGGGATTGAACAGAGGGGGAAAAGCCTCCATGTTTGCCCCGCCCAGTTTCTGAATTGGCCCCTCCCATCACTAGTTAGCAGCCCCCCCTAAATTATTTAGGTTTCGTCCCGCCCCTGGTACAAACAGACACATTTTAATTTTCATAAATGCAGGCATTATACGTGAACAGATTCAGGGGATGGACTAGCTCCACCCTTTAGGGATGGTAACTCTATTGACAAACTGGAGGCAACCATTGGAAGTACATGGGCTGTCCCTCAGAACAATATTTCCAGCTCATGGACCTTAGAAGGTGTAAACTCACAGTTGGCTTCGTCAAGACCTGATGCGCAGTCAGTGGTACCGTCACAAACTTGGTCCGGCTCCACACATGATCCATCGGTGCAACGGAACCAGCCCCGTGGGCATGCTCTCTGAGGCTCTGCAGACAAGCAAGGAAAGAGTGAAGAGGACAATGTTATATGACATTCATTTCACAAATCAGCCAACAGTGCTCCGTTTTCTGATACCTGTGTACGAAAGTTTGAGAGATCCAGAGTCAATCTGCAGCATAAGCATCTGCTGCGCGCAGAGCTTTTGTCTATTCTGATGTGGTTCCACCGTATTTTAAAACAAAAGGAAGGTGGGAATGGGGGAAGTTTGAAATAGGTACATATTTCAAGTTGAATGTAATTTTTGCCTGGTGATGTTTTTATAAGATTACTGGGAAATTAGGCTTTTAATCTATCCAGAGAAAATACAGAGTGTGACTGACGGCAGACAGGCCAGGTAGAGAACAGGGAGATCTTCAGAGCGTGCTTGCTCCCTCTGCACTGTCAATTAACCACTTTAATTATGAAATTAGGGCATTCCAAAGATTGCTACAGAGACATGTCCCATGTCTCTTCCCAGGACACTTGTGTCAACTGAGTGGGAACCGCAGCAATCCACCTAAAGCAGAGCTTGCAAACAAGCAGGCAGTTCATGGGGCTACAGATCAGTTGCACATTGTTTTGTGGATCGTAGAATAGAGAGAGTTAGGAAAATAACACAAAATCATAAAATGAATCCTAGGTGCTGTAAGAAGCCATTGAATAGCTTGCAGTATTTCTCATATGGAAGGGGCTCTATGATGACATAGTCCATGTCCATGTTTGTGCGTGCAGGAGTCACCCTCAGAGTTGACAAGCGTATGTGACATATGTGATCTCTTTTCCTGAGAGGCAGAGGATACACACTCAAAAGGAAAGGCAATGGGAACTCATCCGTGCAAAGGGTTTGACTAGTCAAGTCTAGAGTTCAGTAGTGCTCAGGGTACCTTTGGGTTGAGATCAGGAAGAATGGAAAGCAGCACTAAGGGCCCAGGTCAAACCAAACGGATGAAATACCTTCGTGAAAAGTGCACAGTTAACTCCAGGGAATGGGCTGCAGTATTTGTGGAACTTTTGGGAAGGATGGAGTGGTCTAGCATTTACACATAGAATGGGACATTCTAAGTCTGTACTTGTCTAATGCAAAGAAAAGGTGCCCCCAGTCTCTTTTAATGTTGATTACATACAGAAGTCACAGGCTTCATGCATTGGTAAAAAATGAGCAAATCCTGAGCACAAGTGGATATATCAATGATGTCAGGAGAAGTCACATGACACAAAGTACTTGTAAGCACATAAAGCATGTCCTGCAAAGTATGGCTAGGGGGCTGTGTGCTGAGACAGAGGGGGTGCTTTATGGCCTAAAAGTATGTGCTTCTAAAACCACACATCTTCCGATGATATAGATATTAAACAAAGGTCAAAATGGGCTCCAAAGCTTACGTGGCATTGCACAGTGTTGAAAAGATACATCGTCAATGGCCACGTCCCCCCGGGCTGAAAAGTTCTGTGTCGACGAGATGGTTATCTGTGAAGACAGGGAGGAGAAAGAGAGGGGTTGAAGGGTCAGTCCTCTGCAAATTGGACTGATTCTGCACAACAATACATTCTGTAACGTATCTCTAGCCAACTACAAAGCCAAGACCCAAGGCTACACTCCCGTAAAAGACTAGCTCTTTGTATGTTATCTTCTGGCTGCCACCTGCAAAAATCCCTGGCTACAAGCAATGTTTGCGCCATTTACACACCTGAGCGTTCTCCTACATAGAGATGGGGTTCTATGCTAAAATGGTTGATGACCATCTGGATACATGAGTCAGTCACACAGCTGAAGTCAGAATGCGTCCTCGTGTGGGTACACGTCACCCTATAGGACAGCCCCCAGCTAGGGGCACTGGGAGATATGCCGATATTTTGCCAGTGTTGGTTGTAATTAAAGCTGACTGCTTCATCCCCAGGTGTTCCTCTGTAGGAGTGTATTTTGAAAAGAGGAATGTGGAGACTTAATATATATTTTAAAATTGTATTATTATTAACACATGCATTTACCCCAAAACGTGAATGTCAATGTTCCATTTTCGGAACTAAAATGGCTCCCATTGAGCGCTCCTATATTGACAGGAGTACAGACTTCTGCCAAGATGTCTCAACGTTTTCATGTTTGTATATGTTCAGACTCCTCCCAGGGCCCCACAACATTATAATGTTGCAGCGTCTTCCGACTCCTCCCAAAGACTTTGCAACATGTTGATGTTAGGGCCTATTCAGACTCTTCAGAGCACCTCTCAGAGGTTTAATGTTGGGACCTATTCAGACCCTTCCGCTAGGCCTCTCAGAGGTTTAATGTTGGGACCTATTCAGACCCTTCCGCTAGGCCTCTCAGAGGTTTAATGTTGGGACCTATTCAGACCCTTCCGCTAGGCCTCTCAGAGGTTTAATGTTGGGACCTATTCAGACCCTTCCGCTAGGCCTCTCAGAGGTTCAATGTTGGGACACATAGCTTCCTCCCAGGTACTCTCATCTGTCTGATATTTGGAGGAAGGCAGACTTCTCCCAAGGCCTGACAAAATTAGTATTTATTTATTTATTTATTGGGTATTCATAATGCGCCTATACAGCAAATGGTGTTTCAAGGCACCACAAGACAAAAGAGTGTGGACAGGGATGAAAAATAGCAAAAAAAGGTCCTACTAGACCATGTGCCATTTGCATCGTGCAAGTGCAGTAACAAAAAGTGCAGGAGAGTGGGGGTGAATTGCAGGTCAGATCGGAATGCGTTAATGCTTGGATGGAAAGGAACGAGTGGCAAGCATGCAAGTGCTCGTGGGGGGAAGGAGGGGATAAGAGAGCCCCTGGGGTAGGCGAGTGCTACGGGTGGCCGGGTGGACAAGTGCCAGGGGAAAGCAGGGCGTGCAGGGAAAGAGGGTCCACACTCTAAAGTGCAAGGATGGGTCTGGATCTGTCTCAGTGGGGTTGTAGGCCCTGACAGGTTAGCACAGGGGGAGAGTGCCAGGTAGGACAAGTGCAGGTTTGGGATGGGGGTCAGGGGAGAAGGAAGTGCTGGGGTAGACTGGGTGTGGAGTGCCTGGTGCCCTGTAAGACTCAGAAGGAACCAGGCAGCCAGTCAAAATGCGTCTGAGGGGGACATTAGCAGGGGAGGTGGAGGGCGAGATGGAAGGAAGAAGAGAAAAGCAGGGTCTTGAGAAGCTTCCAGAATTTAAGGAGATCCTGCTCAAGCCTTAGAGGGGCAGGGAGGCCATTCCAGAGGGTGACACCTGCGGCAGAGAGAGATCTAACCCCCACACTCTGCTTGGAAAAGCATCTGATCAGCAGAGAGTTGGAGCTAGAAGGCCGAAGGGCACTAGCAGGGAGGTATTTAGGGAGAGAGAGTTGGGGGTAGCAGGGCCCCAGGCCCTAGAAAGTCTTGAACTTGAGCCTTGCAACAACCGGAAACAAGTGAAAGATTTTAGGGCTGGAGAGAGAGGCAGTCGCTGGGCTTGAGGCCAATGATAAGTCTCCCAATCCTATTCTTGATTAGTTGAAAGGGGCAAAGGGAGGATTTAGGCAGATTGAGAAAGAGGCTGTTGCAGAAGTCCAGCTTAGAGAGGACCAGAGCCCTGGAGACAATGGCCCTCATTCCGAGTTTGGAGGTAGCCATGGCGCTATTTGCGCCATGGCTGCCTCCAAAATCGGACCGACTCCGGTCTGGTGAAGGGAGTAATTACCGGTCCAGTCCGAGGTCAGCGGGACCGGTAATTCCCCATTCACCAGAGCCATTCCCCATTCTTATTTGAGCCCCCATAGGGCTCAATGGGAAGGCGGCAATAATGGTACCGCTAATTGCGGTACCGTTATTGACTCCGGTATCCCTTTTCGGGTCCCGTCCTTAAAGCCTGCTAAAACCAGGCATTAAGAGAAGGACCCGCAAAGGGACCTCGGAATAGAGCACAAAGGGATTACCGGCACCGGTGTCATTACCGGTGCCCGGGCTCCCTTTGCGCCCAGGCTGTAATGACCCCCAATGAGTTGTGGGGGAAGGTGAGGAAAGGGAGAATGCCTCTAAAGAGGTGCAGCTAACAGTGGGCCTTCTTGGCAAGGTCCGTGATGTGAGGAGAGAAGGAGAGAGAGGAGTCGAAGATGACACCAAGGTTTTTTGCCTCACAAGAAATTGAGAAGCTTTCATCTTATGTACATTTCATCTGCTAGGCCAATGATTGGGAAGCTAAATAGGCAGACAATATTTTTGTTACACCAAATTCAAGATTGAGGATAACTTCAATACTTTTTACACTACTGTGCCATCTCTACATTTAATTAGTAACCGGCGAGGGACAAACAGATAGTAACAAACAATCTGATTGGCCTTTGCTGGGTCTTTAACAGCATAAGAAAGACTTACCTGATTTCTGGGGGACGTGAGTGCATTTCCCCCAAATTCCTTCCCTTTTCGTCGACTGCCCACTATGGAAAGGGGTAAAGGACTATGTGTAGTCCCTTCTCACCGATCCATGGTGACCATTTTGTTTGTTTTCTTTTTTTCCATCTCTTTTCATTGGCTGCCATGTAAAGGGAGAAGGGATTACGTGTAGTCCTTTCTCCCATTCCATGGGGGCTATTTCGTTTGTTTGCCTTTTTCCCTTTACATTTCAATGGCTGCCATGGAAAAGGAGAAGGGACTACGTGTTGTAGTCCGTTCTCTCCGAACCCTAGCGACCATTTTTTGCATTTTTCCTTCTCGAGTTGAGAAACAGTCACAACCCTGTGTCTCAACTCGATAAAAATTACTATTAGTACCCCGGTACAATGTGCTGGGGTACTTAAAGTAATATAACCCTTGCAGGGGGATCATTACTGGTCGCGTAATGCCCCAGAGCTTTCGTTAAAGCCTGAGCAAAACTGTCACCCTGTGGGAATTAACCGACCACTAATTCCCCCCCACCCCCGCCCTCTGCGGGTTCTATTGATTTTTTAAACCTACAGTTCTGCCACCAGAGTTCTTTGAAGGACAATTCAAATTAATTAAAAGGTTTCAGTTTTTTATGTATACATTTCCAAAACAAGATACATGCCAAATGTGTCGTACCTTTCATTCTCCTCATACTACAGACACATCCTTTGGATGAAAGCTCTTTTAGGTTCCCTCCAATTTTTTTGTGTAACTTAACAAAGAAACACCTGGGGCTGGACTTTTAACATGCAGTCCCATTTCTGATCAAATTAATGTAGTTTTAGCAAACAGTCTAAATCCATACCATACTTTCTCTTACCTTACAGTGGCGCATTAGCAGGGTAAGGAGTGTCAATACACATGTGTGTGATATAAACCTGTTTCCATAGTGCCAAAAAGCTTTTGAAACGAATTTACAGGAGTAGCTGTTACACAGTTTTTGTGTTTGCATATTTTCTGTTAGTATATACTGTAACGTTTGGCAGCTATTTGACCTAAGAGCTGTTGGCATGCCAAATAGCCCATGCACAGCAGCAACACACACGTGCTGTGTATTTTATCTGGATGCAAGTGGCTCAGCTGCGCTCCTTATGGGCTGATTGGTACATCTGGGCACAAACCACTAACGGAATTGTTTAAGGCACTGATCCTTTATGAAAGTTAGTCTATGTAACAGATCAGACGTTCATGCCTAATCCATTTACTTGAGCTCCTTACATTTTGAAAAGAAATTGGGGAGATTTCTCTAGCAGCTGGGAATCCATCAAAAAGCTATTTGACTGTTTCCTTGCTAAGTTTCTTCTTGGTGGACTATAGGCAATACACCTGACCTGCAATATAATGGTTTCTCATTTCATTTATTCTTCGCAATGAATACAGGAATGCAGACTTCAATTCCTGCAATGAACATTTTACCCACTTAATCAATTCTTCATATGGCCTTTGCCTCAGAGGGATAGGGGGAAGCTGACTTCAGTTCCCACAATGCACTTCTCCTCTGCTTTACCGATTTTTCACCTAGCTTCCATCTCAGAAGTCTAAGGGAATGCAGACCTTAGTCCCAGCAATGCAATCTTTCCCAATGTTGCTGATTCTACATACGGACTCTTCATCATAGGCATATAGGAATTGTAACTTCAATTCAAACCATAAAGTATTTCTCCACTTTAACACAGGCTCTACCCTCAAAGGGTAGAGGCTGTGTTCAAGTGGAGAAATAGTGTAGTGCTCACAACACAACACAATATTTCTCTGCTTTAACTGTCTGGCTTAGTGACTTTCCTTCTGTATTCCGGTGTCGCTGTTCACCGGTGCCACTCTGTGTTGCCTCCTTGCCTTTGTCTACTCTTCTTGCTGTCAATTCTTGTTTTGGGCTTTCGGTCTCAGGTGCAAGAGCCATTAATCCTGAGTTTCTCCTTCCTTCCGGTTCTCATTGCTTAGTCTCCAGGTCTTGTACCTGGGTCTCATTTCTAGTGCCCACCTTTTCCCTAGGGTTCTGTCAAGTGACTCCTCGTCTCAATGAGGCTCAGAATGAGTGTGTCTCTCCGTGTTCTCACCAGTGCTTATTGCTTCAGATGTAAAGATAAGGCAGGTTTCCAGGTCTTTTGCTCCTTATAGTGAATGTCTTGATTACCCACCAGCTCACACACTGTTGGCATTCCCGTCTTCCGCTACGTGGTTATTTCTCCTTCTCTTTCAATAGCGTGTGGTGCTCTGGTGTGGTCATGGCACTGATGATGAAATGCCTGTTGTTGTCACCCCTGGTTCACAGGCATGGAGGACACCTCATCACAATGTTAAATAGCAATCTGATAGGGCTCCATGGGATGGTCTAACACTATAGGAAGTAGGCAAAGGGGAGTGGTTTAAATATTAAGATTTCAGAGTGTGATGGGTTAAATAATGACCCTTTGAGTTCCTCACTGATACAAGGAAGGTAACATACCTTCACATCCCAGGACAATGCCCCAACAACATCAGCATAGGGCCCCACTGTTTTGATTTTATGCATCAGATTAGCTGATGAATGGAAAAATATGCAGAACCACTCCAGACATGCCTCACAACATCAGGATAGACCACCTGGATCAGCACACACCCCAAAAACATTAGCACAGACTCAGGAGTTTCAGACCGGGATTGACTCACAGGCAATGTACACAACTCACCAGCAGTCAGATGCCTACCACAGTCACTTCAAAGTAGCCTTCTTAGACCCTCACAGGCTTATCAAATCTTTCATGAAGGGACAGTGTTCTGCTAGGGCACTAATAAAGGTATAGACATGGTTTCCTGGAAGGTGGTGATTTTGTATGTGTTATGGGGTCTAATATTGGTTGGCCTTTGATATGTGTGTGCCCTCTTGGCACTTTTGGTCCTATAAGAAAAGCGTGTGGTTTCTATTTTGTGAGGTAGCAGGCAGAGAGGAAGGTTGCTTTGCCGAAATGAAGAACTGATGTCAAATAGAGAAGCCATGGTCTGCTATGAATAAGCGTCATCATGTTCATACATTTGTGATGATGTGTGTGCTGCAGCAAGTTCTACGCTACATGAAACCCAATATGTACCATTGTTTTTTTTTTTTTTAAAGGTCTTCATTTGCTTGATAGGCCTGGATGAAACATGTGCCCCAGGGTAGCATTAACTCCCACTGCCACACCCCTTGTTACCTTAAAAATAACACATACAGCTATGACAAGGTATAGTTTTGTGATTAAGGCACTGAGTTATCTCTGATCAGATGTTAACTCTCAGTTTTCTATTGACATACAATACAGTCTTTCTTTGACAAGTCTCATTTTCCCTCTGTGTCTCAGGTGCTCATTTGTATAGTAGAAATTCATTCATTCATTCATTCATTCATTCATTCATTCATTCATTCATTCATCTATTTTGTCATTTGTTATTGCACCTTTCACCATAATTATGGTCCCAACGTGCCTTCGGTTGAACGCCCTCGTAGGGACCGGAGTCCAAAAATGTGAGAGAATTTTGGAGGCACTATTATGCGTGTGAACATTTCAGCCATTACAGTTATGTGAGGGTGGCCAAGACCCTGGTAGTCACCCATGTCTAAATGGGGTGTGTATGGGCGCAGCAGAGGAATACTTTGGACTAAAGGTGGGGGATTGTGTTTAAGGAGATAGAGAGTTATGTGGGAAGCTACAGTGCGAATTTCGGTCATTGAAAGTAGCTTCTTTTTTATGGCAGAGGTGATGTGCAATAGTGTTTGAGTTATATTTGAGTGCAGGGTGTGTGGAAGTGAGCCTGAGCCTGTGCCTGCCGCTAAATTGCAAAGGTGCTGTGGACAAGAGGAGAGTGGGGTTAACTGTACAAATAACAATGCCTACTTCCTGGGTTCCATCTATGTAGACCAAGAAGTGCTACATTTCACAGGCAATCTAAGTGCTAGATGAATGCATGATACCTTACACAATTTGGCTAAATGCTGACCAACACAAATTGGCTAAAAACGAGGTAAGGTTACCTTACACAATTAGGCTAAATGCGTAATACTGCTACCTAAAACAAAAGGGCTAAAAGCAAGGTAAGGCTAACTCACACAATTAGGCTAAATGCATGATATCACTACCTTAAACAAAAGTGCCAAAAGCAAGGAAAGGCTACCATCCACAAAATGGTTAATAAAATGATACATTTTTATACACAAATAAAAAGTGAGTTAGGAAACTTTTCTTACCTCAAACTCTCCTGAGATCCTGCCTGTGTAGAAAACAATTTCCCTCCATGCGTTGACACTGCTCTTTGGGCTTTGCCAAACATCAAATATTTGGGTGGAGTCTGACACTTGCACAGAGAGGGAGCCTTTAGCAACTTCATTTAAACCTATAGTAACACAGATTGTATTACACTTGAATCAGAAGTAAGTCCTATAAAGAATTGCAACTCATCAACAACACATCAAGAATTTGTCATCAAAGGGGAAAAGCAAAATGACCATGCCAATCCCATCACACCTTAGTGGACTGCAAGCAATCGACTAGAAAGAGAAGTCAAGCATATCCCACAAATTGAAATCAGTTGGGGCCAATCAAAGTAAGCCCTAACAGGCACTTGTGGTTGGTTGTAAATGAGTGGCGAGCAGCCACCAACATTTCCAGAATCTCACCCTGATCTCTTTATGATCGGAGCCATGGAGGAGGCTACATTTCATTGTTGTCTTGTCATTGCTGCCCCTCTTTCCTCCTGTAACGCCTGGTTAAAATCTCTGTCACTGCTTCCCTCAAACTATTGTAAGTAGGGGTGCACGAAGTAGCTAATTTAATATTAGGCTGAATACCGAATAGTTATCAAGTATTCAATTCGGCCAAAGTCGAATATGAGGCCAAATAGTTGTTTTATTGAATAATTTCTGTCCCAAACCTGAAAGCACACTTAAAAAAAGAAAATATAGATCCATATTTTAAATATGTGTTCCCAGATTTAAATTATTTCTATTCATTTTAGTCAACATAGTATCCTTATTTCAGATCACAGAAGACAGGAAAGTACAGCTTTACAAAATAGCAGGGACCAAAAATAGGGAAGGATGTTGCATATGAAAAACCATTCCGACAAAGTGGAAGGCCTCACGTTTGAAAAAATAGTAAATTGCAATGAACACGATAAATATTGCTATTTGCAGTTGCCATTAGAAATCGCACACACTGGAACTGAAAATGAGTGTTAAACCTTTGCAGCTGACATAAAAATGTACAAATGGTTCCTGTCTGCTTGGGCACGACCAAATGCGAGGGTACTTGCAAGGTGAGTGGACTCCAGCTCCTGGGTATCCTGCCCCCCCTTCGGCCAAACAAGTGAGAGAACTTTCTCAGCAAGGTTGGTAGGGTTGGAGCAAATGTACTCACAGTTAAAAAAAGCCAGCCATTTTTTTTTACATTTATTTTTATTTATTATGTTTGCTTTATTACAAACCTTTCATATTTCTAAAATCCATCACACAATTTCATTACAAATCCACTTCCACAATTTCCATTGCAGTCATTTCAAAAATTAAACTGGTCAAATGAAAACGCCTAAAATTCACTTTATTCCAACATTAAAACTTTTTCCAAGAATTTCATGACTTCAAAAATCATACTCGGACTGTCCCCAATTAGGAACCTGTTCCATCACTCCTCTGCCGACAATGTGTAAACATCATTAACAAAGGCTCCCAAATACCAAAGTCTCACATTTGTTACATCCCTACCAGCCACCACCAGATGGTCTAATGATTTGCTCACCCCCTTCTTTTCACAGTGCCTACAGTCAGGATAGGTCTTCTCGATCTGCTTGAGAAGTGTTAGGACTTCTCTAGTCTGAAGAATGTTCAACCGGAATCTCATAGATCCTGGTAGTGAGAAGAGGGGAACTTGGACAGATACGCAGGAAGTTCATTTAAGGCTCTCCTTTCATACACCAAATTAATCAGTAGCCTATATTTATTTAGTTTTCCCTGCGTATCTATCCAATCCTGCCAGAGTAGATTTATCTTCACCATCGCCAGATTAGCTATTAACGCCTCGATCGAGGTGTCAATTGAATTTAACCAGCCTGTACATAAAGCTTGCAATTTCACAAATACCCAATCCTTTTTAGCACCATTTGTTTCTTAAAACCTCAAAAAGAGGAAGAGGGTCCAACAAAACACATTTCCTAAACATGGATATCGATTTCCAGAGCACAATTGATGACATTGACTGCAGCCCCAGCTCAAATGTAATGGAGACCATCGGCAGCCCTCTGGGGAGAGCGAGTACTTTTCTCCAAAACAGTTCCTCCATAAAACCCCACATTTGCCAAGGCAGATTTAAGTTTGCTTCCGCTGCATAGGTTAGGATCAGGACAATCTTTTGTTTGTAGAAGGTGAGAATTAGGATGTTTGTAAATTTACTGTACTGCTTACCTTATACTGCAATTCATCATAACCCCACATACATGATTGAGTCAACTTGCATCAGTCTCTCCGACCTCATATACCATGCAAAGCTGCCATTTTTCTTCCTCTGTGCAGCACTCAAGATAGTTATTTAAGATTTTTTAGTGCTGACTCTTGGCTCATTTTCTGTGATGTAAATCAGAAATTGATTTAATCTTCGCTGTAGACCTGTTGGGGTCGGCATATAAACCCAGGGGATAAAACAACCCTGCACTTTCGGGACAAATTCTTTTATTGGGCTCTGGGATTTCGCCAAATCTGATATATATAGATTAAACAATGCAGGTGCCAGGGGACATGCTTGCTTTAATCCTCTACATGTGTTTCTTTATTTTGAGAAAACACCATTCATTGTCAATCTAACTTGCATAAAGGTTGACAAATAAAATGTCTTTATTGCCCCTACAAGGTCTTGTGGGCACTGCCATTTTTATAATTTCTCCAATAACCTCTCCCTATTGACACTGTCAAATGCTTGTTCCAGATCAATGAATGCCAAATACATTTTTGACTTAGTCTTAATTGCTCTAAGTTTCAACAGGTTCAAGAGGAAGAGGTTTACGCCAGTGCTCTCCCCCTTGACAAATCCTGTTTGTTGTGGGTCCATTCATTCGGCTTTAATAGCCCAAGTGGTTAAGTTGCATAAGACTGAAGCATGATCTTTCCCGATATATCCAAGAGGGCGATCGTCCGATAGTTCCTAGGATAGTTCCTTGGATCATCTCTGTCGAACTTCTTGAAGATTGGGATGATCAGTGCTGTTTTCTTTGAGATTGGGACTTTTCTCGCAATCATGACTTGATTAAATAGTAAAGTAACAAAGTCGGCCCATGTGCCCACAGCTTCCTTTAACATTGAGTTGGTCAAACCGTCCATTTTTAATTAGGTCCTTCATGTCGTCTTTGTGAAATCGGAAAGACCATGTTTTAAGAGATACTAGGTCCTCTTACTTTACGTTAGAGCCGCCCAAGGCAAACAATGCTGTAAAATGGTTTATCCATGATTCCTCAGAAATCAGGCTTAATAGTAAAGCCGGCTGTATCCTACCATTATTATTTATTAATTCCCATAGATTGCAGGTATTGTTCTAACAAATGGTTTTTAGCATTGGTTCTGCATCGTGCTGCGATCTTACAGCTCTTTAAACAATCAGTCAGTTTCTATATTGCCGTTTGTGTTTTTTCACTAGAAGCGTTCGCTCACCCCTATTCAGTACTACCTAGCCTTCCTAGCCTCCTTAGATAGGCTCGAAGCAATTTCCTTGCCTCTACCAAATATTTATTGTAAATGTGGAAAGGTTTAAAGTCTACTTTCCCTTGATTGAACTTCAACAAAATCTGCGAATAACCAGACATATTCTATACCCCTGTCAGCTTCACTCACATGTTTGATGTAATTAGATGCAATTGTTGTAACATCCCAATGCTTTACCCTCAGCCTATTCTTCCCCTCAGAAACCGTATTATATTTCCTGGCTGTTTGATACCTCCCCCTGCATCTCACTTGAAGCAAATTGTGGTAGCTGGTTTCCATTGGAATCAAACCGAAATAGCTCTATAAGGTGGATCAAATTAGCAGCCACAAAACAGTAATCCAAACACACCTTCTGTTCGCCCCTGGACCAATGTGGGTTACCAGGGATGTCCCCCTTAATTTAGCCATTTAGCATTTGTATTCCCTGATCATTTGACTCTCTGAGCCACAAGGCGGGCCTCTTTTGTAATGAGCACTGAATGATTGGCTTAACCAAGGCATCTAGACACTTTATATTTAGTTCACCACAAATCACAATATATGTTGCTTTCAAATCTGTATAGAGTTCATCAACAAAGCCCATCACCAATTCAATAAACATTTCTTCCCCCACCATTGCCCCATTCCAATATAGGTTAAATACAATAATTTATTTAATTTCCTTTCGCTCTTGCCTCTCACATTTCAGAATCAATATGTGTACAAAAATATTGGGGTTGATAACTTTTGTCAGCGTTAGTCCCTGTCCTGTTTTTACCAAAGTCAATAGGCCGGAATAAGTCCTCCCGTCACCCCCTTATCTGCTTGGTTCAGATAAGTTATAAACCCCTCAAAAAGTGGTTTAGACCTTAACCACGACTCTTGTAGGCATAGGATAACATAGGCCCCCACACCTAGATCTTTGTTGCTGAAAAGGTAATTAAATCCTTGGATGTGCCATGATCCATATAGTGAGGCTTGGCCTTTATTAACCTGGCATTAGTTGTCCTTAGATGATGCTAGCACACCAGCTAGCCATGAGCAGTCCTGTGTAGTGGACTGCTTTGCTCTCACATCACAAGCCCCAACTCCCTGTCATGGTTGGGCTTTTGTACATTAAATAATCTTCTTACTGGCTAATGGTTTTTGGCTTCACTAGTTGTCCATTGACTTTCAGAATCCTTATCAGTTGTTATATAGTTGTCGGCCCATTTCAAATGTAGGCTCTTGGCTAGCTTGAGATCAGTCCCTTGTTTAGGGTACCTTCCCCATGTTTTTTCCTTTGCTTAACTCAAATCCTAAGTGAAGCATATCTATTGCCGCTCCATAAAATAGTTTTTCACCAAGGCAGTTTACATGCAGAAATACCCAATCTAATCGACTCTCGTTCAAAAATTGAAAAGCCCTTATGTCATCCGAATTTATAAGTAACAGCTTCAACACATTTCTTCGGTTCAGGATCAAGTTATCGTTTGCAGATAGTATTCTCTGTAACATTATAATGTTCTCTGAGAACTGAGTGGATTGATGGCTAGATGAAGAATTTTATACAGAGACCTTCTGCTTTTGCACACCAATCTCCATTTTATCTGAACCGGATATGTGCAATTTCAATAGTCCAGCCTTTAGTTTATCTTCAAGGGTCTGAAAAGTCTTAGTCCATGCACCCCTTTCCAGTCATCTATCCATCTGGCTGGCAGGGCTAACCGAGATAGCTGAGTCATTGCCATGCAGTGAACTCTCAATGTGAAAAGTTCTGCCACTCGTGGTGGTCGATGTTTCCTCTACTTCAACAACCCCATAAATGTCAGTGATGGCTTCCAATAATGCACTCAAACCCAGATATTTGGCAGTAGTCTTTGGTTGGTAATCATACTCTTCCTGCACTTGAATATGAACCGACGCTCCTTTGGGCACCAAGATCTTCTTGGGGATCTTCACTTCCCTTTGTTCATCACTCTGTATGTGATGAGCGATTGGCCTCGCCGGAGGTGTCTTTAAGTTTACGGAGAAATGACCTTGACCCATTCGATTTGGGTTAATGCACTGATTGAACATTTTTAGATTTTTTTTGTTGGGTTTTGTTGGATTTCAAGTTCGGTTGAGTAGATTTTGTATGTTGTTCAAATATTGGAAATGATTTAACACAGGGGCCTTGAAGCTTTTGTTTTGTCTTATTGGTTTGGCTTCCTCCAAAGATGAATTGAGGGTCGTCGTTAAGAGTTGCACTTACCCTCCATTGTGTTGCAAGGCCATTTGCTGTTTCCAGCCTTCCCCCTTATTTAGGCCACTATCAGTATTCCCCTGCGGCAAGAGGCTTGTAGTTGCCGGGACTACTGAAGTTTGAGTGCCTTGATGCTTAGATACATCAAAAGGTTGAAGCCTTTATGGATTTAGAAGGTAGCACCGGAACTTTTACAGCTATATCTAACTTCATTTTTGGTTCTCCGGCAACCAAATAACCATTTCTGTACTGGGAACTCATCCATTTGCAATCTTCTTGAAGAGCAGTCATTAGAGTGCTTTTATCTATTTCTTCTCCTCTTGCTCTCTTGCTAAGTCGCAGAGTCTATTTTGCCATTGGGCGGATGATTCTGCTTCTCTATCCAGTCTAATTTAGACAGAAGCAAATGTTTCTAGAAATATAATGTTTTAATGTACCATCCCTAGCAATGTTGCCAGATATTTAAGAGCGTCATTCAAAGTTTGGTAAACAGGGCTAAAAAAATTCTTAGTGCTGCCATTATGTTATTCTGCAGTTGTGACACTGCAGCAGATGAGAGGAAAGATTCATATGTATTCTTGTTAGGATGAAAAGCAGTCATTTCCCAAAGGTTCTGATGACATAGATGATGATGTTAAAGAATCTCGAGAGTCTCAGGTGTTTCTTCCTTCCTCAGCCTCATAGACTGTTGCTGGCGAGACCCAATCTCGGGCTTGATATTCTAACTCCCTATCATCTTGCTGTACTGAGTCCTGAGGAGTTCTGATCGTTATTTGTGGTTTGTGGTTGAGAAACAGGAACTTCTTCATTTGTTCCCAATTGGTCATGCTTTGAGGGGTTTGATGTTTGTGCTTTCGAATATATAGAATCATTTATTCTTGAAATAATCAATCTTTTTTGGGATGCCATTTTGGGTTTTAATTTTGGGTGAGCCCCCAATATGGAATGCTGCCCTCCCACTTCCCCTAACTTTGAGGACGATTCACTCGTCACACAGTTTAATATTGGTGCACAAGGAAGGGGCAGCATAGCCATGGGAAAATTCGGGGAAGGTCGGTTGCCTCAGTGAAGATGCACTCAGCATTGGCTGCCTCAACCCCACTCCCTGAAGACTCCTCACCCAGGTGATCTTCCCGCACTGGTCCACCCCCATGGTCTGGATCCAAAGACGATGGCCATGCCCTGGCCACCTGAGAGAGAGATCCCTGGGGACAAGCGGGTGAGACACTCTCTGATTTCTCACAATATTAAGCCAATAGCTTATGGTGGGAAAATAATTGAGCTACTGGATTGGTTTTGGACCACCATACAATTTAAAGACAGAATGGCCAAAGGAAATCTATACGTATCGGATAAAGGTACACTTCCATTGCCTCATCAAAAGAGACTAAGAATAAAGTTAGACCCTAATGCTGAAGAGATGATGTATGCTGTTGATGGAATGTTTGGGGGTGTATCCTCAGTTGGTGATTTGATGAACGTTGAATCTCATGAGGTTTTTAGAAAAAGATTAGTTTGTTTCAAAAATCACATGCACAAAATTGGATGAAACCAGACTCTCTTCCGGTAGTTCAAAAAGGCTAGATCTATTCCCATAAATCTTAGACACAAAGTCAAAGGTGAACTTGAAGAAATGGAGAAGAATGGTGTCATTGACAGGACTAAGTTCTCTGAATGGGTTTCGCCCCTGTTAGTTATATACAAACCGAATAGAAAGCTAAAACTTTGTATTGATTTGAGGTCAGTCAATCACTCAATTATACCTGATAGTCATCCATTACTAAACATTAGGGAAATGTTAGGCAGAATAAAAGGGGCCAAAATCATGTCCACTCTAGATTTGAGATCTGCCTACCATCAAATAGTTCTTCATCTGGATTCTAGGAATGTCACCGCATTCATTGCACCTGAGGGTCTATTCCAGTGTAAACGCATGCCCTTTAGCTCAGTGTCTGCCCCTGGGGTCTTCCAGAGGGTGATGTGTCAAAGGTTTAGTGACATCCGGGGGGTTCTAAGTTTTCAAGATGATGCGCTAGTTCATGCCAAATCCAGGGATGAGCATGATAAGAGACTAAAGAAAGTTCTTGATATTTTCCTGGAACATGGTTTGACTCTTAGCAAAGAGAAGTGTAAGTTTCATAAAACCACAATTCAGTACTTATGACATGACATTTCTGAAAGTGGTATAAGACCTACATTGAAACTTGTGAATATTATTTTGGCTTTTCACAGTTCCACTGATAAGGCTCAGGTAATTTACTTTTTGGTAATGGCAGAGCATTACTCAAACTGTATTCAGGGGTTAGCCACAACATTCGTGAATATGAGGAAATTAGTGAAAAAAGGTGCCAAATTCCAATGGGATCATGCTTGTGAAACTGAATTTAAGGCTATCAAGGGTGCTTTGAATAAAGCCCCAACACTCAGTAGCTATGACCCCAGTAGGAGATCTATAGTAATGACAGATGCCAGTAATCAAGGATTAGGAGCTGTGCTAACAAAAGTGTGTAAGGGTAAGAAATATACTGTGTCTTTTGCTTCTCAGTGCTAATAGAATCAGAGAAAAATTACTCAACAATTGAGAAAGAGTTGTTGGCAGTCAAATGGGCCACAGATACATTTCAGCCATTTTTGTGGGGCATGAAACGTACAATATGGTTGGACCAAGAAATGTTAACCACCAAGGGTCTAGATAAGGTATCCTCCAGGATTAGGAAGTGGGTGGCCAACCTGCAGGATTATGTAAGGGAGGTGGAGTATGTACCAGAAATAAAAAACAAAGCTGCAGATTGTTTGTCTCAATTGACCAATGTGGTTGAGGAATAAGGTGCAAACGATGAAGACATAGATGATCAAGAGTTGGTAATTGAAATGCATCAGGATGTGGTGTCGGAGCAGGAATGGCAGGACGCAATGTCAGAAGATGAGGTATTGAGGGACACCAAAGAACGTATTGAATGTGGAATGAAAAGCAACGAAATAAGAAGAGGTGGTTCTATACCTGATGCCATGAGACTAGTATTTGATGAGATAAGCTGGACGGGAGATATGTTGATGAGGTGAGACAAGCTAGTTCCTTCTCAAGGTGTGAGAAACACAATACTGGCTAGAGCACATGCAGGCTATCAGGGTATGACAAAGACTAAGCAGTTGTTGAGACAAGATTGTAAGTGGAGAGATTGGTGAGAGAATGTCATATCTTTGAAGAATCTGGCAAAACCTCTGTCAGGAAGGTGGAGCCAATGACATTAATGTCCATTCCTGAAATTCTGTGGGACAGGGAAGATCTAGACATTGTGGGACCGGTGCAATGTCAAACAGGTTTAACCCCTTAAGTGCCAAGGACGAGTATGCTTGTCCTTTCTGCATAGTCGTGCATAATAGCCTGTCACTTACTGTATTGTATTAGTTGGCATGTTGTCTCATTGGGTGGAGACATCATGGGTACAACATATTTGTACAAGAGTCATTGTTAAATTCCTAGATGAGGTATTCAAGAGAGAGGGACATCCATCTAGTATAATTACCGATAATGTTGTGCAATTGGTGTCAGAGGAGATGGACATTGTTTGAAAAAGCAATGGGATTCAGCATAAGCAAGTTCTATCTATCATCCCGAAACCAAGGGGATAGTACAAAGGTTTAATCGTGTCATAAAGGATAGCATCAGAGGTGCCATTGCTGAGGGGAAAGATTGGAGAAAAGCTGCAGATGAATTGGTGGTAGCGTATAGGTTCACACCTCATTCCACTGCGGGCATTTCATCTTTTGAGATTCTCTGGGGCAGGAAGCCCAATACAAAGGTTTGTCCTCGTTGGCTTAGTAGAGCAGGGGTGAGATGCGTGGATTTACAGAACATTAGAAAAAACATTAGTAAGAAACAATTACAGAATAAGATTGTTTTGATGTCCGGTAAGCTGTGAAAGAGAGGGAGTTTGTAGAGAGTGATGAAGTGTGTATTAAACTGCCTCAAGGGAGGAAAAAGGTGTGGTAAATTGGTCAGAAAGGTGCTGCATGGTGCTGTCAGAACTTCTGATGGTAATGTTTTGAACAAAAATAGAGTGTGTTGCTGTCGGGTCGACCAACGGAAAAGGAATAATAAAACGGACGATGTTTAGTACTACATCTAGCAGTAAAGATACAGGTCGGCCAATAAGAGAATGTTGCAAGCTATCTTACTTGAGGGAATATGTGGAGTGGTTTCTGTCTCCACCACTGAAGGAGCTGAGGGGATATGTGGACAACAAGGTTTGATGATTACCACTTGTAGTATAGTGTTATTACCTTCCCCATGTTAGCTTTGACTGCAGTCCAATTGTAAATAACTCCACCTGTAAATAGGTTGTGTCAGTGCATATAGTTAACTTTGTCTATTTCAAATTCATGTGAATTAAGGGTATTCTGTTGTGAGAATAATCTGTAAAGAAGGGAGATATGTAACATTCTGCACTATGTAACATCTGAACCTGGAACACTAGAATGTAGAGCACTTCAGGCAGAATGGTAACAAGATGCATCTTCCATTAGAATGTGCATCCTTAGAAGCACACGTTAATAGAAAAAGAGCTGACTTGAAGGAGGCCAGTGGGGCATAGATAAGTTATTAAATAAAGAAGACAAAAGAAACTCACCTGTCTGATGTATCTTTTCACCCAGCTCCTTCTCACACCACTAAAGGATGCAAGGCTTAATGGAATTTTCTTTGTCTCTCACTCTTCATCCGCTATCTCACAACACTGGCAGTTCAGTCTTTCTCTTTCTCTGTCCACACATCAAAGTGCTCTCATCTTTCATACCTTTCCTGTTGCGGCAGAGTGCCCTGTAATGTTATTTCAATGATTTCCCAATAAATACATTCTCAAAAGAGGCTAATATGGACTGAGAAATATCGGCAGCCTCTTCCACTGCCTGACATGGATCAGACTCACCCACACCCTAGAAGAGGCAGTCCACCTGTTGGGAAATCTTTTGATTGACAAACATCCTTGTCGCATACATCCTCACACCTGTTTCTCTGTACGCTCGCTAGCAGATTAGACCAGAGGGGAACCACAGAGATTTCCCAACATATAAATCCTCTGAGAGGCCTCTTGGGTAGGGAAAACATATACCTGACCACCTCATCCCTACTGCTCTCCACTACCTGTTGTGAATGATTCAGGTTTCTCCATAGGAATTTCCAATAGGACGAAATTATGCTCACCTACCTCTCACTCATCCTCACCACCCCATCTCTCCAATACACAAGCATATGCACCGTAGTCTGATAATGAATTGTCAATGTGTCAGACAATGCTTGATTCCATTCTCTTTTGCAATCTGCACTGCATATTGGTTCTTACAAATGAGGAGACAAGGGATTTGGTAGGATTTAAATAGCAAGAAAAGTTTTCAACTGCAGTTTGGGCGAATACTCACTCAAAGCTTGGTACACCCCTAACTGCAAAGCACCCAGTCACAGAAATGCTGATGCGTGATTATATGCACAGTTTTCGTTGAAGCTTTCCTTGCTATTCAATTAAATACAAATGCATGTATGCATGAATCATACAGGAAAACAAAGTAACATTCACAAGTTTTCTTTTTTTGCATGTTTCCTATGTTTTGAATCAATTAATAAAAGCTTTGCATAATAAAAGGAACGATTAATTGCTAATACCACTTTCCCTATTATATCCTAAAAAGGACACTTATTTGTTATTTTAAAACAATAAATGTAAAACTCATGAATAATAAAAGCCGTTACAAAAATAAAATAGTAATGTTACTTAATCCAACTAACAATTTCAAATGACTGCTCTTAGCAAAGATAATATGATAAGTGGTTGGTTAGCCGTAATTTAAAAAAAATAACTGTAGCTCTCGTCAGTGGCCCATCTACAGCTAGAAAGATGTAACAAAAGGCACTATTGCTCGACCAAAAACTGTTTGAATTATATGTATTCTTTTTTTTCTCGAATTTTATCACCAAAATGTAGATGATGGTTTGAGGTCAGACAATGTTGGTTGAGGTAGAGGTTTCTTCCCACTCATTTTGTGGTCCCAAATTCAAGAAGAAAAACAAGCAAAAACAATGTGAGCAGTTTTTTTTCTGAGCAATAGACATGCATCCTGTCAAAGGCAGGAGTAAGATTAAAATTGGCACAAAAAAATGCAATACAACCTCAAGTGGCGCATCTGAAGGGCCTCTAGGGTGACCATATATTAACCACCAAGAGGAAGTCTAGAAGGATCAAATAATGACGATTCCAGAACAAATTCGACCAGGTTTCGGTTTTGGGATTGCAATAAATAATACTTGATTTTCGAATTCACAATCTTCTGTTTTATGGGACCTACATCCAACTAATGGGCAACCCAGGACTACAATTCACATGCACAGCAATGTTGTTTTTAAAACATAGAATGGATGCAAGTACCCCTCCCAAAGAGTAAAATACACAGACATCTGCATGCCATAAATGAGGTGCACTTTATGGGCTTATGGCTGTATTTTGAATATGTTTGATGAGCTCACAAACCCAACCCCAACAGGATAACATGATCCCATGGAACCTGAATCTTTTTGACCCCATTGGAAACCCACCAAAGTTTTATAATACACCCTGTAACCCTAGGTTTGATATAAATAATGAAAAAGACATTTTTTGCCACTTAATAGTTCATTGTATGTACACTTACCTCCATCCCACATGTGGTAATGGATTCTTACTTCACAGGTTGCCGCTGCATCTCGCAATATTGGGGACCTCAGGCTGGCAGTGGCGGGGTTCTTTCCCCTGTGGGTCTCTGCAGCCATATACCAACCTATAGATAATCATACATGTGAGGAAGGTGAGGGTTAAGGCCAGGTTCTGTCATTTCTTTTGATGTGAGTTTGGTACACATTTTAAAATTCTGCATCACATTTAAAATAACTCTGAGCACGGTTTCAGGGAATTCTGTGTGTGATTTACTTAGAACGTTCCGCTACGAAATCTATGAAATTCTGCAGCACATTGAAATCATGAAGTATTCTCTGATCATTTAAAAGATTTTGAATTCATGTTAACTAATATATCCTGCAAACTAGAGTCTAGTTGGAGAGTGGTAGGCCACTATAATGTGTAGTCAACTGCGCTGATCAAAGATAGAGCTAGTACAGGTACCCTGCTGCCTGTGATGGGGTTCAAGAGGCACAGTGCCCTTCTGTCCTTAATCGTGACAGTAAAACTGGGGATAGAACGTTATTCACAATGGCACTGGGTTGTTAAGGTGAATAAAGTGAAGAGAGGGTCTCTGGAATGCCCCTCGTCACCCATATGAACATGACAGGCCGAAGGGTCAAGAACTCAAGATGCAATTCACAGTTTAGACAGCCCCAAGGAGGGCCAATTACATCCACATATGCAAACAGGTGACATCACTCTGATCATGGATACAAACACCTCACTGGATCAGATTGACTAATGACGAAAATCCATTGTGCTGACGTCATGAGTGACATCAGGACATAGCAATGTTAGTCATGAAGCAAACTCACACCAATGCACGAAGTTACATGGACACACACGTGCACACGCGAAGAACATGCTTACACAGTTCTGCAGATAGAGGACAGATACATATACATACTGTCGAAAGCCTTCATTATTTTTCTCACTAGCGAAATGCAGGACTGCAGAACGCAAGGCAAAGAAGTGATGCAGAGCAAGCTTGCAGACTCTTATTGCAACTAACCCTATAGAACTAAACGGTCATATAAGGTGCCTAGAAGAGCCAAATACTACTAACCTATAGGAAACATAGCACGTTATAAATATATAGAAATCATAGTATAACTGTAGTGAGGTTTCATGAGGCCATGGGCCTCGGGACGAGAGGCAAGGCAAAGCAGAGTTAGGCTGCCCAATGCAGCAGGTCAGGGCTCACAGCCCAGGTCAGCGATGAGCATAACATTCCTGGCCATCGGAGTCAAGGAGCAACCTGCAAGATGCAAGTATAAATCCTCACAAATTGCAGACCAGAGAGCTCGATTTCGCTGTCCTCAACCACGTGGTGCGGCCGATCCAGACAATGGTCATTCAACCGTGTTGGGAAGATGAGCAGTTCCCAGCGACAGACACACAATGAAACATTGATTCTTTAACAATGTTGCAACCCTGTGGAAAAAGTGGCAATATTGACGGTTACATTGGGAACACATAGTCTTTCTCATCACCTTGAGAAGGTGCACTGAGTGCTAATAAAAGAGCTGGTTCCCAGGCCTGGGGAGATCAGCTCCAGCCAATCAGGGAACACAAATGCAGGGGTGGATGGCAGAGGGCAAGGGCCAATGGTAATCCTGTGACCCTGCAACAATGTAATAGATTGTTTTTGGGGAATGTCAGGCACGTCACCTGACATGTGAGGGCTAATAGAATAATCTCTAAAGGTGCCATCCATTGGCACTACCACCCCAACTACCCAATCCTGTACCCTCGTAGGTTTTTGGGGAAGAGCCCCATGTTGTGACGCAGTGACTGAATAAAATTGCCCAGCACACTGCTAAGGAGCAGTGATTTCACAAGATTCCCAATGTCCTGTATGATCCATATCTGTTTGTGTGATAAATGACAGTTCTAACTTGCCCTTGGCTGAGTCCTCCGACTGTGTACTGGATGAGGGTTCATTGGGCCATGGGAACTTGAACGGTGACCTCGTTGTGTGAACGCCAGTCCCTCTGGTATACCGTAACCAACTGAAGAGTGCAAAATTCATATGTATTGTCAAAGGATTCACCCTGGGTAATAGCTGTGTTTATTTTTTTTTTTTTTAATTCAAATTTTATTGGTTTTGTAAAGGTTCGACAGCCATGTACATGCAGATAACATCTCTGAGCCAAAAAAAAGAGAGAACGATGATAGCAAATAATATTCTCATGCAATGCCTGTAGATTCTCTGAGAGTCACATATTCAACCAATAACGTCAACAAGACCCACCCTTCTTTTTTTTTTTCCTACCCCACCCCCCTACCCCCTCTTGAAATATCTGACCTGGGAGGAAAAACAGGAATAAACAATACCAGCGAACCAACCTTAAACTCATGACTTCGGGCAGATAGTGACAACATGCCCCAATGCACCGGCAGAGCGGACACCGTCTGTCATTAACGAAATTGACACGAAACTCAACAGTGTATTGCACACAATCACTTCACAGTATATATTTGGCACGGAATTCAGACCAGGCGTTCTCAACAACAGTAGGATCCCCGTGTAAAGCAGCAGTCAGGCATTCCATTCTGTAGATGCTGAGGGCAACCCCCAGCCATTCAGTTTTGGTGGGGAGCGTGGATCTTTTCCATACCATAGTGAGGCAGGCACGTGCGGCCAGCAACAGACCATGCACCATTTTGGGTGCTTTCACGACCTTATCCTCTGTCTCAGTCAGGCCAAATAGGATGAACAGCGGGAGCCCCTCCCTTACATCATCATCTAGATCCTTGATCCAGCTAAGGACCTCTGACCAGTAGGTCTGAACCAATGCACATCCCCACCACATATGCCAGTAATCAGCCCGCATCCCGCAGCCCCTCCAGCAGTAGGGGCTTACCCCCTGGTACATTTTGGCGAGCTGAACTGGATCATACTGCCATCTATACAGTAACTTGACGGCATGTAATTTATACTGACAAGATATGGATGACTTCGCCGTTCGTCTGCATATTTGTAGCCATCATTTTTGAGAGATTTGCCTGCCCATATCTGATTCCCATCTGCTCTTGAGCGCCAGTGAGGGTGTAATATCGACCTCAATCAGTGCCAGGTACATTGCACTTATCAGACCCCTGGAGCCCGTGCATGAGTCAAGGATCCTTTCAAATGGGGTGAGATCCCTCTGTAATTGTTCTCTCCATATCGTTCTTGTCGTTACCCCCTTGAGTCTCAAATACAGGAAGACCGAGAGCGTGCCTATGCCGAGCGCCTCCTGGAGCTCTTGAATGGTTATAAAAGCGCCATTGCGCCATAGTTGGCCTGCCCTCTCTAACCCCGCTTGGTACCAGGTTTCATAACTACCCGGTTCAGGGATTGCGTCCCGGATCCCTGGGGACCAAAGATGACCCAGAGGAGAGGGCCATGTCATAACCCCCACCATTTTCCTGCCTGGTTTCCATATTGACCATATCGTACCTATAATGGGGTGAGATTTAACGCTGTTACGTAATTGGGGCCCAGGGACCCATAGCCATTCGCATAAAATAAAGGGACGGAGGTGATAGTTATCTAGCGCTATCCATTGTGGCTCTAACCACTGTCTGAAATGAGGGACAAGGACCCTAAGTTGAGCCGCCCTGTAATATGTCTCTAAGTCTGGAAGGCCCACCCCTGCATTGTCTTTACGAAGCTGG
The DNA here is from genome assembly GCF_040938575.1 of Ambystoma mexicanum. NCBI lineage: Eukaryota > Metazoa > Chordata > Amphibia > Caudata > Ambystomatidae > Ambystoma > Ambystoma mexicanum. The sequence goes on from NC_090929.1 coordinate 328,383,094, forward strand.
AGCAGGGATCTCGGGATTCTGGGCTTTTGACCGCGCCACAGGAAGGCTAGTAACAATTTTCTCGTGTCTGTAAAATATTCCAGGGGCATTTTGATGGGAAGCATTTGAAAGAGGTATAATATCTTAGGGAGAAAGACCATTTTGATAGCATTTAACCGACCTAGCCAGGAGATGGTGAGCTTGGACCACCTTTGTATATCTTTTTGCAGGGTAAGTGACAATGGAGGGAAGTTGGCTTCATATAGGGATCCCAAGTCACGAGTGACGTTAATGCCCAAGTATCGGAGTGTGGTGAGACTGACTTTCACTCCTAGGGGGGCAAAGCGTTTGACCTCGGAATCTCTACTTTTGTCGATCGGGAGGAGGACAGATTTCCCTGTATTAATTTTTAGGCCAGCCAACTCACCGTATTCTTCAATTATACCGAGCGCGGCCGGGACCGAGTCTAAGGGGTCAGTTAGGTGCAATAAAATATCATCAGCATATAGGCCCAGTTTGTATTCCCGATCGCCTACTGTGATGCCTTTTACCCTACTGTCGTGTCTTAATTTTTGCGCCAGCGGCTCAAGTGACAATACAAATAAAATCGCTGACAATGGGCAGCCCTGCCTCGTCCCCCTTTCAAGGGGAAACCAACGAGAATAGCCTCTGTTCACCATCACTGATGTCGTGGGGGAACTGTATAGCGCTTTAATGGCGCAGCGAAGTTTCGGTCCAAGCCCGTTCGATACCAATACCCTTTCCAAAAAGCTCCATGACACCCTGTCGAAAGCCTTCCCGGCATCTAACGACAAAAGTCTCCCATTACTTGTGCTTCATGAAGTAAATGAAGTGTTTTCCTCATTGTGTCCGCGCCCTGTCTTCCAAGAACAAAGCCAACTTGGTCAGAGTGTATTAACCTAGGGAGATGTGTTTCAAGCCGAGCCGCAATGACTCTGGCATATACCTTAGCGTCGATGTTGAGGAGAGAGATGGGGCGATAAGAACTGCAATATTTTTGGTCATGACCTCCCTTCGGAATAACAGCAAGGAGGGCTTGAGAGAAGGACGGAGGTGCTTGGCCTGTGTCAAACATAGAGTTAAACAGGGATGCCAGAAAGGGGGAAATGAGGGTGGAGAATGTTTTATAGAAACCAGGGGTGAATCCGTCATCCCCATGGGCCTTCCCCGTTTTCAACCTCTTGATATCTTCTGCAACCTCCTCCTCTGTGACTGGCATATCAAGGGAGTTGGCCTCCGTGGTCGTGAGTGTGGGGGTCTGCGCCTCCTTAAGGTATGTGTCTATACTGCCCACTGGGGGGGGGTCGCACATATATAGATCTTCGTAGAAGTAGGCAAATGCTTCCTGTATGTCCTCGGGGGAGGTCACCGTCGTGTCCGTGAGAGTGCCATCTGTCCTCTCGATTAGGTCAACCCACCTCTCTGCTTTCTGTGCACGGAGACGAGCCGCCAGCAGGGCATCGGCCTTGTCGCCCTTCTCATAGTATTTTTGTTTGAGGTATTGTAGGGTCTGGGCTGTCTTACCCGCAATTAGTATTTTCAGCTCTTCTCTGAGTTGTTTAGCTTCAGCTATATACCTGGGTCTCTCAGATGGAGAGGACTGTGCGAGGCCCTGAGCCGTACCAAGCCTTTCCCTAATGCCTTTCTCTATCAAGGCACGCTCTCTTTTTTTGCAGGCACCTTCCCGCATGAGAATCCCCCTCCAGGTAGCCTTGGCAGCCTCCCACACTGACGCCTTCCCTACGTCCCCTGTGTCATTAGTAACAAAGAATTGCTCGATCTCGGTTTCCAAGGTTTCCCTGAAGACCGAGTCTGCCCATAAGGAATCGTTACATCTCCATTTAGAGTTCCGGGGGGCCAGTTCATTCCAGAGTATATCCACCATAACCATATCGTGATCAGTCCACGCAGAGGGGTATATAGTGGCCACCTGCATCATGCGGAGGAGGCCATCAGAGAGGAAAATGTAATCGATGCGCGTAAGTGTGTCAATGGGGGAGGGAGTGGAAAGTAAAGCCTCTTTCCGTCGGATGCAAATGACGCCAGCTATCAACGAGGCCATAAAGGTCAAGGGTTAATTTAATGTCTGCTTCATTCCGAGTGCTGGGTGGATCTACTGCATCGGCCTTGGTCTGTCTGTCCATTGAACTATCCATCCAGGTATTAAAATCCCCACCGAGGACCGTGTGACCCTTGGCCATGCCAAAAACCTTCTCAGTGATTTTGTGGAGAAACCTATTTTGCCCTTGGTTAGGTGCATAGAGCGTGGCGAGTGTGACTATTGTGCCCCGTATGTTTCCAACGACTATGAGAGCCCTCCCCTCCCTATCCATCCATGTGTCAAGAATTGTGGACTGAAGGCTTTTGCGAATCAGGATCCCCACTCCTGCCTTTTTTAGAATACCAGAGCTCCAATGAACGGGACCGACCTCCCGTGATGGAATCATTCTCTCCTCACCCTTTCGATATCTCGTTTCCTGGAGGAACAAAATATCTATATTCGATCTCTTGAATTCCCTGGCCACCATAGATCTCTTCATGGGAGAGTTCAAACCTTTGACATTAAGTGTGCAAATGCGTAACGTGTCTTTACAGAATGTAGGTGCCATCCTAAGTTTTGGATGAGTTTGTAAGCGGCCGGTTCGTCTGCTTCGCAGCCCGTGTCATGACTAGTATTGCAATATGTGGTTCATTTTCTATGAAGTGGGTTTTAGTTAGCCCTGTATGGATCAAAGGCCAACCTGCCCAGGACGTACAATGCCCCTTTATGTACCCATCTCGTGTCATTGCGCCCCCCAGGTCTGGATTATAACAAATAATGTGTCTCCCGCTCATCCCCCCTTCCCCTCCCACCCCTAACCCCCATGCATTCGGCGCCCGGCCCGCCCGGGTTAACATCACCCAATCGAACTCGGACCACCAGTGGAGACCGCAAAACAAGCGCTCCTATCATAATAAAAGCATATATAACTGTGAGCCCCAAACTTTTTGCTCATATATCAACATCAACAAGTCATAAATAGGAGTGCCGATCCCCACAAAAGCAATTCCATAATACCGTAAAACCAATTTGTTAATACAACTTCTGACCTCCACTTTAAGCATCGGACCAATGTCTGCCTCACCACATAAGTCTATCAGGCAACCCACGCATAGTAGTCCAATTTTGATACCTGTATGAATAGAATTAAACATTCGGATATGTGTTCTGACCCTCGAATCGAATTTACCAATGGCATATGTCGAGGATTATTGCCCCTTTAAGTGAACTGGGTTAGTTCAACCAGCGTCGGGTGACGATCTAGTGCCTAGCTTCCGCCAAGCCATTGTCCCATCATTATTTGGAGTATGTGGCATGACAAGACACTCTAGGCTCAAGTCAATGCTCCATGTCCTGGGAGTTGTTCATCCTCTGGAATTTCCTGGATCCTTGAATCCTTCTCTGCCGCGGACCCTTGGTTTTCCATTCGCCCTCCACTCTTTTCAAGTCATCAAGGGGGGGATCTTCCCCCTGGGGGCCTATCAGGTCCGTTATACAGTCAGCGACGTCTTTTTCCGAGACAAGTCTCATTGGCGAGCCTTCTCACTCGAAGGTGAGAGAGAACGGATAGCCCCAACGGTATCTGACGCCCTTTTCTTTTAGCATCTTCGAGATCGGGGAGCACTTTTTCCTCATAGCCAACGTGAGAGATGATAAGTCCTGGTAGAGTGAAATATTGGAGTCTTCTAATAAAAGTTGAGGGATGTTTCTGGCCTTTTCCAAGATTCGTGCTCTGTCAGCATAATTGTGAAAACGAGCTAGCACCGATCTTGGGCCTCCAGGTCTGCCTCCCGCTCTGTGAATACGGTCAATTCTAGGTTTGTCTACTGAGTCGTCCTTGAAGAGGAGCTTCAGAATGGTGTGTAGTGTTTGTTTTAGATCAAGTTCGGTTTCGCCCTCTCTCTCGGGCACACCAAAGACACGAATGTTGTTTCGACGCTCCCTGTTTTCGAGGTCATCGACCTTGAGACGCATCTCCTCTTCTCTATGTTCTATTTCCGCAATGCGGTGATCCAGTTGTGCCTCTAGAGTGTTCAGGGATGTCTGATTATATTCGACCTGTTCCAGCCTGTCGTCCATTTTATCCATCCTTTGCGTGATCTTATTTATTTTGCTACCGATATCCGCTCTCATGCCTTTCAGCTCAGTAAGTAGGTCGGCGACGTCCGCCTTGGTCGCGGCAGCCTCAGACCCTGCCATTGACTTTTCGGACTCGATGAAGGGCCTTGGAGGTCTAGAGGTCGGAGTAAACTTGTATCTCGCCAGTTTACTCTTAGGGTCCATGGAAGGTGGATCTCAGCTGGGTTTTGGGAAGTAATGGCGCGAGTATGGTCTTTGGACAATATTGCGCTTGTGCTAGCGATATTTTGTCCCACGGCGGCCAATCGTGGCGTAGGGTAAGGTACACCAAAAAGCCTCCGCAACAGGGAATGCTCCTCGTGTTCACATGGACCACTTGATTCCTTTTACTTCCAGGGAGAGGGACAGCAGATCGTGAGCAGGACACGGCGACCACAGCTATTACCCACTTGAAAGGGCCACTCCGGGCAGAGAGCTGGGATCGCGTTCTTTGATCCGGCAAGCTTGGAGTTGTGTGTAGGGTCTGAGGAGGGCACACGCCCTGTCAAACAGGGGCCCAACCCTCAGTCTTTCGTTGCCCAGGGAAGATCCGCTAGTGCCCCCTGCTACATAGTAACCGCAACATTATAGCTTATGCCGGAGGACTCACCAGTAGGTTCTCCGTGGCGATGTTCAGACCACAGTCTCCGTCCTCAAGAAGTAGACTTTTCACCGTTTTTGATTGCAGGCGGCCTGCGTACGTTATAGATCCTTTGATTCTGGAGTGCAAAGTGTTCCTTCGATAGTGGGTGATTTACCTGAGGAGGCACACGCCCCTGTCATGGGGGCCTTACCCTCAGCCCGGGTGGCCTTCCTGCATGTCTAAATACTTCCTGGGTGGTGGTAGCTAGTAGGTATTATGCGGTTCGCTCCAGGAACAGCCGTTAGCTGAGCCACTTCACATGTGGGGTGTGCATCAGATGTATTCCGAATGTACTGGGGAACCCACCACGTTGCGCCTGCTGTGGTCTATCCCTTTTCAAACCGTATGCTGCTCTATGCCGTGAGTAGGTTTCACCCACTCTCCTTTTCCTCTCCCCTGACCCCCGAGCACGCAGCTGTGGCGTGCAAGCACTCCAGGAGGGGGGGTGAGCGTTCCTTTGGATGCGTGGGCACTTCTTTCGGGGCCGTCTCTGCGTTCACTGGGCCTCGGCACCGTGGAAATGGGAGGAACTCTCACGCCGCGCCTGCCGCGCAGCCTTCATCAGGAATGGGAAAGGGGAGGGAGCTCCGATGCACCGGCTGCCCGATTGTGGGCCTTCTGGGCTTCCCAACGTGGCGCGAGGCAATCTCGTACTTGGCTGAAGCCCGTGGAGGAGAGAGGAGGGGCGGCCGCCTACCTTCATCCACCGAGGGAGACTCGACGAGGTCCCACCCGCGCCGTCACCTGCACGGATGCAGGCGCCAGCCCGAGAAATCCGTCCTCGACAAATGGGCAGGAAGACGAACGGGGTCCAGGAAGGCGCTCCTCGCCGCGCAGAGCAAAAGCCTGCAGCGGGTCCCTCTCCCAAGGCCAAGTTCCGTGCAGGGACCGCCGCGCATTTCAGCCTCCGCCTCGATTGTTCGTGCTGCCACGAGTGTATAGTTTCGGATTGTAGGTGCGCACGTCCGGGGCCTCAGAACGTGTACATTGATTTCCCAGCGAAATGTCCTCCGATTTTCCACGGGTTTTTTCCCAGGTGAGGGGGACACCTTCCGACGTCTTTGGCTCCGCAATCAACCTTGGGGGGGGGTCACAAAGTGGGGGCTCACAGCCACTTCCCGGACCTCAGTTGCGGAGCTCACACGGAGAGGAGACTCATCCGTGCGCCCCCTGGTGGCCGAATCCCAATAGCTGTGTTTATAACAGATATTTTATTGAAAGTTCCAGCCAACACGTGTTTCAAACCTCCTGGGTCTTTCTCAAGGCGTGTGTACTTAATTGGAGTGAATGCGGTTAAGACGATAGGTGTATTGAGTTTAGAAACTGAAAGTTTTCTTTGAGGAACAATTTTGTTTGCAGAATGAACATGTATAAATGCTGTGGATGGGCCAAAAAGTTAGCATCCTAATAAGACAATCCTGGAGGAAAATGGGGTATTTCCAAGTGACAATTCATCTTTCATGTACTGGGTGTTTGTCTTTGTAGTGTACAGTGGTGGCGCGAGTTATGGTTGCTTAGCTTACCATAACTGACAAATTTCTGTGGACTTTTGGTTTTACTCTTAACCATAATGTACCTTTAACAACGTTTTTTCATTGAATTTCATAGGTTTCTGTTAGTGCAACTTAACCATAACGTCCCTTTAACAACATTTTTTCAGTGAATTTCATGGATATTTACCAGTGCACCCTAATTTGCTACAACTTACTAATATCATGCTTACACGAATATAGCAACATTATTCTCCAATTTAGAAAGTTTCACCTTAAAACCCTGCCATTCCCCATGTTCTAGCATCATTTTAAACACTTCTATACACTTTTTCCACTGTTTTTCTGTTTGCTGAGGTTTGCGTACGTCTGACGTCATTGCAGAATTTTCAGACAGTGTCACGTGACCACGCGCTTATGTGCGGCATGATGACGTGTCTGCAAATGCATCCACACTTCACGAACCGGACCATGCATTGCGAACAGTTCAGATCTGCATTTTTCAGCTCATCTAGGAAGTGCTTTTGAAGCTGTAATCAAGGAGCATGAGAAACACTGCCCTCTACCTTATATTTAGGACACGCGGAACACCTTCCCCTATCCACCTGCCCCTCCATATGTGTGGTTGGTGCCCCTTCCCTCATTTCCCTCCCCACCTTACTTTCTGGCTTCTCCTGCAAAAATAAAAAAACATTTAAAAAGAGGGCGCTAGAGGGCCATCCAAGATGGCCGCTTAGGTCAGAGCTCCCTCGCAGCCCCGCATCAATCCTGGCTAATCCTACGGATCCGAGCGCCACTGCCCCCCTGTTTCCCGGTACATGAACTCCTGAAGTCCCCGGCGGCGCCACCTCGAAGTTTCGAGCGAAATCGGAGCTCTCAACCCGAGACGCGGCCCGAGAGGCCCGGCTGCCGTGAATCGCGGGGTCGACCACTAGGCCCCGTGCTCCACAGGCTGAGCCTCCCCACTGCAGACTCTGACGCACCCCCCCGGGCCGCCCACGAGACGGGGGGGCCAATATCCTGGCAAGGAGTCGACAGCGGCCAGAGAGAACCGGCGAGGGTCCCTGTTCGCCTTCATCCCCCCGCCAGAAGCCATCGCCGGAGCGGAAGAGTCAGACGTGAGACAGGCTCCTGCAGATCCGGCACCCAGCCGCACAACAAGAACCGCCCACACCCACCGGGCGGAGACCAGGCGGCGTCGGCCAGAGGTGTCGGCCCGGGGCCCTGGCAGGTAAGGAGCGGTGGGGTAACAGCGTTGTCCCCCCCCTTCTTCCGCCTCTGGGACCGGGTGACCGCCGTACCAGCAGCGGCAGAGCCGACCAAGCGGCACCTCCCAACTCACGGACGACCTGAACCCCTCTGTCACAAACCATCACACTGCCCTATACTCCGAGCCCCCTGAACCAAGAAAACCACTGTAAACATCTCTCGTCAAGGGCCAGCGCAGCATCTACACAGCCAACCCCCCAGCTCACAGCGAACATCCTATATCAGCCTCCCACGGAATTCCTCCAGGAGGGCCGCGCTATCAGTGCAACCCGGCCTCGACCTCACCACCGGCAGCCAAGATGGGGAAAAGCGACAAATCGCAGAGGAAGCTAAACTTTGAGAGCGGTCTGACCCCCAGAGCCCCCCACCAACCCGAGGACCAGGCGGCACCGTCGGAATGCCCCCACCAGGAGGGAACGACAGAAAACCCCTTTCAAATTAAAGAAATCCTCCTCGACCTAAAAGCAGGGATCGGCAGCCTGAGTAACAAAATGGACGGCCTCGCGTCCAAAGTCGATCTGATGCAACACCGCATGGACTCCCAGGCCGAACGCCTAACCGAGGTGGAGCAGAGGGTGTCAAATCTCGACGACAGCTCGGAAACCCTTACAAACAGAGTACTACAGCTGGAATCACAAATGAAACTAACAGCCGCCAAGTGCGAGGACCTCGAAGGTCGGTCGAGGAGGAATAACCTCCGGATAGTCGGGGTGAGAGAACATCAAATGCAGGGGAAAATGGAAGACTTCGTGGAAACCTTATGCATTACGTTGTTCGGCCGCGAGGCCCTTTCTCGCTTATTCATAATCGAGAGAGCCCACAGGATTCCTGCAACAAGACCAGCACCAGGGGCCCCTCCGAGACCCATAATAGCGAAGCTGCTGAACTACAGAGACCGTGACTCCCTTCTCCGGCTCGCCAGGGAGAAAGGCGATCTGAGTCATGATGGAGACAAAATCCATTTTTACCCCGATTTCTCCCCGGCAGTCCAAACACAAAGGAGAACATTTACAAGCGTTAAACAGAGGCTCCGCAACAGCCAACTGCCATATTCTATGCTCTACCCAGCACGCTTAAGAGTCCAGCACGAGGGAAAGGTCCACTTTTTCCAAACCCCAGAGGAGGCAAATCTGTTCCTCGACCGCCTGGGACTCCCGGATCAGAATCAAGCTCGCCCCAGACCGCAAAGGGATAGAATCCCCAGGAACCCTCCTTAAACAGGTGGATGCAGTGGAGCACAAGACCCGACACAGCTAAACTGAGTGGGCCGGATCAAATACAGCGGCATAAGTCGGGGCTGGGACACTTGGGAGGCCCCAGGCACCCCCAGCGCAGCTACCGTTAAGTTATTGTTAGCCTGAGTGGGGTCTGCCTGCCGAGGAGTGATTCCCGCGTACCGGCATGGCGACTCCTAAGGCCGAGTTTGTTTTGGGTGGGGTAAGTTGGAACCTCCCGGTGAGCATGTTCGTGGTTGCCCACCCTTGGGAGAACTACGTTATGGGCCAGTTGGGGATTGCCCGAAGTTCGAGTATTACAAAGTTGATAGAGAAATCCAGCGCCGTCAATTCCTGTTTGTCCTGCACGCTGCCTGCCCCCTACCAGACGCCGTCCTCTCCGTTGCACTGTGACCCCCAGCCGCTACACACGGACCCGGTCAGCGGCTCTCGCTCAACCAGAACGCAGCTGCCCGTTGATCTGGACATGGGCCCTGAAATAAATGCAAAGCCGCCCCGTTCAACGTCCTAACATGGAACATCAGAGGGGGTAACATCCCAGCTAAATCTAGGAAAATCCTACACTATCTCAGACGACATGAGGTAGACGTGGCAATGATTCAAGAGACACATTTCACACCGACGAGTGGCCGCCAGTGGGCCAAAAGCTGGGGCTGTCATAGATACTTCTCGTCTTACTCCACATACTCGAGGGGCGTTGCAATCCTCATACACAGGCGGCTCAGCTTCCGGCTACTACACACTGCAAAAGACGAGGAAGGCAGAGCACTTCTGGTGAATGGCATCACCGCCGGTCAGAAAGTGACCTTTGTCAACTCATATGCCCCGAATGTGGATAACCATAACAACTTCAGCTGGGTGATGACACAGCTCTCCGCGCTTGGCCCCACCACGGTCGTGTGGGGCGGAGACATGAACACAGTTATGGACCCTGCGAGGGACAGATCATCAGCTACACATCAACCAATTTCGAAAGCTGCTAATCAAATAATGGAAATCTGCAAGGCATTTGACCTACACGACACATGGCGAATCTCCAATGGCGAAAGACGTGAATACACCTTTCACTCTACAGTCCATAACACAAGCTCCCGAATCGACTATTTTTTCACCTCAACCAACAGCACTCTGATATGTGGCCAGTGCCTCATCCACCCGAGAACACTCTCAGACCACTCACCAATCTTCCTCAAGCTTCAGCCAGCCAGCCCCACCCCGCCGCTACAACGCTGGCGCTTCAAGCAGGGATCACTACAGGACGAGGTTTTTGCCTCAGAATTAAGAGAAGAGATAGACGTGTTTCTACAAGCTAACCTGGGCTCAGTCCCTTCAGCAAGCATGATTTGGGAATCCTTTAAATGTTTTATCAGAGGTGTCTGCCTCGCCAAAGAAAACGGCATTCTCAAACTCATCAGGGGCGAGCTCGCAAGCTGTGAAAAAAAACTAAAACAGCTCGAAACCCAGAACGTGAACAACGATGACCCTGGAGCTGCAGCGACATTGAGGACGGAATTGCAGAAATTCAACGACACGGCGGAGCGCGAAGCGAAATTTCTCCAACGCCCCAACCAAATCCGCCAATATGGCGAGGGCCAGAAACCAGGTGCCTTACTGGCAAATCTAATCAAAGCTGACAACAAACAGTCCCAAATCGAAGAGATCAGAACCAGCCAAGGGGTAGTGGTCCACACTGACGAAGAGATAGCGGAGGAATTCGGCACATTCTACGAAGACCTTTACAGTGCCAAGCTGCCGAAAGACTCGCACCTCCCCCTGGAATACCTGGAAGGCACTGAGCTCTACTGGGCCGAACATCACCTACGGGAACCTCTGAACGAGCTAATCTCACAAGAAGAGATCAAAGAAACCATAAAGGCACTACCGCCCTCCAAAGCTCCAGGCCCGGATGGTCTAACGGGAGAATTCTATAAGGCCTTTGCAGAACCCCTGGCTCCACTGCTGGCAGCAGTGTATGAGGAAGCGCTAGAGCTTGGAACCCTACCTCCATCTTCCCGTGTGGCCAACGTCGTCCTTTTGCACAAATCAGGAAAGCCCCCAGACAATTGTGCATCTTATCGCCCGATTTCCCTGCTCAATCTGGACAATAAAATCCTTGCTAAGATTCTGGCGAATAGACTGATGCCCCTGATGCCCGCCCTAGTGCTAGCTGACCAAGCTGGTTTCATACCCGGCCGCAATACGACCTTCGGCATCCGGAGAATGTTTGGAATCATAGAGGCACTAGACCCCACGGACCAGGCAATAGCGGTCCTACTTGATGCAGAAAAAGCATTTGACTCCGTGGAGTGGCCGTTCATGTTCATGGTCCTCACCAGAATGGGGCTGGGAGCCCGCTTTATCAAACTGGTCTCTCTCCTGTACACCAACCCACAGGCCACCATCATAGTGGGCAAAGCAAAATCAGCAGCAATAAACCTACAGCGCGGCACGAGGCAAGGATGCCCCCTGTCGGCGCTAATCTTCGCTCTGGTAATGGAGCCACTAGCTTCCAACCTGCGGGAACTTCGCCAACAAATGGGGCTCACTATCGGCCCACACAAACTTATTGTATCCCTATATGCCGACGACGTTGCACTATTTATAAGAGATCCTGAGGCCAACCTGAACCCGGTCATGAGGGAAGTCATCAAATTCGGGGCTTCCTCCGGACTGAAAATCAATCACTCAAAATCAGTCGTCTTCCCACTGACCAGGGACACGAGGCAATTCGCCGACGACTTCGGACTTGAGTGGAAATCCTCGAGGGTACGATATCTTGGCATCCAACTGTCACTGGACCCACTGGAGGTATTCCGAGACAACTATGAAGAGGTGTTAAAGTCTCTCCAAGACAAGATCGCACGCTGGAAGACACTCCCACTGACACTTTGGGGCAGGACCTCTCCAGTCAAAATGGTAATGCTGCCAAAACTGCTGTATCTCTTCAACAATATCCCAATGTTACTGCCACAATCCTTCCTGAAAAAGCTGAAAACCCTGGTTCTGGATCTACTGTGGGCTGGGAAGCCAGCCAGAGTGGCATACACAACGCTGACACTCCCCGTGTCTAGCGGTGGTCTGGCTCTACCAGACATGGAAAAATACTTCTGGGCAGCCCAAGCTCAGTACCTTAGCCACTGGTACACAAAGCAAATGATTCGCCCCCATGTACAGGTCGAGAGGGCCTTGGCAACGCCCAACTTCTTGACCGCTGTGGTGTTTGGTCGGCTTCCCGTTCCCAATCGCACAATGAACGTAATGCTTACAACATACAAGGTTTGGAAGTCGCTGGCTAACAAACTGGGGATACAGACAAGATACTCCCCCCTCTTGCCAGTCAAGTATATTCCTGGAATCCCCTTAACATCGGAGAGTGTGTTTCACCAGTGGGTCGACAAACTGCAGTACGATCCCTCGGAGACCTATTCACAGAGGAGGGCTTTCTGACCCCTGAACAGGCCAAACAGAAAGGGGGTAATTCGGCCCTAGACGTGTTCCTCTACTTCCGGACCCGATACACTCTGCAGACCCACCTGCCTGGTTTCCCGAGGCAACCACCGACTTGGCAACTACTACATGATGTCATTCAAGCTCAGGGTGAGGGCAGGCTGGTGTCGCTAATCTACAAAGCGCTGACCACCGGATCACCCAACGTGAATGCAAGAGCGAAAACGAGATGGGAACGGGCACTATCCACAAATATATCGGAGGCCGACTGGAGTCACATTCTGAAGCAAACTCAGAAAATTTCACTTAACACCCGGCTCAAGCTTATTCATTTTCATTTCCTCCACCAAACCTACTATACGCCGGAAAAAGCTAACAAGCACCATCCCGAAGCCCAGGCAGAGTGCAGAAGATGCGGGACTCTATCAGCGAACTTTGTGCACCTCGCATGGGAATGCCCGGAGGTAGCCCCATTCTGGAACCGGGTGTTGGACACGACATCCGCAATTGTCGGTGAAACGATACAACCCCGATGCACAGCAGCGTTGTTGGGGATGACGAGGTTGCTGTCCATGCCGTCAAGGAAGCTGACCGGACTCCTACTAACACTAGCTCGCAGAAGAGTCGCCATGGCGTGGGGCCGCGGCCCGCCACCATCGTACACTGCATGGCGGAAAGATGTGCTTTATTGCCAGGACACAGAAACTGATTTCATAAAATGCTTACCACTTCACGCTCGCCCGCCCGACATATGGGGCCCGCTAATATCCTTTCTAATAAGGGAGGCCGACACCACCTCCTCAGTGGATCCGTTGGTCACTGGGAACACACCCTGATACAGTTTTAACTCAGACTCTTGAGATCTTCCACTGGTTCACCAGAGGGGCGAATTGACGCAAGAGCGGGACGATATGGGGATGCAGCGGGGGCGGAGGGGGGAGTCGCAGAGGGAGGCGGGGAGGTCAGGGCACTGGTTGAAGGCGTAAAGTTAAAGCCACCCTAATGTGGGTGAGTAGTTGTTTGTTGTGTCGAAAGACCAAAAATAAAGGTTTTAAAAAAAAATAAAAAAAAAAAATAAAAAAAACATTTAAAAAGGTTCCTTTAAGAACCACCTTTCACAGTTAAAAAATAATTTAAAAAATAAGCTTATAGACTCCATCTACTTTACATTTTTCAGTAAAGTAGTTACATTCAATAAGATTCTCCAACATTCCCATTTGCATTTTCTACTATGCTAATGGAAATAATGGACAATTGTATACTAGAGCAAAAGAACAAAGCACAGGAACACATTTCTGTTCGAAATTCTTCTCTCTAGTATACAATAAACACCATAATCCATTGCCGTTTATAACTATCCACATTCTCCGCATTCCCCTGTCTAGTCCATGCCTTATTAGAAAACCTGGATTGCAAATGCACACCATCACACAAAACAGCCCTTATATTCTTTTTACTGTTATGTTTGTAACACTCCCTCATTGTCTGCTTTAAACCATTCACACATATATCCACCAGTCACTTATAAAACTCTACATATATATATATAGCCTATAAACATATTAAACTTCCACCCACCAACTGCCACTTAACAATGTTCTACAAATCTTTTGCATCTACATTTCTCATTCTTATAACAAAAATTGTGCCTAGGGCTCCTATAAATGCACATATGCACTGTGCAGTGACAGAAGTGCATAAATAAAAGGGGCAGTACGGATGGACAGGTGCTTATGGGAGCTCGGTAAGGAAGTGCCAAGGCATACCAAGGTGGGAGGCCACTAGCTAACTGCTGGGTCAGAAGAGTCCCAAGGGTGGGGTACATCTCAACTGTAAAGTCCCTTTAAAAAAGTTTGTTCTGTCCATTGAATACGGTTTCATAAGTGAAAATGTTTCATAATGTTACACCACTGTATATAAGTTATTAATCCCACTTTTAGCATATATGATACAACTATAAACATCCTTGAACAAACATATATTTTGCAACGCATACTTATGTGAGTCGTTATCAGCAGCGCATAACCCAATAGTCAAATCATAGTAGACATTTGTCCTTGCCATAGACCAGGCCCTCTGTCCCCGGCAGAAAAGTGATATCACTATATTTTGTACTTACGTTTCGACAAGTTCAAAAAGCATCCTTTCAGGTCCTTGCTGATGCTCTTTACACAGGCTGCAGCCGCAAGCTGATTTTTTTTCTTCCATTTAAACCTACAGCTTTGGCCATGCCACATGCCCCAACTTTGCTGCAATCCCATCCAGCACTCGGGGCTGCAGCCGCAAGCATATGTGTTTTTTCCCATTTAAACCTACAGCTTGCGCCATACCGCATGCCCCAATAAGTAAATCAGAGTAGGCATTTGTCCTTGCCGAGGGCCAGGCCCATTGTCCATGCACCAAACCTATATCACTATTTTGTGTTCCACTGCCCAAGGCAGAAAAGTTATATCACTATTTTGTTGTACTTGCATTTCCACACTTTCAAAAAAATAAAACACAGGACATATTTGCAAAAGCATCCTTTCAGGTCCTTGCTGACGCTCCTCGTACAAGTTTGCTACAATCCCACCCACACCCCTGACTGCAACCTCAAGCGGAATTTCTTTTCCCATTTCAACCTAGAGCTTCAGCCATGCCTTATGCCCCAATAAGTACCGCAGAGTAGGCATTCATTCTTGATGAGGTCCAGGCCCATTGTCCATGCACCAAACTTATATCACTATTTTTGGTGCTTACATTTGGGCACTAATAAAACACAAAACAGATTTGCAAAACCATGTTTTCAGGTCCTTGCTGATGCTCCTTGCGCAGGTTTGTTGTCATTCAGTACAGCACTTCAGGCTGTAGCCGCAAGCAAAATATTTCTTCCCATTCAAACCTAGGGTTCAGCCATGCTGCATGCCACAATAATCAAATTAGAGTACACGATTATCAAGTAATTGCAGGGCGGTAAAATGGGTAGATCACTGCGCTTCATCTAGTACTTTAAACAGATTACCCTGCTGCTGGTGATGGGGTTCTTCTTCAAGTGTTAGTTTTCGAAATAGAAGAGTGAGCCCTGTTCACCTGAGAACTGGGTTATTCAATGAGTAACTGTTGTCGTAATGAAGCGGTCTTCAAAAGCATTCTTGATGCTATATTTATTGTAAGAACTCAGCCGACACGTAATTCAACTCTCTAGAGTCTTTCTCAAGGCATGTGGATTGTAGGCCAGTCATTGCTGCTAGGTTGTGGAAATGAGCCCAGCATCCAATCCCAATATCTTGTCCCACTATGGTCGCAAATAAGGGTCGGTACTTATTTCAAGGGGTGGCCTGGTGCCCACGAGGGCACCTGGTTCGGCGTGCTTGGTAATTATCTGCTGATTAGCATTGTCTCAGAGTATATGCCGCAATAGTCACAACGATCTGTTGATGCAATCCTGTGCACTTTGGGCTGTAGCCACAGACATAATTTTAGAAACGGGCAGAATTTATTTTCTCATTCAATCAAACTTATCCCGATTATTTAAAACTTCTTCACAGAGCCAGTCCCTGGTGGCCATGCTCACTTTAAACCCATAACCAGTCCTTCATGGTCATGGCAAGTAGCCAGATTATCCGAGTCATGGCCAGATCTGGCCACTGCCCTTAGCCACCGGCTATACCTCAGTCACCAAAGGTATATCACAATTGCAAAACCATGCTTTCAGGTACCTGCAATGCTCCTTGCACAACTTTCCTTCAAATCCATCCATGATTTTTTTTTTAAGTGTCAAAATGCATGTACATAAAATAGTAATATAACTTAGCTCCTAGTTGACTAAATCCATTCAGACTTTGCAGAAAAATTCAAGGTTGAGTCTATTATCTTTCTAAAATCTTTTGTGAACATTCGGCAAATGGCAACAAAGTCATAATACATCTAAAACTGCTGAACCCCCCCCCTCTAATTTTGCCCCCTCTTCACAAGATCCCAGCAAACTTTGCATAAACATTCAAATCTGGGTCTTAAATCTTTTTGCAAACTTCTGTCCTGATTCGTGAAACGGCACCAAATTTATAAGACTTTCAAATATTTTGGTACCCCGTTCTACTTTTGTTCCCTCTTGGCAAAACAGCACCACACTTTGTAGAACCATTCAAGGTCACATCTAGAATGATATCACAAAATGTCAGGCAGTTTCAATGAGTCACGCCAAAGTTATACACCACCCAAAAACTGCTTTGTACCTACATTATCACACTTTGCAAAAATAAAACATGGACACAATTGCAAAACCATACTTTCGGGTCCTTGCCAATGCTCCTGTACAACTTTCCTGCTAATCCACCCATGCTTTAGTTTTTGAAAGCTGTCAAAATGTACGTAGGTTGAGTCTAATCTTTCTAAAATCTTTTGTGCACATTCGTCAGACGGCAACAAAGTTAAAAGCCATCTAATAATGTTGAAACCCCCCTCTAATTTTGCCCACTCTTCATAAAAACATTAACATCTTGGTTTTATATCTTTTTTGCAAACTTATGTGCGGATTCATGAAATGGTACCAAATGTATAAGCCTTTCAAATATTTTGGTACCCCCTCCTCTAATTTTGTTCCCTCTTGGCAAAACAGCACAAACATTCCACGCAGTTTTATTGAGTGCCACCAAAGTTATACACCATCCAAAAACCTCCGTTCACCAACCCTGTATAATGCAAAAATATGTATGGATTCCCCTGAACATCTGAGATGTTTGCAAACATTACAGCGGTGTCCCAAACTGTTTGCAAACTTCCTAGGTGGAAACCAGCTGTTGTTTGCCTTTTTATGGCCATATCACATCCCATCTTCATCACCCCACACCTCCCCAGAGATTGTTTCATTAGTTTGACAAGTGCAATGTTCTGTTTTTTAATATGTTTTTACAGCGATGTCCGCTTCTTGAATGTTTTTCAGTGCAAAAAAGGTTTCTCCAGTGTAACCTGCTGGTCTCCACAGCCCTAACTTGAGAGCATTGTGGTAATCTGTATGGCTACTCTTGTGGGAGCTGTGACCCTTAACCATGCCCCCTATGTTTTTGTAGCCTGCATTTCCTTACTTCATTAAATATTATTGTGAGCTGCTCGATCTGCTCGACATCTGATATTTATGCCTCCTATATAGGTTTTGCATATCCTGTACCTTGGGATATATTACAAAAGGTCTTTGGGAGGCTTTTTCATAATATCCCATTGTGGGCCCAGTGCACTTTGTACTTATCTGCAAATAGAGTCTTGTATCAGGCTCCCAGTTTCTTTGCTGCAGCTCTGCAGCTGAACCTTTACAGCCTCTTACAATCGGGTCTTGCAACCTGCATAATCCTTATCAAACCACTGGTTATCTCTTTCCAGACTGGGTCATCTTTTCGCTTGCAGTCTTTCTTTCATGACTAGTGACGAAACTGACAGTTAACTGGATTGAATTGGTATATCCTTAAAGTCTCCTTTTTCGGCACTCAAATTGGCGGATACATCTTTTATTCTGAAGGCTAAATCTTGAGTTTCTGTTTGCTAAAAATCACTTTGTGAAGGATTAAAATAAAGAAATAATGAAATTGGGTTCTTATATTGCGCTTCATGCCAGAGTCCAGCCTCTAAGCACGGGACTCAGACAGGACCCTCACCTTCTTCATATTTGAATCATAATTTTCATGAGGTTTGTCGATAACTTCCCACAGGATTTTGCATCTTTCGCAGTTACACTCCCTTTGTAGGGATACAACATTTAGGTGTAGCTGCAGTTTTAAACATTTCCATAATCTGGAAATATTGGCAGCTCTGGCATTCTATGTTGGGTTTGCCATAGCTCTCAACTTGCATGCTTAGGGCAGGTCTCACCCGCTGTATAGTCGGTTCATAAATACACACACACATAGCAAGGCCCAATACCCAGGCATAGGTTTCAATGCTAGTCAGATAGCAAAGCGAGTTGAACGCTCACTCCTGATATCTGTGCACAGCCTTCTGTGGCAGGTTCGAACCCTGGCAATGTCAACTCAGCCTTTCATCCTTCCAAGGTCAATAAATTGAGTACCACTGGATGGGATAATAATGCCATCTGTTATTACAGCGCTCTGAGACCCAAGGGTGTTATTATCAATGGCTTTTTATGTGCCGAAAACAAAATCTTCTGATTCCAACTGCCCAGGCCTCTGAGGTATGATTTGGCAGACTGTGAGGCATGAAAGAGTTTTTAGCTCAGATAGTCTACTTTTGCACAGAACGACGGGGCCAGGTGTTTGACTCTGGCATCCTTGGCCGCAAAGGAATGGGTCAATGCAGGCACTCATCTTTTCTTCTATGCTTTCCCCTGTACTTCCCCATACTTTCATCTTTGTATTCATATCACTGCAAATGATGGCAGAATGATATTAATAATATTTTTTTTATATAATACTTTAATCTAAAGCACTTTACATAGGACATATTTACATATATTACTATTATTACCCAATCGAAATTGGTACTCATTTATCAACCTTAGTAGGATGAAAGGCTGAGTTGGCTTTGCCGGGATTCGAACCAGCAACCTGCCGATCAAACACAGATCGCAGCAACTGTTTAACCCGCTGAGCCATCTTACCAGATTATTCCACAGGTTCCAGTGGTTCAATGGCTTTCCCTCTCATCACCTCTAGCACGCTGGCCGTCCTCTTGGTTTCTGGAAATCAGCATACATCTCTATGAACCTCATGCTGTTGTCGGTTATGAGATGATGGTTGAAAGCTAAAACATGTTTTAATGTGATTGGACATTCTTGAGCCTCGGATGTCCACTCTGCAGAAGTGTTGGAGGCCTCTGAGTTCCTGCCTTTAAGATTGTCAGGGGTGTTTTACTGAAATTTAGTGGCCTAGAACCATAGATGACATGGGCCAGGTTTCCTGTAGAATTATTACTTTGTGCATATTTAGAAAATGAACAGGGCCTGGCTCCTCTATCCTTTCAGAAAAGCCTGCAGTGTTCACTGTTAAAATGACGGCCTTTCTCCACAGATATCAAGAGAACCTGTCACTTGCATAATGAACACTGATTTTATTGCTGTGATGCAAAGAAGCTAATGCATGGCCATGCCATGTATAAGCTGGAAAATATACAAAAAACAAAGACCACAATTTCCCCTGTTGATAGTAACAAATGCCATGTGGAGGTCAACAAATGTACAGCAAGGCGTAGTCCCTGCTGCAGAAAATATTTATATCTTAAGTAGAATAAATACTTGATCAGTGGATCCTAGCTCCACTTCAAAATTTCTTGCAGCAAGATAGTATAAAGCTGTCAATCACCCACTGTTCCTATCTCCCCAGCAAGAATTTGCCATAAAATATGGTGTTGAGCAGGAGGACGGTAAGGTAATATAACCCTGAGCTACTGGGTCCCCTTTTTATGAATAGAAACAATAATGGATTTCTGCCATGATTTTTGGAACTTCACAGACCTGTAATTGGCATTACATACCAAAATGAGGAAAACATGATAATTTGCAGCATCCCCTTTATATCTAAATAATGGCTCCACAGTGAAGTATGCTTTGTGCATTTTATCAAGGCATGTTTAATTAAACACCAGGCCGGTTCTACATAGATGTAAAATGTGTTTTGATTATTCCAAACACATTTTGTCTTTAAGAAATTTCACATGATGAAACCTAAATTCTATCAACTTGTATCATTTGATGGGTGGAGTAAGGACATTGGCCATTATTAGTTGTGCAGATTATCCAAGGCGTTTATCCAAATAAAATATTCAGATTTAAATCTATTTTCCAGCCACCTGAAGGATATTTAATTATTAACTTATGTGTAAGTTAAGTCGTTTGGTAAACTTCAAATATATCTCAAAGATGTTTGGTCTTCTACATATAGAAGAACATGAAATGTATATTAAAGCAGATACCAATTCTTATGCTGGAAGAATATCCCAAAAAACAACACCATTTTCATAAAAGATGATATTGACTCTCGAAGCAACTGTATGCAGTCCTTTTGCTTTGCCAGGTCTTAATGAAATGTGGACATCATTAACCACAACATATGAGTACATCTAACCAGGCGAAGGGCCTTAATTGTGAGCTATGGTTCTCCATATGGCTGGATCAACTATTGAAATGTGTCGGCAGGTGGAGTGATATTTTTAAGGCATTCATTTTAAGTGAATGAAGACAACACACACATACTCTGGTAATAAATAAGGTTGCCATCGTATTGTATTTTAGGGTGATTGATCGTAAGTCACATGTTGGGCCTCATTATGAGCTCAGCAGTGCTGTAAAATAGTGACAGTAATTCCATTACTGCCTCCTTTTTTGTCAGTAACAGAATTGCTGCCACTTTTAATGCCCCACTAAATTCTACATCTGGCCTTAAAGTGGTAGATTCAGCACTAGCAATATGTTGCAGGTAAATCCTCCACTTTAGGGCCAAAAAATCACCAGATTGACCACGGCGGGATTACCCCATGCAGTAAATCAGTCAAATTCCTCATGGAGTCCAATGAACTCCATAAATGGGGTTCTCAAGCATTCTTGCCTAATAGTCTTGTGTTAAATCTGTGGGACCAAGCGGCGATATCATTAAACATGCATGGGGTTACCTCTGTGGGTATTATTTATTTAAAATGTTATTTACATTTTTATTTTACATGAGACTGGCATGAGAGGAATGTACAAGTTAAGAATATATATAAATGACGAAATTATAAGTAAAAAAAGAGCTCTCAATCAGCACAACGTTATCTAGTATGATCAGACTCAAGAAGCAATGGGAAATAAAGTTGTCTTAAGACATTTACAAATGGGATGCAATGAAGGCTCAAATTGTCAGGAGGCTGGAAGAAAATACCAGGCTTGTGATGCAAAGCCCATGAAGGAGTGAGTGCAAGATGCTTTTTGATTAATTAAAAGCCAAACTTTCCAATTTGAACAATTATGGGTTTCTAATGGATCTCTGTCTTCCAGATAAAATCAATATGCATGCCAAATAGTCAGGAGTTCCATAAGTCAGTGTCCAACTTGGGCCACCCCAGTCAAAAGAGTCTGGACATGCCACTACCTCTGGATGAATTACTTTTGTACTCTACGGCTGGTCTCCTTACCCTCCTTACCACCAAACACAACAATCCCCTAACTGCTCACCCCATATACTCTGCTTCTTCTATCCATAGGCATTCATCTCAAAATCGCCAAAGACTTGCAGGAGACACATAGTGTGCTTGATTGTGTGCTGCCTAAAAGCTGGTCTGCGATCTTCCATTCTATTCAGATTAGATACTTGGTCATTGATAAAGACCTCGTCTGCTTCTTCCTTACGGAAACCTGGCTTTCCGACTCCACCATCACCAACTTCACTGACCTAGTACCGTAGGCATTTAATATCCACTGCTGTTAAATGCCAGGAAGGATGGGGGAAAAGAGTTCTAGTAATTGATGAATATACCTCCACAATCCCTCCCATAAAGATTCCTTCTGTATTACAAGGAACCAACATCATACCACTAAAATTAACATTACTTGAAACATCTGCATTATTTCCATTTTCTGCCATTGGCAACCAAAATAGGTCCACTATTTCACTCACCAGCTATCCTAGCCTATAACCTATTTATCAGTTTGGTATCATCAAATCCTTGTGCAAGAGGATCGGAATATATCGTTTGAGATGCTGGCTGATAACTTTGCCAATTCATTCAAGGTTTGTTATCATCAGTGAGATATTCAGATACAGATCAGGGATGCTTCTAGGAGATTGTTGTGCCTAGTTCGTTGGGATGTGACCACAGTGTGCACTCGGGTGTAAACGCCCTGGACATTGTTATGTACATGGGTCTTGCCTCGTCCCTCACCAGTATTAATATTACGTTTGGAAGTATCATGGATTAATAATTTTCTCAATGACTTGCTAAAGAGCCACGATATTCAATGTTACTCCAGAAGTGACCAACCCTTATCGCACCATGCAAAAATTACTAGATCCAATGGCTATCGCTCTATGGCTTGTTCTGAGTTCATTTTACACTATAACACCCATTTTTGAATTTCCTTTGACTCGTTAATTCCTCTGAAGCTGGTAGCATGTACAAAAGCTCGGTAACATGCTTATTTCATGAAGTCAATGAGTGGGGAAAAAGATGATCTTTCATAGCCAAAATGAGCAAAAACAAAGCTCAGATGATTTAGAAGACGGTACAAATGCATTGACAAGTCTGTAATAGTCAGCCATTTAACTAAGACTCCTTTCCCTAGCAGAGTAGTCTCTGTCCAAAACACTGTTCATAACAGTTCCATCTCTTATCTCTGCCACAGTAGACAAATGCAAAGTAGTCCCATTGCAATATTTTTTGCAATAAACTCTCATCCTGTTTCACCACCAAAGTTGAAAAAAATAAGAAGTGTGTTCCTTGTGACTGATAAGCAGGGGAAAGCTATAACAAACGCTGCATTTTGCTGGAGTCCTGGGTGGCAGCCCACCTTGCATACATAAACTTCCTCTCTCTTCGTCAATCCAATTGCAAAACAAATTGTGAACGATAGTGCCCCCTATTTAAGGCCCCTCTGATCACTCATTAACACCTACATACTGAAAAGAGACTTTTCTGCACTCCACAACATGCCACTGTTTTCCTACTTGTTTAGAAATCTACTGAAGATCTCAATGAAGTGTGTAAATTACCGCTCCACTAATCTACCCCTAATCTACAAACTGACAAAGGGGCAATTTACAGGATCAAAGGGAGAACTAATTACCTTTAACTCTCATCTCCTAAATTAAAGTGGTAATAGCTAATCACTTTTCTTCAGCTATCTCGCCTTTGTCACTTCTCCAAGTTTCTTCCAGTGCAACTATGGAAGCTATGTTATGTTATGTTGATTTATAGCGTGCATCGCTACCGCCCTGGTGAAGTCTCCTGGCACTCACATGGCTCTGCACAAAAAGAGGGTTGGGGTTGTTAGTGAGGAGAGGATGATAGGATAGGTTCAGAACCAGGAGAAACTGGCGTCTGTGTGCGTTGTCTTGTGTGCGAGTTGGTTGTGCGGCATGGCTTATTTTCAGGGTAATACTCAGTACCTCTGTTGTGTACTAGTGTTTATGTTGGGTGTGTGAATCATGTGCGGTTAGGGTGGAAGTATAAACATGTGCACTGGTTTGTTGTATCCATAAGGAGGAGCCCATTGTCATGGTTGTTTGTTACATGCATGAGAGACTTGTGTTGGTGTGTGTTTCAGTGCATTTGTGTGTGGTTAGGCTGGGATTTTATGGACTGTCTGCACTGCTATGTTCCGTCTGAGGTTAGGTCCACTGTCTCTTAAGTTTGTGGAGTGTGAAAGTTAATGAATGCTTGGTGTGTGTATGTGTATTTTGGCTGGCCTGTAATCGTGTATGGTGGTTGCGGATTGTGCTGGAGGAGCACGAATAGGGTGGGTTGGTTAGTACATTGGTTAAAGGAGAGTTCCGGGACTTTTTTTTTATTGTCCCTACGGGTCGGCCATGTGTTTGTAAGCATAAATCGGTAGATCGTAGGAAACTTTCCTATGGACCTTACCCGACTTTTCGCCCCTTATCGCACTCGAAATCAGCCTCCATTTTGTGATAATCCTATCATTCCGCCGCATCGACCTGGCTCACCTGCCTTTGCGGCACTAAATCAAATCCCCCGCCCCTGAGCCTGACATCAGCAGACGCGTACTGCCCATTTCAAGCACGTCTCGTGTCAACAATCGCTGCGCCTCAGCTATTGACGTGTTGCCATGGAAATGGCAGGACGCCTCTTTCCCCAATAAGTATAAACAGACCGTTTCACAACATACAGCAGCAGATTTTCGATTCCATTCCTCTCTCTGTGTTACTTTGAGTATTCTGTGACTCGTTTCAGTGCTCTGGTCAGCTACCTTCGCCGCTTGTAGCCCGTGTGAACAGATACCAGTACCACCGCTATAAATTATTTTACTATCTTTACCGCACAATGGCCACAATAATGCCGTATATGTACGAGCCCGAGTACACCGAGGAAGAACTACTGGAAAGGCAAGCACGCGAAAACGATGGGGATTCGGACGGCAGTTGGGAGGACCAGTCAACGGATGAAGAGCCTGGACCATGTCGCATGGACGGCGTCTCCACCTGGTGCACGTGCAATCGGTGCGAGCTAATGCCAACTGAGGAGGAGAACTGCTGCTGCCGTGAAAATTCCGGGTGCTTGGCCTACATTTCGGAAAGCGAGCAAAGTCAGCAGGAAGGCGAGCAAAGTCCGCAATGCATCACCGAGCTGCCAGAGTTCAGGGAAGCCTGCCTCTCACGGACAGTGTTGAGGATGATGATGGTGCTTATGCACGAACTTCGTGGCACTGTTCGTCCGCGTAATCCGAGTAACGAGTAAGTATACTCTGTTTGTGATGTCAGTGATGCCACCACTATTTCATGGTCGTCTCCCACATATAAAATTACATTTACATATCATTGGAACGCATGTAAATTGGTTCCATATAGTGCATTTTCTAGATATAATTTTTTTCTAAGAAAAATGACATGTGTTACCTGAATCGACATTGATAAGAAAGTTTGGTCAGTTTAATACAGTTTGCATCTTTTTTTTTCACAGGTGGTACAGGCTGGTGGCCTATCGTTGCTTCACTTGGTGGCTTCACGGGAGGCTCGGACACCGCGTTCGGAGAGTAATACCTGCCTGTGCGGTACTTGCCATTAGACAACATTTCCCCAGTGACAGTGGACAATACCGCGGATTTTCCCTCGATGTGCTGCAACCTCAACTTTACAATGTGTAATGTTTATTATTTATGTTTAATTAAAATCTAAAATAAAGCCCAACATATATTTTAACAATGGTTGTTTTGATTTTTTAAATGAATCTAGTGTATATTCTCCTGGGAGGGTGAGGTATTTATAAACTCACCCCCCTGCCTTCCATGTAGTAGATCCTGCAGCCATCCTCTTACATTCAGTTAGATGGCCTCTCCTTGGTGAGGCCCTGCGGCAAACGGGTCTTGTCTGCACGACCACCGCCCCGATCCACCCCCCGCCCTATCAAAGGCAGTTCGCACCGGGGTACTTGAGCTGCTGGCAAGTGGAGCTGTCAGGGAGCGATAAAGGCCAAGAGGTGCCAAAGACCATGTACACTTCAAAGTGGTCTATAGAGCATGGGTTTGTTGTTCCCATGTCTACCTCCAGACCCCGTGTCTCCTGCCAAGCATCCCCCTCACGCTGGACGGCCCCCTGCAATCCACATAAGTGTGTCTCCATTCACGAGTCTTCCTGTGTCTTGTCTGCACGACCACCGCCCCGATCCACCCCCCGCCCTATCAAAGGCAGTTCGCACCGGGGTACTTGAGCTGCTGGCAAGTGGAGCTGTCAGGGAGCGATAAAGGCCAAGAGGTGCCAAAGACCATGTACACTTCAAAGTGGTCTATAGAGCATGGGTTTGTTGTTCCCATGTCTACCTCCAGACCCCGTGTCTCCTGCCAAGCATCCCCCTCACGCTGGACGGCCCCCTGCAATCCACATAAGTGTGTCTCCATTCACGAGTCTTCCTGTGTCTTGTCTGCACGACCACCGCCCCGATCCACCCCCCGCCCTATCAAAGGCAGTTCGCACCGGGGTACTTGAGCTGCTGGCAAGTGGAGCTGTCAGGGAGCGATAAAGGCCAAGAGGTGCCAAAGACCATGTACACTTCAAAGTGGTCTATAGAGCATGGGTTTGTTGTTCCCATGTCTACCTCCAGACCCCGTGTCTCCTGCCAAGCATCCCCCTCACGCTGGACGGCCCCCTGCAATCCACATAATGCCACGACATATACACGTCATTCATTCACAAACACACCCCTGGTTCGAATTCTTTATAACCCACCTCATATTTCTAATGAGAACTTCTTTGCGCTTTGCTAGTCAACCCGTGAAGGTGCTGGTTATCTGCTCTTCGTCTCTGTGAACTTCCGTGACCACTTTGAGCAAACTCGTCAGTTTGCAACCTGTGAACTGCTCCCTGTTCTACGACAAGAAACTACTCTGATCCCTGCATCTAACTGTTTGTTCGTCAAGGTAAGTCCATGTACCATAATCATTTTGCGTCCAATTTTTTAATTTATATCTATTTGCTAGTAGTCATCAAATTGCATCCATGTTTTCTTTTCGTTCACGACAGTACATGCAAGGAACTAGTCACATGTTCTGAGTTTAGTCAAATTACTTTTTCTATT
Organism: Ambystoma mexicanum; assembly: GCF_040938575.1. Classification (NCBI taxonomy): domain Eukaryota; kingdom Metazoa; phylum Chordata; class Amphibia; order Caudata; family Ambystomatidae; genus Ambystoma; species Ambystoma mexicanum. Next base: position 328,409,542 of record NC_090929.1, read on the forward strand.
TTTTGAAAGTTATTGAAATACTTATCCGCATGTGAATAACGTGTATAGTTCCAAGAACCAAAACGGACCTTGCATTGAACCTTTTATGTGTCATTTACTGTTTTAACACATTGGTATTCATAGAGAATTGTTGATCTTTACTTTTCAGAACTTTCCATAATGCCTGCCTGTTCCATTGGCGGTTGCCCTTCGAAGACCCATAACAAATCTGAAGGTACTATAATGCATGTTTTCCCTAAGACAATAGATCAGATAAGAGGATGGGTCCGATATTGCGGATATCCAGCCTCTGAGCTAGAAAGTAGAGTCCTAGAAGTCTTTGCGGACAAGAGGGGTGATCGATACCGCATCTGCAGCAGGCACTTTAGCCCAGACATGTACTCCACATCATTGCTAATAAAGAAGAAAACACCGCGAGCGAGGCGAAAATTGCTCTCAACCGCTATTCCCACTCTATTCGTCCACATGCCTCCACTGGTGAGTCAAGTTTACGGATCTAGTTCTCGGCCTTGCGGTAGTGTGTAGCAGTAGCTAACAATAATTTCCCCATTTATGTATCCACTCAATATGAAGGCGGAAGATTCTCCATCCGTGTCGTTATTGCAGTCATCAGCCACTTCAAGCGCCTATCGGGTAATCTTACTTAGCTATTCTGACACTGACTTGTTTTAGGCATGTAAATCAATAGTTTTAATTGATCGTGTAATTATTTTACCTAATGGTACACCCTTGTACTCGTCCTCTAGTCTTTGTTTTCAGTTATAATTATTGTTATCCAAAATAATGCAAGTACTGTCTTTCAGGGAGATGCTGAGGAGTCCAACGCATTGACGACAACCGTAGATGTCACTCAGATGCTCGAGGTACGTTTCTTTCGTTTTTAGCCATTGATATGTCCTTCTGTCGTCGCCCTCCTATTTGTCTTCTTTTTTCAATATTGTGTTCATTACTAATGAAAGTCCTATGTTTCAGGGAGTCGATGGAGCATTAGTCCAAGTAGAAGGGGGAGCATGCAGTTACGGGTCGGCGCAACAGCTTGCAGAAGTGTGCACCGCAGTTACATCGTCCCTTGATGTTCTTATGCATTTCGAGGTATGGATACTGACAGTTCGATCAAGCGAAATCATATGACGTGATTACATCCGCTATACTTCCTTCTTTATTAACGCAAGTACTATGTTTCAGGGAGATGACGGAGCTTCTTCTACAAGAACATCACCCCTAGTAGTTGATGCAGATCTCTGGGTGGTGACACTTCCAACGATCGAGCAAATCGAATCATATTTACATATCCATTATTTATTTTAGACAACTGATCATTTGTGCAGGTCTATTTAGATGAGCCGTTGACGCCTGCTCAAAGTTTATGTTCTTTTTAACAAAATAGAAAAGCATACTAATGCAATTACTGTGTTTCAGGGAGTTGCTGAAGCGTCATCTTCAATAATATCATCAATGGAAGTCTATGCGGAGCCCGAGGTATGGATCTTGACAGTTCAATCTAACTAGATCAACAATGCGTGAACTATTGTCGTTTGAATGTTCTACACAATGCGTTCATTCGTGTTTTGCTATTGAGATGTACGTATGGGTATTGGTCCCCAAGTACATTTTGTGTTTTCAATATTATTATACATACTAATGAAAGTTCTATGTTTCAGGGAGTCGATGGAGCCTCAGTGAGTGATGGATGTGCTTATCATGAAAATATAGTCGTTGCAGCGCGAGAGGAAGTGGAGACATGCACACACGAGTCGGAGCAACAGCGTCCAGATGTTGAAGTTCGAGGCAAGAAAGTTTCAAAGAAAAGAAAGCAAAAGAAGGTTAGTGTCCTGTTCACTATATTATGTTGTCTTTCACTGTCAATAGTTCAATACTGTAAGTTGTGTTTAAACTGAACATCCCTTTTCTAATCTGTCCTCTAGTTGCGAGTGGGTGTAAGAACTAAATCTACACAGACAGTGAAGCGAACGAGAGATGTTGCTTGTCAAACCTTTTGGCAGGGACTTGAGACTGGAGATGCATCGTGCCAATGGGAAGAATATGAAGTGATTGACAACGGAGCTATACCACCACCAGCCATTGATAGTGAATGTCCTCCTGGTAGTTTGGATGCAGTCGGAGATCAATTCACAGAATCCACACCCGCAAAAAATAAGAGCGCGCGAAAGTTGAAGACATTGTTTTTTTCTCCCATCTCCGGACAAGGAACAGATGTTGCAATGGAAGAGAATGACGTGGACGACAATGAAACACCATCAATATCACTCAGCATAGCGGAAGACGATATCAGAGATTGTACCTTTCATGCGAGTGACATGTCCTCAACGTTACAGGCCGAACCAGCTGGGATGCAGAGTGAAAGTATAAGGAAAGAGGCCAAATTCATTGTATTCGATAGCTGTTTGATGGATATTATTATGATGATGAAATGTGGGCATTCGGTTGGTGGGGAAGTATGTGGGGAGCCATTGATTAATGTGACTCGTGCAATTCGAGGCACTAACCTTAAAATACATGCCACCTGTACACAATATCATCCGTTCGCATGGTCTGCACAACCCATGCTGGGGCAACTGCCAGCAGGCAATCTACTTTGTGCAGCGGCCGCACTTTTTAGTGGTTCAAGTTTTAAAAAGTTACAGTATTTCTTTCAGTTTGTGGGAATCCATTTCATTGCGAAAAGTCAGTTCTACAAATACCAAACCGATTATCTATTTCCAGCCATCAGCGAAGCTTGGAGAATGGAAAAAATGTCAATGGAAAGTACATTCGCGGGCAAACGCTTCAGGCTAGCCGGTGATGGACAGTGCGACAGCCCAGGATTTTCAGCCAAGTACTGCACCTACCACTTTCAGGACATGGAAAGTAAGAAAATTGTGAGTTCGGTGGTCGTGCAGGTGTCACAAAGTACATCCTCAGTGGCCATGGAGAAAGTTGGCTTTGTAGCATCATTGCAAGAACTACAATCGCGGGGAATGGTGATCGACCTGATAGCCACGGACAGACACGTTTCAATTGCCAAGACAATGAGAGAACAGTACAAAAATATAAATCACCAATTTGACGTTTGGCATCTTGCAAAATCAATCAATAAAAAATTGTCTGCTGCAGGTAAAAAAAAAGAATTGCAAGGTATTTCACAGTGGTCCAAGTCAATCAGCAACCATCTTTGGTGGAGCTCAAAAACATGTGAAGGGTCGTTGGAAATTCTACTGGAAAAATGGCGGTCAGTAATGTTGCACTGTAGCAACGTACATCGATGGTCGACAAATGAGCATTTCCACAAATGTGAACATGGCCATTTGTCCACAGAGGAGGCACGGAAGAAGAAGTGGTTGATTCCTTCATCACCCACTCACAAAGCCATTGAAAAGATTGTATTTGATAAAACTATAACAAAAGCTTTGAGGGGACTCACGGAATTCTGCCACACAGGAGATTTGGAGGTGTTCCACAATATGTGCCTCAAGTACAGGCCCAAAAGATTGCATTTTGGCATGGAAGGCATGATAAATCGGACTCTTTTAGCGGTCTTGGCACATAACCATAATGTTGGCCGTCAACAAAGTAGGACGACCGGAACTTTAGGGACGCTTCGCTACAATAAGGCCTTCACTAAAAGAAGTAAACAATGGGTGATCAAACCAGTGTTTGAGGATATGCAATATGAGTTTATTGAGAGACTTATCGTAGATGTCCTCGATAGGCACATACATGGAGTGGTGAACGAACCTATGCAGGGGACAACTGCATTGCCACCCAACATTGCCTCTGTTCCATGTCCACCTAAAGCAGAGCTCATTGAGAAATACACATCACGGTTTAAATGATTGTAATTTGATTGTCTGTTCTCTCGAGTCTCCTCATGTTGCAGGCCCATTGCAATTAAACCAAACAGTAATATAAATCATTTTTACAAAAATTATAGAATGTTTCCGTATTGCAAAAACATGGCCGACCCATAGGGACAATAAAAAAAAAGGCACGCAGACAAGATGTCCCTAAAACTAACTGCAGCTAACTAGAAATGTGTGCTCGCTCAAAGTGAAGGTCAGCTGCTTTGATGTTTTGCTCGGGTGGCGGAACGGCCCACGACCCAATATAAGGTTCTATTGTGATTTGACCTTGACAGGCCGGGACCATCCTGAAAGACTAAGAAAAGATAATGAATAAAATTTCAGAAACGAAACGATGAGCCACGTTCATTAGAAGAAGTAACGTCGGCAAAGAAGGAGTGGTGTTTCGGGTCTGCCCTACACAGAGACACAATGGAAAATGCAAATATAATGTAAGTAACTTTTGATGAGTTTATACCGCAATTTCATTACTATACAGTGGCTTTAAAGACGGGTTCAGTTGTACTTGTTCGTTCTATGTGGCATATTGTTTTCTACCGCGCACTATCTTGAGGAGAAACATCTGCTTTTACTGAAGCACCTCAAAACCTTCCTCTTTGCTTCTGCTTTCTCTCTCCCTCTCCCCTGCTACAACTGGTCCACTGTCTGCGACCTCAGTCCTGGGCCCTTCCACTCTCCACCTGCACTCCCCCCCCCCTCCATGCCTCGCCACGCCTTTAAACACTTGTGTACACCCAGTAGCGCTGTCCTCGCTATGAAATGAATAATTTTAATAAGGATCTGATGGTGAGACTAATTTCATTTTTTATGTTTTTAGGTACATCATTCACTACAGTCTGTGTCACGAGTACCAGACACCGGCGGACGGCTTCTACAGCCGCCAGTTGCTTCTCCGCGTGAACAACGTTACCACCCTGACCATTTTATGGGACGATCGCCAAGTACAAGTATGCCCTTACGCGGTACTAACGGTTAGATGCAACATACCTACCATTGTGGTGGCCTAGCGCCTCGTTGTTGGAACAGCCATGCGATTATCAGTGCGACAGAAGAGCTTATTTTTATCGTAAACCAACACCCTGTGTACTGCACACGAACATCGCTTCCCTCAAGACGAACTAATTTGGATCGAGAGCAAAGAAAAATGCAAATCGCTGAATATTCTCTAAACATTTGATGTCCAATAAACGTACTTTGCCAAATGTACAATCTTGCCGTTTGCTTTTAAACCACGGTTTCACATTCCGAATTGTGGTGCTGTATTGTGAGATGCTCTAAGACCCTGTGTACAGCAAAGGACCATCGCGTTCCTCAATACGAACTTTTTGGAACATGAGCAAATAAAAATGCAAATCGCTGAATATTCTCTAAACATTTGATGTCAAATAAATGTACTTTACCACATTTACAATCTTGCGGTTTGATTTCAAAGTACAGTTTCATATTCCGAATTGTGGTGCGCTGTATTGTGAGCTGATCTGTGTTGATTTCCGGGGTCTGTGTGGAGTCGCGTAGAAGACGCCTGGGCGCGTTTGCCTACGCAGCACAGTCACGTCACGGATAGAGGCGGGGAATATGAATGTTTTGATAAAGTCTGTTTCAGGGGCGGGGGATTTGATTTAGTGCCGCAAAGGCAGGTGAGCCAGGTCGATGCGGCGGAATGATAGGATTATCACAAAATGGAGGCTGATTTCGAGTGCGATAAGGGGCGAAAAGTCGGGTAAGGTCCATAGGAAAGTTTCCTACGATCTACCGATTTATGCTTACAAACACATGGCCGACCCGTAGGGACAATAAAAAAAAAGTCCCGGAACTCTCCTTTAATCTCGACAGTACCTCCAAAGTATATCCTTAGTGCTTATCTGATTGCCGCTCAGTGGTACCCTCCAACCTGCCTGGCTGAGGTCCGCTGGCTATCTACGCCACCTCCCTAAGCTCCAGGGGGTACCTTCCCCCACTGATTCCTCTGAGTGCAATAGATTGGTTTCACCCAATAGGTCTGTAGTTGCTCGACAAGAATTATTCGGTATAATTGTGCTTGGCTGGTCTTCACAAACCTTCAGGAAGTGATGCGTGACTGAACTACCCTAACTATGTGGTGTGAAGCATGGTTAGTCTACTTGCTTAAATTTAATGCGTTACATGGCTGATCTTTCCAGAATTTCTAGATGTTGCACGTGGGGTGCCTTTCACAGATCTGTCTAATGTGAGGCATGGCTTCTTTTCGTCTATCTCTCTAGCTGCGGCGCATGACTGGGAAGGCGGAGTGGAGGGCGGTGGGGCATTTTGGTCCTCCTTGATTTCTCTGCCATTGTCCCTTTTCTGTGCTATTTTCCCTTTGCGCATTTCTTTCGGTACTCTTTGCTTTTGCTGCTATTGTCCCTTTGTGCTGGTCATTGGCAGTTGAATAACCATTTTCTTTTGTCATTTTCTGAAGGTGAGGTGGTCTTCTGTGGTTCTAATTTCCTTCAGCATTGTGTTCCATAGGTTATCAATAAAGCATGAGAATGCAGTTTCTCAGAATTTCCTCTTTCGTATTTTCTTGTCTCTATTTGGAGGTCGTAGCTTGATCTTCAGTCTATTCTTGGTTGGAAGTGGCTGATCTTAGCCTGGAGGAATTCGGCTCATTGTCTGTATAAGGATGTATGGCCAATGCAGAGGGCCTTGAATGTAATGCCCTGGCCCTCTTCGACCTTCACTGGCTCCCACTGCATGCACAAATCACCATCAAATCCTGCTGCATCATCTATAAGGCAGTCGCCCTCAAGTCACCCAGCTACCTTGCAGAGCAACTCAGCATCTTCGGCAGACAACACTCCACCAGAAGCCAGGACACATGCAGACTTGAAATTCGCTGCTGCAAAAATGAAAGAACCAGAAAACAAGCCTTCTCTGCCTGCACCCCAAGGCTATGGAACCTCCTCCCTGTCAGCATCAGACTCGTCCCCATACTCCTACAATTCAGAAAAGAACTCAAGACCCACCTCTTCATGGAATCTCTCTACCTCAACACCTAGGCCATCATATCACCCCTTGCGCCACCTGACTCGCTAGACGCTGCCCACCCATCTCCTCCCTGCCACATGGTACAGCTGTGCCCCTCTGTATCCTACCCCACACTATATATCTGTTCTGTTATTACCTCTGAAAAGAGCTCTGATATACATCTGTACTTTGTATACCTCTGAAAAGCACTCCATTATGTATCTGTATTATTGTATACCTCTGCAAAGTGCTCCATTGTTTCACGAAGCTAGGTCAGCACTCAATAAATACAATAATAATAATAATAATAATAATAATAATAATAAAAATAATAATAATGCATTTTTTGTAGGCTTCTCAGAGCTGCTGTGCTGTGGTCTCTACTGTTTAATCTCCAGAGTATCCTTGCTGCTGTTTTCTGGAAGCTTTGACGTTTTTTGCTGAGCCTTTCAGGCATTTCTAGGTAGAGACTGTTTGCATAGTCGATTCTTCCTAATATCAGGGATGTGATTGTAAGGGTTCTATGTGGAAAAGAGAGGTATGGGGGCATCCCCCGGAGGAGTCTCAGGAGATAGAAGCACTTCTTTGTCATAGCGTTGACTTGTGGTTCCAGGGATAGTCCGTTGACCATGAGCACTCCTAGGTTATTTATCACATTTGAAGCTTCCGGCTCGGCTCCCATGCCTGGCAGCCAGTCCAGTTGTGGGTTGGTTATGTTGCCTTCTGGGCATGAGACCATTGTTTCTGTTTCATCCGGGTTCAATTTGAGGTTGTTTGTTTTCAACTAGATGTAGATGTCTGTAAGACAATTGTTGAGGGTATTGTTTGGTTCTTGGGTTGTGGTTCTCTTCACAATCAGTTGTGTGTTGTCTGTATAGTTGTAGGCGGTCAGTCCGTTGGTTCAAATGATTTTCATCAAGGGGACATGTAGACGTTGAAGAGTAGGGGGAGAGGCTGGATCCATGTGGAACCCTGCAGGAGCTGTTTTTGTTGTTTGAAGTGAAAAGGGGTAAGTAAGTTCTTTCGGTTTGAAGTAGGACCTTTGGCCAACTTGCGTGTAAACTATACAAACTCTCAAACTACAAGAACCCCCTAAAAACCCATCATCTTATTCCATCATGTTCAGAAGCCAGCCATTTGCTCTGCCTCCATCCGAAAAAAAAGGATCATGTCACCTCTGACAGGTGGTCTCTGCACTGGCTTCCCATGGTTGCACAAAGGTTATTACCAAAATCTTATCTCCAATCTAATCAGCCTTATTCTTCCCTACCAACATTCAACATCCTTACATTCCTTTTGAGTCAACCTTCTTTTTGCCCACCATTTCGAATGGTAAATTAGCGTGGTCAGACTCTTTGGAATACCCTCCCTAACACGTTGAGAGGTGAACAGTCTCATATCAATATACGGCAAGTGCCCACATCCTTCCTCTTCTCCACATAAGTTCCAACTGGCTTTATGCCGCTGGATGAAAAGTGTCAAGAGATGGTTAGGCTGTGAGTGGTGCTGCGTACATTATCTTAATCATTCTCTCAGCCATACAGTGTAAAGAAGATCCCAAAGACACCTCCCATGATGCCCTTATAATCGGTGCCCAGCGCTTTAATGCATGCACCAGCAAAGAGACAGACATATCACCCTCTTTGGTGCATTATTTCCTATTCTGATAGAAAGATGTAAACAACAACAATCACATACAATAGCGAAGCAAACTCAAACTCTGTATGAAATGGTGCATTCGCATCTGTGTTAAGCTTTCTTTTCATGTTTTAGCAAACTGTATATACATCCAATTTATAATTCTCTTAGGATGTATGTGCATTGCAAATGGAGCATGTCGACAGCCTTTATTACCCTGAGACGAGGCTAAAACTTTCAAGACACGAATGTAGTAATTGATGTCCATTTTGCATTCACATCCAAATTCTGCTGCTGCCTGAATCGTTATGTATGCTTCATTCAATGTTAAAAAAATGTGAATATTAGTGTAAGTGTTGTGAAAAATGAAATGAGCACCAAGTCCAGTATGTATTATGTACTTAGTGATTTAAGCATACAGCTCAATACAATACATACTAGTCAAATACAGGATTCTTTGGTCCTTCTCATGTTCCCAAAATGCTCTTTGAATTTATACGAAGCAGGATGGACCCCCACCGTGGTGCTGTTTTTACACTTCCACTTTCTCAAAGGTGTACTTCTAAAGATTACAATATGAGCGTACAAGACTGTCTCTCTTGGAACGATAACATAGTTGTAGGTCTGAAATGGGAACTCCCTGAAAAATTAGCAAAAGGCTAGACTTTCCCTTTTCAGCAACTTTAAAAAAATGTTTTGTCTTAATTGGGGATAAAGGGGTTTACACCACTTACATTCTGTTGCTCCTACCCATGACCCTCTCTTTTACTTCCAACCTTTTTACACCATTTATTTTTTTCTCACACATTTACTTACTTTTTCATACCGACCATATATATGCATACATATGTATATATATATATATGCTCGGTATGGAAATTCCTTGGAATCTGGTCAGGAAATGTGCAATCACACATTTTGCTTTGGTTCTCTGACTGAAAGCCTGATAAGCTTCTATCAGAAAATCATTGACATGGTTAGTCTAGGCTTTGATAATGCGCTAAGAGTAACATTCTTGTTAAGACTCCAATGGAACGATCATTAATAATAAACACTGTCAAATTAAACAAATAGGCAGTTTTCAATATTAGTGCAAATAAATAATGCTAAATAATGCCCTTCCGAAATCTCAATGATGTGATAGGCCCCCCTCCCCCCCAGTCTCCCCTCCCCTCACAATCCCCAACCAAGCCCCAAGAGATCTGCTTTTTCTCTGGCTGTGCAACTGTCTACAAAGGCTAGGGTAGCTGTAGCGAAGCATGCACTTGACAACATGACTCTCACCCACACTGCACTCATCGACACTGCGCATAGAAAAAGACAAAGAGTGAGATAGAAAGAGGGAGTTATGGAGCAACATAACTAGAGGGGTAGAGAGAGAAAGAGAGAGGGAGGGACAGGGGTAGGGTGGGAGAGAGAGAGAAATAAGGAGAGAGGGGGAGAGAGAAAGAGGGAGAACTAAAGAGAGAGAGGGGGGCAAGGAGAGAGACAGGGGAGCAAAAGAGATGAGAGCAAGTGTGAGATAGAGAGCGAGGAGGGAGAGAGACATGCAGAAAAGGCACTAGATCAGAATATGATATGCCAGGGCTTGTTTGTGTTTTATTTGTCATCGTTTTTCTGAGAATATATGGTTCCATGCCAAAGTATACAAATATTTCTTTCCATTTATTCCTTCAGTGCACTTATGTCAGTGGTCTGAAAAGTGGGGGTTGTTTAAAAGGCTTACCAAAGGTGGTTCCAGAGGTGTGATCGGCAACAGGGCCAGTCCCATACATGGATATGCCTCCTCGGTCTCGAATCCATCTGTATGCGGAGAGACTCACATCCCGCCAGCCGCAAGTGTCTACTTCAAAGTCACAGGTGAAGGAAACACTAGCGGAATTAGACTCTCTGCGATAACCTGAAATAGCAAAAAACAGAGGGAAGGCTCAAGGTCTCCAATTATAACATAGCAGGTGTATTTGTAGAGCACACATTCACCCCCAGAGGGGCATCTTGGCGGTATTGACAGATAACAGATGTTTAATACTCAATGGTACTAATTGTATCGACCTCGGAAGGATGAGGGGCTGAGTGGACCTGGCAGGATTCCAACCTGTGACCATGAGGCCAGACACAGGCCCCTGTAGCGGATGCAATAGTCCACGGAGCCACAGACAGACCCGGCACTATGGGAACCGATACCTGGCCAGGATTTGGCCAGGATTTGAAGAGGCAAAGGATGTCTTAGTTTCTGGGGATACTTACCTGTTCTTGGAAGGAAAGCAAGTCATCGCGATTGGGCTAAAGAAGATAAGGATCTTCTCAAAAAGGTATTGTGCAATGGGGTTTTAGGCTGATCATTGGACGGGTTCAATTGCATAGGATCAAAGGGCTCACAATACAATGAAATTGACCATAATGAGTGGCTAGGCAGTGATACTGGTCTAATATGTCATGTATGATCAATATATCGCCAATGGATGTTGTTCATAAATACCACTGCATTCTTTCGAAAAACGTTAAAGAATTGTCAAGCCAACCTGTGTTAAAAAAAAAAAAATAATCACAAATTGTTTTAAATCCATGCAACCCATAAAATGTTGTCGCAGGTGGAAAATAAGGTGTCCTAATAAGACTTGCAACTTGAACATAAAGACTTGCTCCTTTGATAAGCATTTTGCATCTCCAAATGTAAATTTCAGTAAAAAAGGCTTTTTGAACACCAGTCGTGTACTACTGCTGAATATATCTACAGGTGAGCGGAAGTGCATTTTCTGGATACACATGTTGGTTTAGAGGGGTGTTCTCTGGTTAAAACTTTGATAGAGGAGATATTTATATCCTTTCATTTTGGATTGTTCGCAGGCACATCGAACAATGAGATACGCTCTGGTCCAGCAGCATCGCAAGCTTATTCAAGTGAAATATACACACTTATTAGGCATCCATTGAATGGTACATTAATTCATCTGCAGCCAAGCTAATTTTCCACAGCTAATTCCACCTAACTATGTGTGTTACAGATGTGTCATGACACCTTGCCACTAGCAAACGCAGCAGGATATGGACACCAATCTGTAGATGTGTCTAAAGAGTCAACAGACAGAACTCCCCCTGAGGAATGTTCTCGATCAAATGAAGGGAGACAGGCTGGGGTAGAAGAAGCAGCAGCACATGGGTCTTCATGCTGCACAATATTTTTGATAACTGGCAATTGGCAACTAGATATATGATTTTAGGTTATGTCACTAAGTCACTTATTTTGGTGAGGTGATGGGTATTTTGAACTCAAGTTGTTGAAGTTTGTGATTCATGTAGTGTATTTGCTTTGTTGATATATAAGTAGCTCCAAAGTAGCTGCTCGCTGTAGTCCGCTGGTGGAGGATGCTGCGGCTGAAAAGACCCATTTGGAAAGTTTGTTTTTTCACGCTGCAGATAGAGTGGTACGGATCTTCTACCATTAAGGACTTCTCTATATTAAGAACACTGACATTAAAGGAGCTAGAGAGTGGACATTAATGTTATTTTTATTTATGCTTTTCGGTATAGTGTTTGTGACTCCTCCCTCCTGTTTTGAAAAACCACATAACGAAGGAAGCGCACGCTCCTGCTCGCGCGCTCCTGAAAGTAGCTCCATAGTAGCTGTTCGCTGTAGTTTGCTGGTGGAGGACGCTGCGGCTGAAAAGACCCATTTGGAACATTTGTTTTATCACGATGCAAATGGAGCGGCACTGATCTTCTACGATTAAGGACTTATCTATATTAAGAACACGGACATTAAAGGAGCCAAGGAGCGGACATTATTGTTATTTTTATTTATGCTTTTAGGTATAGTGTTTGTGACTCCTCCCTCCTGTTTTGAAAAACCACATAACCCAGGAAGCGTGCGCTCCTGCGCGCACGTTCCTCAAAGTAGCTCCAAAGTAGCTGTTCGCTATTCGCGGTGCAACGGCAGCTAAGCTACAGTATGATTGATATTCTGAGTAGTGTACCCAAAGGTTAGTCTTTTATAATCAATCCCTCGTGCCTACAAAGAAGCTATTTTATGAGTAGTACACTTATTTATACGAGACTTTAACAATTCTGTGTAAACAGGAAGTTAAGCTGGTGTTAGAGGCTGTGAGTAATAGTTGGTGCTATACTTTATTGTTGAGACACTGAATGATATTGAATGAGCACTTTTGCACAGACGTGTGTGCTTACAAAATTAAGCGAAATTCCAGAGTTTGTAAAGGTGTAGAGGTCGAAAGCAAAAATGGCACCATCAGTTGAAACCAATGAATGTAATACGGACTCTATTAATGAAGTAAGTGCGGGCAGGGTAACACGTACAAGCCGTGCATGCGCACGAAAAATAATTCATAAGCAGGGTCTGCTTAACGAATCTAAAATGTCTAAAGTGGCTAACTTCTTTTCCAAAAAAGAAAATATAGAAAGTGGTTTCAAATTAAAAATGAGTAGAATAGAAGAAGAAGTTGCATTGAATGAGTTGCAAGCTGAATTAATTACAGCATTGCCGTGTGTAGGCTCTAAATTGATTACACAAATGCTGGAGAACCAAGAGGAATTAACTAATCCAAACACTCCCATGCTTAATGAGTTAGTACAATAGTGACTGAAACTGACTGCAGTGAATCCAAGCATCGACATGCAAGATGAATAACTTGCATTGCAAGTTGAAGAAGAATTTCTGGGAGAGGAAATTAATGGAAAAACAATATTCCTGAATAATATTGGGAATGCTAGTGCGATAGAGGATGAAGCTATGAATGAAAGTGAAAATGATTTGAGAGAGGTGAAGAATGTGAGAATGGAAGTATATTCTATTACTGGACAATTGGTTGAGAGGAATAGATGGCTGTTGGTTGAGAACTCACCCAGTATTGCTCGTGCAACCGTAGCAGGGACTAACATACACGAAAACAATAAACAGGAAGGAATCTTAGACATGAGCTCGATGAGCATGAATTCAAATAATATGTTTGCAGCATTAGAAAACGTATTGCCGTCTTTGGTTGATAAGTGCAAAAAAATTGAACGCAAGCTAGATGTTCACTCAATTTTATTGCACAAAAATATTAACAAAAATAGAAGAACTATGAGAGATTGCAGTACTAATGCTGAAAGGCAAAATAACAGAAGTACTGATTTAATCACTAGTGCCACTCGAACTAAACGGTATCAAACATCAGAAGAAGTGATTACTCAAAATGAATTGTTTGAACTAGAAGTAAATGATAGATATGGCAATAAAAGAAAAGTAAGACGTAATAGAAAATGTTCACAGGCAGCAATGTATGCTAACGAGCAAAAGATACAGAATAGAAATGGATGTATCAGAGTGATCCAGAGTAATGACATTATAGTGGCGACTGACGTGATAGCAACAGACACTATTGCAATAAAGAGTCCCGGTAAGAATAGCAAACAGATAAATGGTCCACAGGAAGATAATAGTAGACATGTTGCGCTCATTCATAATTCTAATGAGACTCCTAAAGTAGCGAAACACAAAAATAATAAGAACTCTGATATTCAGAAGTATCTTGAAAACAAATGAGAAAGCAAGCATACTCAGCCCAATCAAAATGTGGAAATAACTCTAAGGCAGTAACAAAACAAAAGAAAAAATAAAAAAGAAATGAGAGAATACCGGACAAGATATTAGTTGATATACAGAAAATATTCAATGAGAATTATATAAGTGATGCAAAGCTTATAGAGACTAAGAACATTGACAGCAGAAAAATCCGAATGAAACATCAAAGTCACTTGCTAATTCCCAATCACAGGATGGCTCTGAAAATTTGAATGGTGATGCTGTAAATGGAAATCCTAAACAACATGGCAACTTAGAGCAGAATAAGATACACGAATTGCAAATTCAAAGTATGGGAGATCCTGAAGATAACATACTACTGAATAGGGAATACATAATTAAGTTATGTCAGTCAAATTCCCTTGAGAATGATAATGTCTAATGATCTACGAATAGTTGATCAGTTAATAAGAACAGATAAATTAACAACTGGAGTCTGGTGTGAAAATACTTTGATATTAGAGTATATACTACAACACCATAATGAGTTAGCAAAACTGGGATATAGCTGTGAAGAAACAACTATGGAGGTAAACAAATATGCAAAACCACCTGTAACTAAGATTCAGATTAAAAAAGGTGCACCTAAACGTACAGAGTACCCAAAAGCAGATAGATCTGCAAATAGGACAAATGTGATTAGCCCTGAATTGCTACAAGTTGCAAATGATGAGATAGACGGCACCTGGCAATGGTTACCAGCAGCCTTCAAAGCACATTTTGGCAAACAGTCATAATGACAATAATGTTGTCATTTCATGGAACACTAGAGGATACTCTCATTGGACTGCAGAAGAGGGTCTTCTTACTATAATGAAGTCCACATGGGTAGTAGCCTTAAAGGATACATGGATGTGCGAGAAGTGTGAAATTGAAGGTCATAACACCACCCAAAAATTAGCATCTAAAGGTCCCAAGGGAAGACCAAAGGGAGGACTACTAACATCCTGTCGACATCCATGGATAGGAGAAGATACCAATTGGTCTACCGATCTGGTATTAGCGACTTGGTTGCACTGTGAAAACATTAAGTCATCACCTATAGTAATTATTAATATATACAATCCCCCTAATGGTAAATTTAACAAAATTAACATACAGACGGTAGACCGTATATTTGAGGAATGTGACCCTAAAACACTAATTATATTAGTTGGGGATTTTAATGCAATTATAGTCGATAATGATATAAACCCAGAAGATAAATAGATTATGGTCCAGTTGACCCATTAGTCTCTAATAAACATGGAGTACCTTGGACTAAGTTAATACAGGTGGGGTAAAGGGATACATTTTGGGGGGAAACGGTCAGGATTGGTGTTTAGGGGTGGGAAAACGGGGGTTTGAAAAAATGCATTCATTATGAAAGTTTTCAAGATAAGAGATTCGATATATGGCCATTAGTTATAACTTACTTTGATATAAAGACATGTAAAGAAAGCTGTCAAAGTGATAGTAAAGTGGAAGTAGTAGAATCACAAAAAGAAAGACGAAAGAGAAGACAAATAGAACAATTAAAGATGGCGCAAAGAGGTGCACGCTAGAAGACCAAGAAGAACACTAAAACAGCAGAAGAGAGGAGAGAAGATAAGATGAAATAAATGAGCCGGGCCTTGCAAATGGTGAAAAGATGAAAATTACAGGAATGGGCAGTAAAATAAATATGAGCAGAAAAGGAGAGCATGGAATCAAAAATGACGCCCAAGTTTCGGGCAGAAGAAGAAGTTGGAAGAATCAAAGGAGGAAAACAAATGGAAGGGGAGGAAGAGGTGGGGGACAGTAGAAGCAGGAAAGAAGAGTAACTCAGTCTTGGATGGATTCAAATGTAAAAAATGATCAGACGTCCAAGACTGGATGGCAAGGAGACAGTCTGTGAGGGAAGAATGGATGGAATTAGTGAATGGAGAAAGGGATAGAAGAATCTGAATATCATCTGCTTAAAATGTAAGATGTGTAAAGTCAAAGGAAGAAATAATAGAGGCCAAAGGAACAGCATAAAGTGTGAATAGGAGAGAACCCAAAACTGAACACTGGGACACGCTATATAGAAATATAGAAGGGGGTAGACAGAAGAGGATGTTCCTGCCCAGGAGACAGAATAAGTACAATTAGAGAGAGTGGTGAAACCAAGCTAGTACTAAGCCCTTAAAACCAAGAGGAGAGAGGATAGACAAACGAATAGAGAGATCGACGTATCGAATGCTGCAGATATATCATGAAGAATAAGCAATGAAGATTGTTTAGAATAGTGGGCAGAAAGTAAAGAATTAGAGACTGAAAGAAGAGCTGTTTAAAGAGAATGAAAAGGTCGAAAACCAGATTGATATAATGAAAGAAGCACAGAGTTCCTAAAATGAATAAAAGAAGTTTAGAAAGATGTACAGATGGAAGTAGAGAAAGAGTTCGATAGTTTGATGGAAGTAAGGGATCAAGCAAAGGTTTTATTAGAATAGGAAGAATGGAGGCATGTTTGAAAACAGAAGGAAAGATTGAGGAGCACAATTAAATATTTCAAAGTACAGTGAGATAAGAAAGAAGAAATGGGTAAATATTGGGAACCAAACAAGAGGCTGGGTATCAGAAGGAACAGTAGTCAGATAGGCATTAGAGGGAATAGAGAGAGTCTCAGTGTTAGAAGGAGGACAACATTGGACATGACACAAAAGAGGAGGAGAAGAAGAGAAGGTAGGTTTAAAAGAGGAAGAGGAGGAGATGGAAGAAGTGTCACCTTAGAGGAGATATAGGAGGCCAGCTTAGAGGCTGAGAGAAAAGATGATTCTGCGATATCAGTAGCAGCAGGAGAAAGAATATGTTTAAAATCTGAAAGAGTCCTCGTGGAATGTGAGGATATAGCATAGCGTCGATTTAAAGAGGAAGAAGGAGGTGTCCTGACATGCAGTTTCAGAAATGTTGCAAACTCTTAGCATGTTTACTGCTAGTGTGTGGCTGACAATGCCACAAAGAATACCATGCAGGGCCAAGTGTTTGGGCAAGAGGACGTTGGGTGCACTGCACACTTTCGCCGTCCTATTCCCAGGGAAGGTAGAATGAACCAGAATTATGATAATTTGCTGCTGTTCACTTGAAAACTGCATGATTTAGGAATATTTAATCCGCTTGCAATACAACATGCTATGTAACTCTGTGCATTGTCAATTTCGAAAGGACATTGTGCCGGTAAGGAGTAAAAGTGTAAGGACTCACCACAAGCCTTTTCATCCGAGCAATCCCAGCAGTCACACACAAAGTTACACTCTTTATCTGGGCCAAAGAGGCAGCCACTGCTGGACGTAACCTGCTGAGCTAGAATAAAAAGGAGACAAAAGAGGTCATCAGAGGAGATCGGCGGCCATCCTGCGACACAACTTTGCAGTTTGTGCATAACCTCACACATTTAGAGGCACATGGCGCAGACTGATTTTGTTCAATATTTGAAATCACAATAGTATTTGGTTTACTCAGTCATTGCCCATATGTTATGGTATTTTATTTTCTAAAACTGCGCCGAATCTCCACCATAGTTTTTTCAGAGCACGTCAACTTGTCCGTGAAGCGGCATATTGTGCTCCTGTCAGGGGCATCCAGGGGTTCGGCTACTGGAGAAAATAAAACGTGAAAGGGGAAGATGGGGGGAGGAGAAGCGTGGAAGAGATGCTACGAACACAGGGAGCCAGAGGTGCACAGGGGGGAGAATATGTCTATATGTGGGTTTGTGTGTGTGTTTCCTGTGTGTATAACATTGCCCTCTGAATAAATGAAGCATCAGAAGGGCTCTGGGTCCCTTGACTGACTCCTGATTGGACAATGAGTCAATCTGGTCGTCATTAACTGGTCGTCAGGTTTGACTGGTCGATTGATAAAGATTGTCGACCTGTCAGACGGATCGACCAGTTTCTGATGGGGTGAACCAGGGAAGATTATCTTGGGGGCAGGAAGCCGCGGTGGCAGGCAAACACAGGAATAAGATGGGAGCAGGAAGAGGGGTGGGAGGAGGTGTAATAAAGGGGTGGCAGTACAGTGGAGTTCAGGATGAGGGAATAGAGACAGGAAAGTAAATCAGTACGAGGGGGAATTCAGGGGGACAAGTGAGAACAGGGTGAGGTGGGGGCAGGTGGCAGGTAAACATGGGCAGAGTTGGTGGCACGGAGAGGGTTGAAAGAGGAGGTGGAATAAAGGGGAGTGGAGTTTGGGGGAGGGAATAAGGGCAGGAAAGGGGGGAAGGAGGTGAGTGTGGTTTAGAAGGCAGCCCACTGACAATTAACAATAGGGTGAGGTGAGTTATTCCAAACAATCCTTCAAAAACAAAAAAAACCTAACCTTTAATTTTTGGGGATTTCAGGGAGATGAATTTGTTTTGACAACCACAATATAGCAAACTATGTCAATATTATTTTACAGGAGTCTGCCACTTTTAAATGAGGATCAGGTGAAATCGGTCCCCATATCGGTCAATCCAGTTAGAAGGGCCAAAATACAAAGACCCCATCTGAAGAAATGGTCCTCTTATGGGGAGATCAGACTCAAGCATGTCTACAGCGCTGGCAAACAGGATTGATTTAAACATGTGTATAACTTATTTAGGCTACCAAGATCATGTATTGGCAAGCTTTCGGGATCTTCTGATCACTTCTACAGCAATAAAAGCAACAAACCAGCGCAGCTTTCGCTTCTGGAATTTCTTATCCTTGTGTTTGTCTCTTTGTCAAAAATCTATGTTCCCTTGACTTTTTGATCACTCCCTACTTTTTGGTTTACTCTTGTGTTCAGATGGACAGTTCCTGTAGTCAATCTGAAGCCATCGGTGATTCAGCTGCAATCACATGTCTTGATATCATAACCCCACGGCCAACATCATATGAAAAAAAATATGGGGTCAGTATCTCCTCTAGACAAACATGCCAAGGGAAAAGCGAAATATGATTAAATGATTAAATCGGGCTTATCACAATCTATGCAAAAATAGCCTAAAATGTTATACTTACTGCTTCCCATTATGGGAGCAGTAAGCATAACATTTTAATAATATTTTAATAATATTTGGCTTTTCGCTGGGCATAGTACAATGTTTGTCTAGAGGCGATGCTGAACCCTAGTAGTTTTCTGCAGTTTATGAACACATGAATTTCGTTTACTTCCGCTGGCCCAAATCTCTGGTATTGTTATAATGTGTGCTTTCCGTGAAATGCTTTGAGCTTTCAGGGATTGCAACATAGCTGCATGAGTGTAAAGAGTTGCTAGCTTTACAGTAGATGTGGGGCAGCCAAAGGACTCATGGGTAGGACCGAGCCTGAGTCGAGTCGTAGGGCCGGGCTTACTGCTAAGAGACACATGCGAGCCGAGTCAGCAAAGGTTACATACCTTGCAGTCTGCCTGATAACCCTCAAATGTAAATCCCATCCCTGTCATCATCATTTCTCCTTAGCTCCGATAACTGGCATCCTCCTCCCTCCACCCCCACCACACAACGCATCCCTGATGTCCTTCCTCCCTGCGCCAGTGACAGGAAGCCTATACCTGCCATCTCAATTTCGGAAGATATGGTACAGTGATACCAAGTGATTTGTTCATGATCACAAACTTTCTGTGAGATGTTATTTGATCTGAATCTGCACTTTAGACCCTTAACATCATATTTTCTTATCTCTAGCTGATATAAATGTGTTAATGTACAGTTTTACAGAGCTAATATAATGCTCTGTTTCATAACGATGACTTACAATTACACAAACCATAACATAGACCAACCTGATAAATATGTAAAACCATATGTTACATACATACAGTCATTACAGCTTTATTTTCGCCACCCTGAATGGAACACTACATGTACCAGAATGCAAAGTAATGCCAGCTGTGATGAATCCTGCAGAGTCATCACTGGCCCTCAGCATAGGATCTCCTCCCATGTGGCCATGGGAAGGCAGCCGCTACCTGATCCTAACCCTGGGGCGGTATCAGAAGGGAGGATCACATAGGAGGAGATGGCTGTCAGGGGGAAATGGTGACTCCTTCAGGAGACACGCAATATTCATCCTTTACTGAAGATGAGAATCTTATAATTCTCAGATAACTAATGGCATGTTAACATTGTTCAATTTCCTCCCATGAAACTACCCAGAGAAAATGTTATGACAAGTCAAATAATCATACTTACATGTGCACATTGGGAGTTCAGGACTTAACTACAACACACTCTCATTATCATAAGACTACCTCAGATAGAGGTCCTAACCCAATGATAGAACACTAACCTTTTTTCCATTCCCTAACTCAGACCAATCTCAGTTTTCAAAACCATCTGAATTAAATAAGTACGAAAGAGTCAACATCTCTAAGGACTTCAAGGTCCAGAATGCCTGTAGTACTGGGAAGAGGAAGAGGGGCTCAGAGTTAGTAAGGATCCAAGGAGCAACTAACCTGAATGAGCGGTCTAGTTGCTGCAAAGGAAAACACCTGAGCGGGGCATTTAAATGGAGAAATGAAACACAGCTGAGAGAAGGTGAAAACAGCACAGCTGAAGCAGACCGGAGTGCAGAGATCTCCGTGAGGGCAGCGGGGAGCCCAGCTGATGCAAAAGGGGCAGCCGGATGACTGTGCAGACTGTTTGCAGCGGGACACAGCATCAGAAGAGGGAAGCAGGCTGAAGTGGAGACGTGCTCCCATTCAGAGTGACAACTCTGCAGAGTGCGAGGTGAAGTAGTGAAGCACCAGAGCTACCAGTGCTTCAGAGGCAGAAGAAGCAATCCCCCAGAGTTGAGCGGACCTCGTCAGGATAGCGGGCAGACCACGGGAGGCCCTTCAACCTCCAGCAATCATGAAGCGTAGAAGCCGAGTCAATCTGGTGAGTTGGCCTAAAGCCAGAGGTGACCCTGGGGTGCTCCGAAAAGACTGTCTAATAATAACAGATAATTTTGAATATGAAACGAAAGAAAGTAACACAACTGCAAGGCTTAAAAATGTCCTCTTGTACAGGATACCAGGTAGAGGAAACATATAACCCACGTAGCCAATAAGCTGTACAGAAGCAGCATATAAGCTACAAGGGCGTAATTCCTCTTTTGTGGGACACCAATTAGGGGAACCTAAAACCCATATTACCCACAGCAAGAGGCTGTACAGAAACAGCACATGAGAAACAAGGGCGTAATTCCTCTTTTGTGGGACACTTATTAGGGAAAACCTACAACCCGCATTTCTCACAAGCCAAGAGGCTAGAGAAGCAGTTAAGAAGCAACAAGGGTGTCATTCCTCGTTGGTGGGATACCATTGGGGGAAAGTTGCAACCCATATTGACAAGAGTCAAAAGACTATAAAAGGAGGCAGCATTGCTCAGCTCTTCTGGCATGGGATGCCTGTGTGGAGCGTCTTGCGACAAGTATTGCCACTGTTAACAATTGTAGTTGTAGGAGTTTTGATCCTGGCAGGTGAGTAAACCAGGAAAGGGACCAATAAAAGTTAGTCCTGGCAGGCGAATGGACCAGAAAGAAGACGATGATTTGGAATACTAAATTTGTGACAAAAAGGTGTGGTAGAAAAAAAGTATAACCATAATTATCATTTCTTTATACACTGTTGTTTTATAAGAAGAAGTTGCTTGCTATCCTGAAAAAAGTAGTCAGAAGAAGAATTTGTTTGCAATCTTTTATAAACTGGTGCTTTATAAGAATAGGTTATTTGCTATCCTGACAAAGGTATTCATTTGGAACAAGAAATGTGATATGTTGATAATTGTTCAACATCTTGAAGAGAACACTTTCCTTAAATCATAAACTGCTGTTTGTGGAGAGAGGCATTGGTCTTGACAAGAAGGATATCGTGGACGATATCAATTGCTTGAAAGTGGAACAAGAGTTTTATAGGAAAGACATTTGGCTTATCGAGAAGGAAATTGTGAAGAATAATAAGTGATTTCTTTTTTGGGAAACAAGTGTTTATGAAGAGACATTTACTTTACCCAAGGGAAAGTCCTATTGGGAGAAAGGGAACTTTTGTGTTGGACTAAAAGGAACTTTGTTGAATCAGAGCTGTTCTATGAGTGTTCCTGTATTGAGCCAGGGGAAGGGAACACCACCCTGGTCACAAGGAGTACTCTTTGAAACTTATATGTTTGGACTTTTGCACTCAGGGGGTTGAATTGAAGATTGCCAAATATTCCTCATATCATTTTGTTGTTTGCGTACGTTATGAGGGTCAGAGACCTATCCTTCTTTAGTTTAGTTTATCAGATAGGGACCTTCTCGTTAGGATATGGAAAGCTAGGAGTTTATCTCACCCTGTTTAATAAAATGGAAAAATATGACAAAACTGTACTTTTGTGTCCGCCTCACATTTCTGACCCCTCAGACAGCCTAAACAATCCCTTGTGTTTTGCAACAGTGAGTTCAAGGTTTACACACACAACAACAAAACTATGTGAAAAGGTCAACTACTTGTAATCATGGTTTCACACACACTTGCAGCAGGTTATTGTGCACAACTTAAACCGTAGGAAATCTATCCCCAGTCTTTTGGCAGGTACAAGTTGGAGCAACAGGCAGCACCAATCCTTATGTCCTGAATGATGGGGGATTGAGGACAAAAACTAAAGAGCTGTGTGGCAGATGGGTAACCTCATGTCTAGTCAAACATCCCCTTTAGCCAAGGCCAGTGTGACCTCTCACTGCCTCAGACACAAACTGGGCAGTGCGTGGAGCCACTATGGCCAGTGCGCATAGCCCAGGCAGAGTAAAAGAAAAGGTCCGGGAGGGCTCCTTACACGGAAAAGGAAAATGCCCAGGGAAACCTTTTTGCCCACCAAACAGTGTAGTACATCCTCTATTTGACTTTTCTGTTAAGAGAGAAACATGGCTCATAAGTGACAGAACAATGAGCAAGTTGAGGGATAATTCAGCCTGTGGTATGGACAAAATAAATTATCAATATTGTTCTTATTTTCGGAGCAAACGTTGTAGTCTAATACACTATGAATGTGTAATATTTGTGAAGTGCACATTTAACAGATTCCCAATTGTGGCAAAGTGATTTGCCCAATATTTCACAGATGGTGAAGTGTGGAAGCCAGGTTTTCTGATTGTACATTTTGTAATTTTAGAGATTTCACACTACACATACTCCCATTGCACCTTTAGTTTTGAACCAACAAGCAATTCCTGGCAAGAAATAAACGAAGTACTACTTGCAAGTAGATGATTGCACTCAGTTTGTTTAACTGTCATTGGGGGGCAGTGTGACTTTAATGTGAATTCAACAGATGTTGAGGCAATGCTTGGCTCCAGTTGTGCTCTTCTTTCACAAAGGCAATCGAGCTGTGCGCCAGAGCCAGGAATTTGGCTCTAACCAGGCTGGAGCTGGCTCTGCCCCGCCATCTCTGCAATGTTGTGTATTAGTCACAATGATTCTTTGAGTAGGCCCGACAGATAAGTCTTGAAAGATCACATCACCTTTTTTGGTTAATTGTGAAGTTTTTATTTATACCAAGGTAAGATTTTCAACATTTATGTTTGAAGTTGAATTTTTGTCAAAATGCTCTACGAATACTGTTCTAGAAACACATACATGAGTGTGAAAACCAGTCCAAAATTCCTTATTCTGATTATATGCCCATACATTACTTTGTGTTAAAACATCAAGTGATCATTAGTAGCAGCTAGGAGAACACTAACAGAATTGTAAAAATATCTTAATAAGTTCCAAAAAGTAGCCCTACAAGTTTTTTTTGTGGGTAGGCATTTTACAGTTTATCTTTCCCACATTGTTTTGTTTTCAAAACATAAATGAGTGCCTGCCATGAGTGCTCACAAAGTATCGATACTAAGTTTGACTGCAAAAAACACATTATTCACCTCTCACGTGCAGTGATATCTTAGAACTAAAGATGACACAGTTACCAAATAGGTCGATAGATAATATATTTATTAAGTGCAAACGTATAACCAGGCAACCGGTTTCAAGGCATTAACATAAAATACAAAGACAAAATAAACAAGACTTAAAACATTTGATACAAACCATAAATGCCCAATGCAGTGCCAGTAATCTCTATATAGTTAAATCAGAAAATCGATTAGTTTGTTCCTTACACAATTCCACACTGTTGCATTCCACCAATCTGCACCACATTATGCATATTTACCTGTTAAGGACCCTCTGGACATTACTGGCTACGTGACATTTGGACACCCCATCCCTTTCCCTGGATTTCAGCCCCTTCACACATGAGACAGTTTCCTGAAATCAGTGAAACATCAACGTGGTCGTTGAAGGACTGGACAAAGTTCATTTTAAGCGTCTCCATGTAGGGACCAAAACTCGTATGTCCCTACGGCACCTCAAAAACCCTGTTTTAAGGCACTAGGATGAACTGTTTCTGAGATATTTGTACTGCAATGCACCATGCAAGGGTGAGGCGACAGGTGGGCAGAGCGCACAGAAGGTCCCAGTATACTGCAGCACGCCAACTCTCATCTCCCCTCTATGTCAGCCAGCCACACATGCCCATTCTCAGTGCAGTTTACTTCATAATGCAAAGAACATCAAGAGAAAAGTGACTGGAAACAGCAACCTACAGGATCATTGATTTTCAAAAATTGATGAGAGTATTATCATGTCTGTCTACAGAACTCGTGTGGAGTATGGGTACTTTTTGCTGGTATATACATATATAATGGAATTTCACACTGATATGATGAACCTCTTCCTATTTCCATTGCTTTTGATGGTTCTTGCTTTCTCGTTGTTCCTTTTTATGGTTGCTCACCCTTTCCTTCATCATTTCTTTTGTCTAAGATTCCTTTGTTCTCTTACTTATTTTGCTTTTTCTATAGCTTTCTTTTTTCTTTTACTCTTTTGTTTTTTTAATCTTTCTTTCTAAACAATCAAAATACAATAGAGGGCTCATGTATGCAACCATTGAGACTGGAGGAAAAGAGGCACACTAAATAACTAATCAGAAATTATTTTTCTACAGCGTGAACCATTAGGCTATTTATTAGGCTTCCCGCTTTTGTATTTTAAACCGATACACAGCACAAGCTATTCCATGTCCAGTTTTCCTGCAGTTCTTTTATAATCTTTCATCCTTTCTATTTTTCTTTTGCTTTCTATCTTTGTTTGCTCTTTCTGTTTTGCTCTTTTGTGCTTGTTCTTTGTTTCACTTTTTCTTTCATTCTTTCATTGCTCATGCTTGTTTTGGCTCTTTTGTTCGCTCTTGTTTGTTTTATGTTTCACTCTTTTGTTCTTGGTTTTGCTCATTGTTTTGAGCTTTTGTCCTTTGCTTCTTTTTTCTTTAGTGCTTTCTTTTTCATGCTCTTTTTTCACTCACTCCTTATTTTATTTCCTTCAACCTTTCTATCTTCAGTTTTCTCTAGCTAATTCGTTCAGCGTTTCTTTTGCTATATTCTCACATTATTTCTTGCTCTTTCTCTTCATT